>NC_069385.1:113342575-113645606 GCF_027475565.1 Acinonyx jubatus | reverse complement strand
ATCATAAGGAAAAAGTACGTTTACATTACTGTACTGTATCCAAAAAAAATCTGCATATTAGTAGACCCACTTTAAAGTAGTTTAACTTGTGTTAAGGGTCAACTGTAGTTTTTTAAGGTATAATTTGAAAATTTCTAGGCTTCATATAACTGCAGAGTAAGTAGAAGACTTAATCTGTATTTTTAGGCAGTTTAACTTCTAAATGAGTGTTCTAGGAAACTGGATGAAAACAGTATGCCTGCCTTACACATAGTTGTAGGATGGTAAATCTGGATATATAGATAATTCATGGATTCTCTCAAATTTCCTTTCTTTGGATAAATGAAAATAAACTGTGGCTGATCTTAGTTTTCTAGAAATATTGGAAAAGATAGTAGAACAGAAGTTCAAGACCAGTCTTAGCACTTTGAGAGTCTTAAAACCCTCATGGTAACGGACCTAGATTTGTGGTCAAGAAACAGAAGTAAGGGGACTTGGGCATGTGACCTTTTGAGAGGTCTGTCTTTCTCATGGGTTTCTTAATCTTGCTTCTCTCTCTGTCTAACCTGAATAGTGTTAACCTTATTCTGTACTCTGTTGATGCTATAAATGTAATATTTTTAAAAAATCAATGCTTTGTAATGTTGTTGAACTCTAAAATTCCCAAGCACGTTATAAGAAGGAAAGATTGTATACTGCGGGTAATTTGTCAGTTAAAATAAGTAACTGAAAAATCTGTGGGGAAAAGTAATATGGTTTAGATGGGCAGGCAGGACAGGTGTTGCTGATGGAGAAGCTAAAACAAGGAAGTGGTACCAGGCCAGTATCAGCTACAAAGAAAGACTGCTGTGTTGCTGGTGTGACAGGCTAGGCTCCACTGACCAAGTGGTGCCTCTGTAGACTGTAGCTCCTGGGGATACCCTTTAAGTAAATAGTGCAGTAGGAATGGCATTTAACAAACAAGGATGGTGGCTGCGGTTTTTGCTGTGAACCCAGGAGTGGTTTATGGGCTACCCACCCTCATCAGTGCCTTTTTAAAGAGACCTGGTGTATGACCTGTAGGAAGGAGTCAAGGTGGTGGAGAAGAGGAAGCTTTGACTTCTGGGGCTCATAAAAAGGCAAAAAAGCACGTTTTACTTTTTCTGACTGTTAAATAAAATTTCAAATGAAAATAACTGACTTTTGCTGTTAGGGGCACAGTATTTTTTTATATCATCCTATAATAATCTGTAAAGAAACTTTTGTGGACAGATTCCTGAAAATAACAGAGAAAATTAAAAATGAAGCTCATTTTGTGTAAACTAAATGCTGTAAGTCTAGTCCACAGAAATTCGGAAAGTTTGCGGGAATGGGAAGAAAATGGTAGGAGTTAAGTCTTTTTTTTTTTTTTTTTTGAAAGTTTGCTTATTTATTTTGAGAATGTGTGCAGCATGTGTGGGGGGAGGGGGGGGCAGAGAGGGAGTGAAAGAGAAAATCCCAAGCAGGCTTCATATTGTCAGCATGGAGTCCAAGGTGGAACTCTGCCCACAAATTGCGAGATCATGACCTGAGCCGAAATCAGGAATCAGGTGCTTAACTGACTGAGCCTCCCAGGTGCCCCAGGAGTAAGTCTTTTAAATCATATTCTAAGAGCAGAAGACAAGTAGGATTATTCAGCGGAGATGTATTTTAGAGAAATTGTACCATTTTATTTGGGTAAGAAGATTCTAGGTGGAACCAAAAGGGTCTCTTGTTTTCCTTCCCATACTTTGCTTAGGATCTGCTTCCCCCTCACCCCTAGACAGCTGGGTCTTTGTATACATAGGAGGTGGTAGAAACTAGTCTTTGCAGTTAGGTATTTTCATGGAAGAGCAGAAGCAGAGTGTTGAAGTGTAATAACCATTGGAGACAGGATAGCTAAGTGGTTAAGAGCAAGGACTCTAGGACACACACACCCTGGGTTCAAATTCTAACTCTTCTTACCAGCTTTGTGTGATCCTTGGCAATTCACTTAACCCATGCCTCAGTTTCCTCGTCTTAAAATATGGGTAATAATAGCACTCTCCATATAGCCTTGTTACAAAAGCTAAAAGAGCTAATATATGTGCAGTAATTAGTCTTCCCATGGCTTCCTTTTCCCGCTGGTTCCCTTCCCACCGTTTCAATTACCCACAGTCGGCTGCAGTCCAGAAGCAGATGATTCTACTTCTGACATATCAGAAAGTCAGTAGTAGCCTAAGTCTGCATCATAATGTCTACATCATTCATCTCCCTTCATCTCCTCATGTAGGTATTTTCCCTGTCACGTTATCTCAAGAAGACAAGGGGTGAGTGCAGTATAATTTTGAGAGAAGGGGCCACATTCACATAACTTACCTTACAGTATATTATTATAGTTGTTCTGTTATTGTTGTTAATCTCTTAACTGTGCCTGATTTATAAATTAAACTTTATCATAAGTATGTTTGTATAGAAAAAACATATATAGAGTTTGGTACTATCTGGTTTCAGGCATCCACGGGTATTCTTGGAACATATCCCCTACAGATAAGAGGGAACTACTGTAAAAGCATTTAGGTGCTGTTACAAAATAAGTGCTTTGTGTTAGTACTTATTATTGCACTACTTAATAACTGCAATACTTAACTTAAGGAATCTTAACTTAAGGAAGCTTAACTTAAGGAATCTCTTTTATCATATTCACCTACTGTGGTAGTGGCCTTAGAAATGAGCTTGGACAAAATGTTACTATGTGATTCTGTTTGTCCATATAAATGACATTCTTGAGATGACAAGATT
Organism: Acinonyx jubatus; assembly: GCF_027475565.1. Classification (NCBI taxonomy): domain Eukaryota; kingdom Metazoa; phylum Chordata; class Mammalia; order Carnivora; family Felidae; genus Acinonyx; species Acinonyx jubatus. Next base: position 113,642,849 of record NC_069385.1, on the reverse strand, counting down.
ATAGAAATGGAGGGCATATTAATGTTTGCCAAGGGTTGGCAGGGATCAAGAGGGGAACGAGGGAGATGGGTCTGTCTTATAAAAGGGCAACATGAGGGGTCCTTGTGGTGATGGATGTAGTTTGACTATATCCATATGCTATACAGCTCGACTGTATCATTATCAGTGTCCTACTTGTGCTATCATACTGGAGTTTAGTAAGATGTTACCATTGGAGAAAACTGGGTGAAGAGTACATGAGATTTTTCTGCCTTATTTCTTCTAACTACATGTGAACCTATAATTATCTCAAACTAAAATGATTAATGATAAACAGAGAATGGGCTTGGAAGATTCCTGATCAAAGTTGGCAGTTAAAGCCATGCATGTGTCTGAGCCAGACAGAGGCCAATATTGAGGTTAATAAACATGCTGGAAGGAAAAATTTGAACCATTTGGGGCCAAAGAGAGGGGAAAGGTAACAACAGCTTTATTTCCCTAAAACCACTCACTGGTATTCTCCAGTTACCTGTGCTCCTGAGACTGTGAAAGGGTCTATTAGTTGATAGGAAGTTTGGTAAAGAGAAGAAGGTAGATGAACAAGCTGTAAGTTATATGCAGATGGTATTGTGAAAAGCAGGCTCCCCAGAAAAGAATGTGGAGATGACAAAAATGAGCAAAAAAATCCTCTGTCTGCATATATTTAATATAGTTCTTAAGTTCAAGAGGTACCTTTACTGACCTTTCTGTCTTCTGCTTCTTGATCACCCACCCAAAAGAATTTACCATGTCCACATTTTGTGTTCATAGCATTCTGTTCATATACTAATATGTCACTGTGCTATAGGTTTATTTGTATATATGTCTGTCTTTCTGGATTGTGGCCTCCTTGAGGGAAGAGATCACTACCATATGCAGATCTGATTTGCCAGTTCAAAGCCCAGTGCCTGGCACATAGTAGGCACTTGAGAAATAATAATATATGGTCTGTTTGTCATGGCCTTGAACAGAGTGGTCATTAATCTACAGGCTTAAATAAAGTAGAGCAAATAAACTGAGAATGTTACTGTACTTTATGAGATTGTGATTATTTTTGCAAATGAACATCCCTGGGCTTTTGCTGTATATTTTTTAATCTGGTGAAATTTTTCCTTAGGTTTAAAATAACGAAGAATTTTAGAGAGTTGAGTGGTTTAGCAATGAAGAGATGTCTTATAGCAATAATTAACAACAGTGTAGTCCATCATGAGAGGGAGGGCAATCAGGAAAAAGGCCAGGAGGCTATTGGCAAGGAAATAATTGGAGGAATGACTTGTGGCCTGTGGGACCAGCTTTAGTCACAGGGAATGCCATCAGACTATAAGAAATCATGGGCAAAAAAAAAAAAAAAAAGAAATCATGGGCTTAAACACTTGGAGCTAGCTCATCTCCTAATGTTTGCCTGAGCATCCGTCCCTTGTCCAGGCATAGATGAACTATATTCTGATGTCCAGTATGTGGCAAGGGTGCAGTAGAACCCATTAGAGGAAGAACATGCCTCCCCCCACTGCAGCGTGCAGTAGGAACTGGGCTGGTTGACTACCCAGTACTTGCTCTTCTTTACCTGCCCTTGCTTGTGCTGGCCCTGCAGCCATGTGGATTTGTCAGGGACTTGCTGCAAGTTTTAATTTCTGGCCCTGAGTATGTAACAGAGGAGATGTACAATTAAAAATCCCCTTCCTTATAAGTTAAGTTATGCCATTAAAAGGTAGATAAGTAGGTAAAGAATCTAGAATATGGTATGTTCCACAGGAAAACTAACCAGGACTGTTCAAAAGTTTAGGTCATTTGATGGCAGGAACGAACAAATGAAGGAAAACCAACACTTTGAAGGGCATGCTGTCCTAGATTAAAAGAGACTTAGACATAAGATCCAAATGTAACACATGAAACTTGATTGGACATGCCTTTGAGAACAATGAAGATAATTTGGATATGGACTGAATATGAGATGACACTGGGGAATTATTCTTAATGCTCTTAGGTGTGATATTTTGGTCATGGCAGGAAATGCCCTTATTATTTTAGATGTGTGTGTATGAAGTATTTTGATATGTGCAAATTATTTACAGATGGTTTTGGGAGGGGGAAAGCGTAAATATGGAGAGGAGAGATAAAACAGTGTGACAGATTATTAACAATTGTTGAATCTGAATGGAATGTGCACAGGTGTTTGTTGTACTCTGAATTTTTCTACGTGTTTGAAATTTTTCAAAATGAAAAGTTGTGTGAGAGCTGAATGTTTTCCTCCTGAAGTTGGAAACAATGCAAGCATGTCCTCTTTCAACACTCCTATTCAGCATTACTCTAGAAGGCCTAGCCAGCACAGTAGGCAAGAAAAAGAAATAAAAAGGCATGCAGAATAGAAAAGTTGAGGGAAAACTCCTTCCTTTGGAACTATTGGGCTCTGGTACCATGATTTTATTTGATTGTTTTATTTCATGGAGAGCTGCTCTCCCCACAGCCCATTAGCTTCTCCTACTTGATCCATGAACAAATTTATAGTCATTTTTTTCTGGTGTCAAGGTGTGCCATGAAAATCAGCATCCACCTTCCTGTCCAGCAGGAATCAGAGGGGAAGATTGGCTTTGGGGAAGTGAGAAATCTGAGCCCAGTCTTTGAAACATGCCTTTGGGACTTATGGGTGCTCCTCTCCCACTTGGGTACAAATTATCATGACTTACAACTTCCATGTGTTCAGCTGCTCTTAAAGCTGTCTTCTAACCAAAAAAAGTCCCTATGGAAGCAGTTTTCGCAGTGCTATCATGATGACCAAAATGAGGCAACTAGATGATACAATTACCCCCAAGAAGATTTCTGATGTTTTGTATCTTGTGAGCATTTTGAGGACAGAGACCCCAAATATTCAAGTGCACTCCCAGGATAGTCCGCTTTACCGATCAGCTGCCTCAGGTCTCCCAATCTTGTGTTCTCAACAGGGAGGGAAGAGTCAGAGGTCTGCTTTCAGTCTTGAGGTTGTGATGGAGAAGGAGACCACCCTCAGGTATCTCTAATAGCAAAGAGAGAGCCAGAAAAAATAACTAGGGGCAGGGGGCGGGGGTAGGAGTGGAACCGGATGAAGAATAGAGAGATTGATGCTTAGGAATGGTACTTCCAGGCAGTTTGAGAACAACTGACCTTTAAAATGGTTATGATATAAAACATAGCATCTTAAGTATATTTCAAGTTACATTCATCTCCATGTCATATATCATATATAAAAGCATTTCCACAAAATTTTAATAATCCATTCCCACCAAAGACTTGAATTTCTTTCTTTGTCCATGTAATAGCTTTGTAACAGGTGTATATTCCCAAATTGTTCTGAGGCCATTAGGACAGTAAGAAGGGAGGGGGAAATCCCCGTTGGACACCATAGGGAAAAATGTTTAATAGGTCCTAAGGAAGTTTTCTCTCCTGAACTCCTTCAGGAGAGGATGAATTTAATCCCTGCATACACTGAAAGCAAAGCATGAGGAGAAACAGAGAAAGTACCTGCAAAACAGATTTTTAAGGTCTCTTTTATCAGTTTTTCCAGTGAGAATGGTATTTTTCATGGACAGAGGTTTTAGCAGCTTAAGCTCCTTTTAAATGGTCGAAGGAGAGACAGCAGTGATGTGTGAGGTTCATTAATTATTGCTCTTACTGATGTTTGCACAGGCTGTTGGGATCATAAATGTCAATCTGTCAAGAGACTGTGATAGGTTCTAAAAAAACTGATTGAGTGCCTCAAAAGCTGTCATACAGCCTGAGATTAAACAGATTCATCTTTCTTTCTTACAAGTGAGGGAAGGTGTGGGTGAAGCGAATGAGGAAGGCTTCCTTCTCTTTGTTGCCACTTTGCTTCTCCCACTCTCCTGTTCTAAATTGTAGTGTTGGCTTGTACAGAGGGCTAAGAGCCTGCCTGAGACGTCGGAAGGCCACAGTCATGGTTAGCAGCCCCGGGTGTGTGCATGCTGCCAGCTGCACAGTGACGGGAGATTAAGAGAGATTGGGATTCAACTCTGACAGGCCTGACACAATTTATTTGGAAATTTTCAGGAGAGAACATGAGTAATAAAGACAAGAACAGTGACAGTAAGGAACAAATGTGAATTTCTGTCAGAGACAAAACAGAATTTTAAAAGAAGTAACTCTGTTTGTTGTCTCAAGCTTTCCAGTTAAACTGTGTTCCTAAATTGAAAGTCTTACCACTGCTTTCTGCAATTGGCTAAGAAATAGTACAATTAGAAGAATTTCTCTTTTCAGAAGATTGTGTGTTTTTAAAATCTCTGTACTTGTTTCTCTGTCACAAATTAAGCAGTAGTTACCATCAAACCTAAGGAGCTGATAGGTAAAATACTTTGTCTTAAGGTTTTCCTTTTTCATGTAATCACATTACGATTCTTGATCAACCTTTCCTGCAACTTAGAAAATCTGATGTGATATCTTTCTCGTTCTGTTAAACATAGGCAGAGGAAGAGGGGATCTGGTGAGTACCAAGAACTGTGAACCCAGCATGGGAGTGTGGCAGCTCTTGCGTGGGTACATGCAGATTGGATTATGTTCTCGAGAAAAAGCATACTGGAAAAAATGTGCTTTGTTGGCCCTTTATATGAAGGACCTTAATTAGAAGTCACTCTTAACTCCTGGGGTGGAAACAGTTTCTAGCTTGCCACTACAGCTCCTCCTGCTGCTAATGAGCATGCTCCTTGCAAGGACGTGTTTCTTCTGACAGTTAAAGCTGCATGTAAGAGTTATTTCTGTTCACCTTTCTCTCCGCCTTTAACCCTTACTGCCCAAGTTCAGATTGTGCAAGTAGAGTGTTGGGTGTTTTCCGTCATTGTCGAGGAAGTTAAAGATGTCTCAAAGTAACAGGAACGAAATTTTCGAGCAAAAAGTAAATAATCAGAGTTTAATTTATTCAAATATGGACAGTAGATGGGGGTTCCTTTAGTGTTGATCACATTTGGATCTTTTCTGTTAGTCCTTTTTTAATTGACATAAAATTTATAATTGAATAGTTGAATTATTTAGTTCATTATTAAGCAATTAGAATCCTGCCCTGGACATCTGTTTCTCTTATTTAGGCAACTCACCCCATGGCACAAAGTTTCATTAAGTAATTAGCAGAGGAGATGTAAATTTCTTATGCAGACATGATGATGATCTTGTAGACTGCTATTTATTTCATTAGCTACTAATTAAAACACTAAGTTGACTTGTGAAAAAATGTCAAAGAATGGTTTGCTTTGCCAAGAAGTTATATATGACACTGTCACCTTCCTGGATGACAGCATGTGGAGGGTGGTAAACAGTTTAAGAAGGTTTTTCTCCCTCCTTCTTTCTGGCAGGGATCATTAGAGGGCACAGGGATTCCTTTCCATCTAATAGACCATTAGAGTGAAGATTAAGTGGGCATATTCCAGAACATAAAAGTCATGGATTTCTTAGTGTCTTCAGAACAGTTCCTTGATCCTAAAACACACACACACACACACACACACACACACACACACACACACACATATTCTGGTAAACTTTTCATCTGTGTTGGTTTAGAATCATTGAGGACTGCTTCTCGTGGTTCAGACTTTATATACATGGATGCCTTTTGTCTTAGACTTGCACAGATGCCCAGACATTGACTCTTAGAGGACTGACTAGGGCTGAGTGGTGCTCTTTTAGGATGGCCAAGGCAGTGCAGCCAGAAGTGGTCGGCAGCATCAGAAAAGCCGGTTGGGACCTATAATTTCTGCAACATCCCATGCCTCCTGCTTACCCGAACAAATAACCAAGTAGTCTTTTATAAAATGTGGAATGGGAAAAGGAAAGTTTCAGCATGAGATCATGCAAACTTACTCCTTAGTTTTGCTATTGAATGCTTGCTGGTCAGACAAGATAGGGAATCAGAGGAAAAGACAGGCCTCCAACTTTTGAGAGTCCCATCAGGTGGGTTGTTTGGTAATGGCCAACTGATGATTATATAAATGTGAATTCCATTTCCCATTCTTGAGAATCATATGTTAAAAAAGTATTACCTATCACTCCCTTGCTTATCTGCGCATACTTAGCTGTGGACAGCATTGCCATGCTAAAAGAAAAAATGTCTTCTCCTCGTAGCAAAGGTTTGCTTTAGAAATGGAGACGTATGTAGATAGCATGTTTGACAGTTTGGGACAGTGTCATGTGGAAAACACTTTTGAATGTGAACTCTGCATTTCTAGACACAGGCTCGGTTCTGTTAGATAGCAGTGTGAATGAAAGAGGGTTAGGGTCTAAGCAGTCCTCTTTTACATTAGAGATGTGCTGGCATCATGTCAGAGCCCTCTCGATTTTAACAATATTAATAATGCAAAGGCATCAATAGCCTCCATTTCTTGTATGGGCTCCTTTCTCTCTCTTTCCCCACCTCATGCCCCAGCGTTGGGAGATAAGTTCTCATAAAGATGCTTCATATTTAGGACCTTGTCTCAGAACAAGCACCGTTTTTTTTGTTATGACTCTTACTCTAGAATTTTCTCTTCTTGTTACAAAAAAAAAAAAAAGTATCTCTAAATAGGGTTATTAATACAAATTGTGCCATTGCTGGTTTGTGAAAAAGGACCCCCAGGAGAGCACTGCGGCTCATAGGAGGTGAATTCCTTTTGGCTGGCTGCTTTGTAATGATTTACATTTAGATTGTTGCTTGTTGCTGTTGTAGGGGAAGGGACTCTGTCTGTGGCTGCCTCAGTCATCACACCAATTGGGTTTGGACAGCTTCACTCAGCAGAGCTGGGAAATAGGCTGAACTTGCTTTCAATTGTTTTCATCAAAGACCTTGTTTAGTTGGTTTGTATTGGGGGAAAATGTCATGTAGGACTGGAAGAACTAAATGAGATGAAAAATGAAGTTTACAATTACTAAGAATGGTGCGTGCCTTCCATAAGTCAGTGCACAGTGTGGTGGGCTGAGGAGGGTGGGGCAGTGAGCGCTCTCCCATGAAGTGCAGCGTCTTCACACAGAGGGAGGCTGGGGAAAAAGGTACAGACAGCCTCCACTGAAATACATCCAGCAGTCTGCTGCTTCTCACTAGGGCCACTTTAAATAGAAAATGCAACTGCCTAGGACAAGATTCATTCAAGAAATATTTATTGAGTTGTAGGCATGGAAGGCAGATTATGAACAATGCAGGTGAAACCTCCTGCCTTCCAGGAATTTACATCCTCCTAGAGGATTATACTAAAAGGCATAGTGCTATGGAGGAGTAAAAGGCAGGAGTTGGGAGGAGAGGAAGTGCTTGGGAAGGGGGATAAGAGTGGTTTAGATAGGGTGAACAGAGAAGAAGACATCATTGAAAATGTGACTTAAAAGACTTAAAAGAGGTGAGATCCCATGTAGATCTGGGAGAAGAGTGTTTTAGGAGAAGGTGTAAAGGCCCTGAGGTAGGAGACAATAAGGAGGCTACTGTGGATGGAGTAAAGGGAGAGAGCAGCAGATGAGGTGATAGAGCAGAGAGGAGGGCAAATCATGCAGGTGCTTGTGAGGGCGGTCGTAAGTGTTTGAACTTTTACTCTGGGAAGGGGAGCTTTAGAAAGGTTTTGAAGAAGGAAGCGACATGATTCTAACTTGATTTTTAAAAGGATCACTTGGCTGTGGAGAACAGACTGTAGGAGCTTAGGGGTGGGCAGGAGGCCAGTTAAAAAGCTATTATACTAAGCTGGATGTGAGATGGTAATAACTTGGACCAGTGTGGTGTTGGTGGAGGGGTGAGAAGTGGTGGGATCTGGATGTGTTTTGAAGAAAATCGTTTAGGAGACTGTGTTCCAGAGATGGTTTAGCACAAACCCCTTTAGAACCTTGGCAAGAGGTGCATCTTCAGTTTGCAGTGGAGCAAGTCCAAGAATACAGAGTTCCCAAGTGCTCCCCTTTCTTTTGAAGGCAAGAGTTATTCGCAGCCTGCCTATGACAAGAACTTTATTTCATTTTAGTTAACTTTATTAAGGTTCCACAAAACACAAGTTGTCATACAGCATACCTCCCTCCACCTGCCAATTTGGCACCAGCGTTGAGGGTTGTGGTGCAAAGTGCTGCTTCGGTAGCCTCCACAGTGGAGGCCGTGGGATAGCCTGCTTGTGAATAAACGAGGATACTCCTTCATTCTGAATACAGTTGAAATAATTTTCAGCATCAGAACCTGATTCTTGTGTGTTTTGTTACATTTAGGACTAGAAACAGGAGTGTTTTTACTAGAAAAGATTATGGATCACCCATTAAACAGTGGCATTGGGTATAGAATTGTGCTATACATGGTGATATAAAGAAATATTAGATATAGTCTCTTCTCTAATGAATTACAGTCTACTTGAGGCCAAATATCTAAGAAGCAGTAAATAACCAGTACAAGCAGTAAGGCCCAGAGATGGGGTACAGAGAAAGAGAGGATCCCAGTTTGGATGGTCTCCTCAGAGAAACAGCTGGTTTTAAAAACAACAGCATCAGACTGATTTTTGTTAAGTAACCCTGCTCTCCTCTCCTAGCTCAGGCCTCGCTTATTAGAAGTCTGCCCCGAAGGTACATTCTTGTCACAATCTGTGCAGTATAAACCAGGCCAGGCAGAACTGGCTCTTGCTCACACAGGTCCAGTTCCTGGAAAAGGGCAGCAGAAGGCCTGGCAGTACATTAATTAGCTGTGCTTGCCGGGCCAGGCACTAACCCTGACCCCTAAATGTGTTGTTTTGGTCAGATTCACAGTCTGAGAATGAGGCTTCGCCAGTGAAACGGGCACGACTACTGGAGAACACCGAACGACCTGAGGAAACCAGCCGGTCTAAACAGAAGAGTCGACGTCGGTGCTTCCAGTGTCAGACCAAACTGGAGCTGGTGCAGCAGGAATTGGGATCATGCCGCTGTGGTAAGCATCTCCCCCAGTGGCATGATGGAGACTGGTCCTTGACACCCTGGCATAGCTTTGGAAATTATTCCTAAGAGGCTGAAGCCCTTCGTTCTTCTCCTGAGTACTTCCCTGCAAGCTACTGGTTTGGAGATTCATAAAGCAGGAGCAGAGAAGTCTTACTTCTTTTTTTTTTTTTTTTTTAATTTTTTTTTTAACGTTTATTTATTTTTGAGACAGAGAGAGACAAAGCATGAACGGGGGAGGGTCAGAGAGAGGGAGACACAGAATCTGAAACAGGCTCCAGGCTCTGAGCTGTCAGCACAGAGCCTGACGCGGGGCTCGAACTCACGGACCGCGAGATCATGACCTGAGCCGAAGTTGGCCACCCAACTGACTGAGCCACCCAGGCACCCCGAGAAGTCTTACTTCTAAACGCCCTTTATTTCCTCTCACACGTAAAAACAAGGCACAAACATTCCCATTCTTAAATTTATTTCGTTAGAGTTGCATTGTCACTGCTTACTGATTTCAACTTCTCCCCACTACATATTACTCTAGTTCCTATTCATTGATGACTTACTTAGAAATTAACCAAACCAGTGACATTCTGAGATATGTACCATAAAATTCAGTTATTCATTTTGAATGAACATCTTACTACGTATAATAAATGGAAACTCTTTCCCCCCATACCCCTTTTAAATTAAAGTTTGGTTGGAACATTTTCTTTGAATCATAATTCATTGTCAGTTAACCCCTTGAAGTAGCTTTAAAGTAACATTTTCTTCTGTATTATCCAGTGTTATACTAGCTCTTAGAATTGCTGTACAGGGATGTATTTTTAAAATCTTCATGACTACCCACAACGGAACACAACTTAGACCAATTCTTTCTCTCCCTTTGACCACGTACGTGATGTCACAGAGAAGCAGAATTGTGTAGCTGCATTATTTAGGCTGACTTACAGATTTCCTGTTCCTGTTTTTATTTCCTGATTTAAAGCTTTGTTTTATAAAATTGTTCTATGGGACAAGAGCTGTCATCAGGCAGACTTGAAGACCTGGCTCTTGCCTCTGAGTATCTTGTATTCTTTGCCCTAAGGAGTGAGCTTTAGAAGCCTCCCTTCTCCTCTGCGATAGCCATAGATACCCTACAAGTACTGATGCTGGCAGGCAGGACTAGATGGTTCTCTCAGCAGTTAGAAAATTACAGTTACTCATAGTCCTTCATCTTCTGAAGAGGCAGCCATTGCTTCCCTGTGCCTCAGTTATTTACCCTGTTGGAAACCAAAAGGAAAGGTGTACCAGCTTCTCATGGAAACAAAGTCAGAACTCCTGTTGTTATCAAGACCAGGAATCTGTTTGTTGCACGCTCTGGTGTGTGGTACTCAATGAGATTGGAAGTGTATGCTCAACTGCAGAAACAGACACCAGCATGGGAAGTCCAGGTGTCACTGGATGAGTTTTTATTTTTTTAGCTTGGCATTTACTTTCCTATTAAACACTTGTGTGAAAGTGTAAAGAAGAGAGATAGGAGAAAAGGTGAGAGGAGAGGCTGTCAGCAGAGTTTTCAGACCAGTTGTGTTCATGTAGAACTCTAGAAGAGCCCAGAACCTTATTCTTAGACTGCATCTTCAGCAACCCTGCCACGTGATTTTAAATCCATAGTGAAACAGGGAAGGAATACTGTGGTTAGCCAGAGCGGACTCTGGTGCATGGTGGCTAACCACCTTCGCCTGTATTGAAGGGTTTGTCCAGTCTTTGGTGGTCTGCAGATTCTTAGCTTTGGTCTTCACATGAACTTTTGTGGGGGCAGGGGTTCAGTACTTCAGTCTGTTATCAGTGTTGTGAAGCCCACCTGACCGTTTTGCCTATTGCTTTTATAACACATGCTCTTGGTTATTCCTAAATTAGAATCATGAGATTTTCCTGTACCTTGTGTTCTTGTTTCCTTCTTGAAAGCAACTGAATCCTGGGTATTACACAGGATTTGCCCTAGTGGATCAAGCAATTGATCCATAAAGTATGCTGTCTTGCCTCTGGCAATGGCTGATACCTCCTGTCCTTGTCAGGCAAGCGGTGAGAATTCACAGTTTAGCACTGAGAGATCCAGAAGTATTGTAACCAGGTCTCCCAGATTTCCTAAGGTCTTAAGCACTCAGCTGAAAAAAATCTAGAAATACATGTTAGATGATTTTACATGCTCCTGAGTGAAGCCAACTTGACTGTCTTGGTAAATTCTGACTGCCTGCTGGGTTTACCACAGATATGCATTCTTTTTAAATGATCTAACACATAGTCCCTTGGCTTATGCCCAATTCTGAGGGTCTACTTACAGAGAGATTTGATCTTAATGCTGGGAAAGAAAGCCCTGAGCTTTGTGCACTCCCTCCAGTTGTAGCCTTCCTAGAGAGAGTGGGGAGTTCAGTTTGGCCCACTGAGAGTGTTACACTTACGTGCCCAGAAAAATGACTGAGTCTACTGCCGCATTTTAAAAGATAAAGGACAGCAGTAGAGCAGTGGGAACATACACCTCTGGGATTGTCTTTGACAAATAGCTCTTGTGTTCTTCCTGCCTGTCTGCTCGGATCTCTCTAGGAAAGGGTGAGTTGTGTAGTTATTTCCTTGAGGATGCATGGGGTGTTGAAGAGACATTGAACTGCCCTGAAAGGTTGGGGGTGGGGGGGGAGCATGGTAATTTCCTGATAGAAGTGAAGACTCAGGAAGGTAGTTTGAACTCAAACAGAACATTTCTCCGCTGCAGAAAATCTTTTTCTTAATATATATATTCACAATCCTTTTTTCCATTCCCCTTCCACTCTGTACAGGTTATTAACTGCTGACAAGAAATTCACATCTCATAAATAATGCTTAAGAGCCATTGCTATATAAATTGAATGTGTTATGAATTGTGATGGGCCTTTTTGTAGCATTCGATGCCTAGAGCAGGAAGAACAGAGGATGTCATTTTCATTAATTTCTAATGAGGTGCCAATTAAAGACAGAGAAGACGCTCCAAAGGGAAGAGTGGCCAAGCTCCCCTGAATCCTCCGCCCCGGGGCTGTCATCCAAACACTGCCAGCAAGGCTTCTCTAAAAATTCCATTAAATTACAGTCTCATCGAGAGCACACACAGACACATTCAGCTTCCCTTTGATCTTCAAAAGAGCAATTTGTAAGGCGAGTTCTGAGCCTTCTCACATAGGGAACAGCTAGAGGTGATAGGAATTGTTAATTGCCAAGATACTCCATGGGCTTTCAATAAGGAGGTGAATTTTGAAGATGAATTCTTCTCTGCCTTGCTGTGACTAGATAACCTTTAAATCAACAATACCAAAGTAACACCCTTTTCCTGTGAAATCTCTCAGGATGCCAATTAGAAAAGGCATGTGGTGAGGCTGGGATGATGTCCTGCATCCTAGAGCATCTTCAACAGTTTAGCTTCTCAAGATAGAAAACAATTGCATAAAAATGGATTTATTTGTTTCATTTTCTAGTCAGTAGGCAAATTGATCAGCTCATTCTCATTACAGGAGTCTTGTCTCTCCAAAGGCCAGCTAGAAGATGTTCTGAAATTTGACCATCCTCATCAGATCTGGGCCACATCACAGCCATGTGAATGCTGTGTTCTCTAAGCAGATCTTGCGTGATGCACACAGCGTGGCTTAGTTATTGTTGTGCCTTGCTTCCCAGAACCACAGAATTAATTTTTAAATACCAGTCTAAGAGCTTGCATAAGTTATCACCTGTTTTCAGTTGACAGTGACTTAAACTGTAAGCCGATATGCTCCCTTTTGGGATAACAGTGCTTTTACTAACAACCTGAATAATCTGACTTCTATTATTGCTTTCAAAATAAATTTTATATTCACTTTAGAAACTCCATAGTAATGCTTTAGCCCTTTAGTTTATCATCTCCCAAGTGCCTCAGTGGTCATTTTCTGCATTATCATTCACTGTAAAACTAAATTCTTCAAGCATTTATCGAGATACGACAATGCATGAAGCATTTTGCTAGCTTTTGTGGGGAATGTAGGATCTAGAAATATAGAATGTAGGAGCTCTTAGTCTAGGTCCGTGGTTCCAAACTTGAGTGGACATCAGACTCGCATGGAAGGTGTGACAAACACAGATTGCTGACCACCCCCCACCTCCCAGAGGTCTGATTCAGTGGCCTGTGCATGTGTAACGAGGTCCTGGGTCATGTTGCTGCTGGTCTGAGGAACCACTGCTCTAGGCAGTTCTCAGTCCTGGGAAGCTTTTAAAAATAGAATGTCTGGGCTTCACTCTAAATAATTAAATCAGAAAAGGACACCAGCTATTGTTTTAGCTTTTTATTTGGAAATTTAAAGTGTTTTTCTGGGCCATTTGAGAGTAAGCTGCAAACATGGCCTTTTGTCTTTATAAATGTCAATGAATGTTTTCCAAGAATAGGGATATTATTTTATATCCATAGCAGTTATCAATTTTAGTAAATTGATACTGATTCAGTGCTTTTATTAAATCTGCCACCCATATCAGTTGATCCAAAAATGTCTCCTGTAAAAGCACTTTTTCCCCCTCCAGTCCAGGATCAAGTATTGCATTTAGTTGTCATGTCTCTTTAGACCCTTTTAACTTGAAACGTTTTTATGGCCTTTCTTTGTTTTTAATGATATTGATATTTTTGAAGACTATAGCCCTCCCCCCCTTTTAATAGAACTCTCTTTGTTTCTATTTGGTGTTTGGTGTTTCTTCATGATTAGATTCAGATTACTTATTCCCAGCCTAGTCTCAGACTCCTATTAAGTGATGTGTCTTTCTCAGGATTTTATATTAGGCACAGATGTCCATCATCCCCCTCACTGTAGATATTAATTTTAATTCACTCAAAGTTTTGCCCAGTTTCTCCACTCTATAGTTACTATCTTTGACCATGCAAGTAGTAAGCAGTCTGTGGGAAAACACTTTGTGACCATGTTAGTATCCTGCTCATCATCAAAAGTGTCTCTTAGATTTAGCATCCATTGATGATTCTTTCCTGAACTGGTCTTTTTAATTTTTTTTTTTTTATTTTTTTTTTTAACGTTTATTTATTTTTGAGACAGAGAGAGACAGAGCATGAATGGGGGAGGGGCAGAGAGAGAGGGAGAGACAGAATCAGAAGCAGGCTCCAGGCTCTGAGCCATCAGCCCAGAGCCCGACGTGGGGCTCGAACTCACGGACCGCGAGATTGTGACCTGAGCTAAAGTCGGACGCTTAACTGACTGCGCCACCCAGGCACCCTGGTCTTTTTAATTTTTTAATGTCTGTTTATTTTTGAGAGAGAGAGAGAGAGCGAGCACGTGAGCGGAGGAGGACAGAGGGGGAGGGAGACACAGAATCTGAAGTAGGCTCCAGGCTCTGAGCTGTCTGCATAGAGCCTGACGTGGGGCTCAAATTCACAAACCATGAGATCATGACCTGAGCCAAAGTCGGATGCTTAACTAACTGAGCCACCCAAGTGCCCCTGAACCAGTCTTTACTATGATCATTGCAAAATGATGATTTTCTAACTCTAGCCCTCCTTCTTCATTTCTCCTTTGACACTCAGCGTTCTTATGTAAGTGAAAACCCTTCTTCCCCATTTATTTATCTGTAGTTATTACAGGCTCATGAGCTCTTCTATTTTATCAGTGGTTCATAATTCATTACTATACTTAATTATTTTGGTGCTCAAACTGTGCCGAAAACGTTTCCTTACTTCCTGGCAGTTATAAGATGTGTTCTGTATGTGTCTTGTACTTGACCTTTGCCAACTCCTGGAATCAGCCATTTTTCTAGGTATCCCCAAGGTGGTTTTAATATGCATTCAAAATAGGGATTTGCTGGGCCTAAGAGGAAGGCATGAAATAGCTGACATCCAGGGCAGCCTACCATAAGAGTTTTAACTGAGGCATAAGCCATATATGTAGGAACATGGGGAGAGAGAGATTAATTCCAACTACAGTACTTGTATAGGTTGTGACAATTGGGGCTTCAAAGGCAGAGTGGGATTTAGATGTGGGGAAAGAGGGACTACCTGGTCAAAGATGGTTGACCTCTATACAGCTGGATGGAACCTTGGGGTTGAGTGAGGAGAGACTACTAGAAAGGGAGGGTAAGGATTCCAGGCTCCAGGCTGTAGGGTTTGGATGTTGGTTTGCAGTGAGAAGCTGCCCGTGGTTTTGAATATAGTCAACACGCTTTTTTGTGTGTGTTTATTTTTTAATTTTTATGTTTATTTTTAAGAGCGAGAGAGACAGAGCATAAGCGAGAGAGGGGCACCAAGAGAGGGAGACACAGAATCCAAAGCAGTCTCCAGGCTCTGAGCTGTCAGCACAGAGCCCGACGCAGGGCTCGAGCCCGTGAACTGGGAGATCATGATCTGAGCTAAAGTTGGACGCTTAACCGACTGAGCCACCCAGGTGCCCCTTGACTCCCTCCCCCGCTCCAGTTAAGCACACAAGAAGGCCCGGGAGATTGTTGAATCCTTTTAAGTGGAATGATCTGGGAAGAATGTGAACTAATTCACTAAGTGAAAAGGAATGTGCCTCTGTCACAGCCATCCCTGCACTACAGGGGACTACAGAGTGAATGAATGGTGATATCTTATGGTCCAGAGTTGGGCAAGGAGCTGTGGTGATAATGAGGTGTGTTGGTGACATGAAATGACTAGGTTGGTCCATTTCACCAGGATCAGAAATCATCACAAATAAGGTCCTTGTATCTGCGCCTTTATTTAACTCTCATCCACATGTGATTTGAACCTGTCAGGAACACGTGGCATTCTGTCCTTTGTCTCTAAAAGAAAGCAAGGCAATGCATGTTTTTATAAAGGCTTTATTCCCTTACAGAGTTCTAGCCTGGATCCGTTAGAAAACTCTGCTATCCAGGGAAACACCAGAGATCTTTTATCTTGACCAAATTGATTTGGTTGGTTTAGTGTTATCATTACTGCTATTGAGTGGTGAGTTTATGCTCTGCCATGTATTATAGGAGAGAGTGTGTGGTTACCAAGACCTCAGCCCTTTTCATGTTTTCATGCTGAGTCTGGCAATGAAAGGCTAACGTTTCTCCATTACTTATAAGACAGCAGCTGGGTATATGTTACCTGTGGTAACATAGGTGTCCTGTCCATCCTCCCAAAAGCAAAAACACCCTTTGATGGGAGTTACTGTAAATGTGAGAACTAAGAGTAATTGGATATCTTGAGGCAGATTCTGAGAAAACGTTCTCCCTTTGCTACTCTCTTTCGCTCTCACTGTACTTTTACCTGAACAAGAGTATGCTGTGTTCCCCATTTAATCTTTAATGTATAAGAATTCTAGTCTAAAACCAAACAGATTAGTCCCTCTGCTGCTCCTCTATAAATTGCACATTGAGATGTTAGAGCAAAACAAATCAAACCTTTTACTGAATACTAACTCTGTATTTAGCCCATTAGTTCAGCACTGTCTCAGAGATCCAACCTACCATGTGCCCTTTGACAAGGGTGTAGAAAGAAATCAGAAACGTGAAGAGCTCCCCTCCCCAGCAAAGGAGCATCAAAGACTGAGCTTTCAAAAGACAACATGTACAGAACACATCTGCTGAAGCCTTTGTCACATTCCCCACCCTACTGAGAGGTGAACCAGGAGACCCTCGTCCCATGAAGTGAAATATTTTCTGTCTGGACAGCAAATTTGCAACTACTTCTGTAGTCCAATCTGAGCAGCAATAACAGCACAGTAATTTTATCAATAATTTTATCAAAGCTATTTGGCTAGGTTACCCTGCTTAGAAATACTTCCTTATGGGAGGGGAAAAAATGGATCGTTGCAAAAGAAAATGAATTATTGATGTCTTTTGTTTTGGTTCCAAGAGTAAATAGTTTCAGTTAATTCTTTGTCCAGCAGAGTGTGCATGGGTTTGTTTGGTTTTTTTTTTTAACAGATTTTTTTAGATGGAATTTATATACCATAATATTCACCTATTTTACAGGTCAGTGAGTTTTGGTAAATTTAAGTGGTACAGCCTTCACCAAATTCAAATTTTAAAATGTTTTTAGTCACCTGTAAAATTTTCCTTGTGCCCCTTTTCAGTCAATCCCTACTCTCCCCTACTCCAGCCCCAGGCAGCCACTGATTGATCTGCTTTTCTGTTGTTATAATTTTGCCTTTTCGATAATTTTAATATCAGTGGATTCATACAGTATATATATATAGTCTTGTATTTCTACATGGCATGGTGTTTATGAGATTGATCCATATTGTCATGTATTGGTAGTTCATTCCTCTATAATGTCGGGTAGTATTTCGTTGTATGGATCTTAACACATTTACCGGTTGACATACATTTCGGTTGTTACCAGTTTGAGGATGTTTTGAATGAAGCTGCTATAAATATTCATGTATAAGTTTTTATGTGGATATATGTTTAATTCTTCTTAGGTAGATACAGAGGTGGAATTGCCAGGTTGAATGACTCTGACGTTTAGTACTTTAAGAAAATTCCATTAGTAGTGAATTATGGTTCCAATTTACCCATAATTTGTCAACATTTAATATTGTCTTTGATTTAACTTTAGCTATTCTAGTGGGTATGTGGTGCCATCTTGGTGTGGTATATTAATTTCCCATCACACATTTCCCTGATAACTAGTGATATTAAGCATCTTTTTCATAAGCTTTTTGGTTACTTATTTATCAGTTCTTTTGTGAAGAGTCCATACCTCAAGTATCTTTACCATTTAAAAAAGATGTACAGCATTGCCATCTTAACAATATCCCAACCCACGAATATGGTATGTAAGTCTTCTCAAGTTTCTCAGCAATATTTTGTATTTTTCAGTACCTTTTAAAGAACTTATTCCCATTTTAATTTTTTGATGCTGTTGTGAGCAGAATTTTTAAAATGTATTTTCAGATTGTTCTTTGCTGTCACTTCAGAACACAATTTTTGCATATGATTTTTTATTCTGCAGCTCTAATTCACTTATTAGTTCTAGATTTCTTAGGATTTTCTACATCCATGATCATGTCATTGTGTATAAAGGCAGTTTTACTCCTTTTCAAACTTTATGCCAGTTTTTTTCTTGCATTGTTGCACTGGCCATGACCTCTACCATAATGTTGAATGGAAGTGTTGAGACTGGATCTCTTTGCCTTTTTCCCTGATCTTAGGTAAAATTCTGTATTTTACAACTAAGTATGATTTAGCTGTAGATTTTTTAAGTTTAATTTTTTTTAGTAATCTCTACACCCAGTGTGGGGCTCAAACTCAGAACCCTGAGATCAGTGCATGCTTTTCCAACTGAGCCAGCCAGGCACCCCGTCTGCTGTAGATTTTTTATAGCTGTTCCCCACCTCTGCCCTTCTCTGACATTTGTAATATTTGTAGCTGTTGAATACATTCTAGGAAAACAGGCAATATTCAAATACATCCCCCCAAACAGATGATATAGCCCATGGTGAACTACCATGTGGCCTAAAAAAGATGAGCAAGGGGCGCCTGGGTGGCTCAGTCTTCAGCTCAGGTCACGATCTCACAGTTTGTGAGTTCGAGCCCCGCATCGGGCTCTGTGCTGACAGCTGGGAGCCTGGAGCCTGCTTGGATTCTGTGTCTCCCTCTCTCTCTCTGACCCTCCCCCCGTTCATGCTCTGTCTCTGTCTCAAAAATAAATAAAAATTAAAAAAAAAAAAAAAAAAGAGCAAAACTGTGTTTTAAAAGTTTTATCATCCAGAGGCACCTGGGTGGCTCAGTCAGTTAAGCGTCCAACTCTTGATTTCAGCTCAGGTCATGATCTCAAGGTTCGTGGGATCAAGCCCTGCATTGGGCTTTGTGCTCTCATTGCTTGGAATTCTCTCTCTCTCCCTCTCTTTCTGCCCCTCCTCTGCTCATAACCACTCTCAAAATAAACATTAAAAAAAATAATAATAAGAGTTTACCATCCCATGAATTCATTTCTGTTTACAGTTGAAGCATATTCCCTTTGTTCACAGTTCTGTGTAATGTGTCTCCATCTATAGTGGGGAAAACCTGTGCCCTGAGAATATTCCTCTTTTCCTCACACCAATATCATAACAAGACACCAAAATGCTATTCTGTCTGGGTTATTCTCACTTGAGGTAATAAAAGCAAACCACACTGAGAGAAGCTTGGAAATGCTTTGCTTGAATTCAGTGCTTTTACCACAAGACACAATCACAAAAATTTGTGGGTAGATAGATAATAAAGGAGCCTTAGCAGCCATGCCAACCCCACTTTTTTCTATAAATGAGGAAACAGATCAGAAAGGTTTCCACTAGCCTCAGATCACACCTGTGTGCTAAAATATTGGTACTTCATGCAGCCTTTGTTGTAAAGCTCAGGGACTAAAAAGTTCCTGCCCAGGGTGACTGCTCACAGCGGTGCCTGCTCCCATCACATAGGTCTTGCCGCCTCCCCCCACCCCGCCCAACTATAACTCTTCATCACACATCCTGGATGTTGGCTTGTTGTTACCACCAAATCCTACTGGTCTCTTCTGAAGTACCCAAAAAGATTTCTTGGTCTTTCTTTCAAGTTAATACACCTGACTATTTTCACTTCCTCTTAGTTTGGCCTCCAAAACCTAGCTCAGAACTCAGGACTCTTCTATGAACCCTTTGCAGCAAAATGTCACCAGATTAGACCATTAGCAGTAAAGATAAATAAAGTAGTTAGTATTTAGACAAAATAATAGGATTTTTTATTAAATTTTTTTTCTTGCAGATTAACAGTTTGTTCAGAGTTTTGCTAAATGTTCTTTCCAAAGCCTTTAATGTATGTAGTTAAAACTAATTTGTGTTTAATACGTTGTATACATTGTATACAACGTTGTAGTACTATACACATAATGTACTATATACATAATGTAGTACATTGTAATAGCAAATATATGCTATTAGATACTACCAGTCTTCTCAAAGAGATTCTTCCTGCGATTCCCTCATGAGCACTGCTGCTTGAAAAATGTGGGCCTATCCCCAGATAGAAGGGGATGCTTCTTTAGAAAGTAAAAGTGCAGTTGCTCAGGTAATTCTCTTATACCCCAATGTTTGATAAACTATCTGCACACTTAATATCTCATTGTTTTCATGGGAAATGCAAAGGTAATTTAAGACCAAATAGAATTACTGGACATGTCAAATAAGGTGATCCACATCATAGAGGTTTTATATCAGATCTAGTCAACTCCATTCTCTTTTACTTAGAAATTTACATCTTCTGAGTATTTAACACATGCCTTCCTCTACTGATCTTCTCTTCCCTCCTAGATTCTGAAATCCTCAAGGGTCAGGATCTTGTATTATTCTGTAGCTTCCCACTGCCCTTATTAGAGTATGTGGCCTATGGTGGTACCCAGACAGTGTTGACTAATAATGTGCAAGACAAATCGGAGGTCACAGAAATGTGGCGTTCTGGTGAACCTGCTGATTATCCTTAGGAGAAAGCCCTTTTGTAGTAGTAGTCGAAGACATGCCCAAGCAAGTGAATGGGAAGATGTCTGGGCTGGTCTCCATGTTAATTCTGGAAGCCAGGGTACATGTGCAACCTGAGGGTTTCCCGGTGGAATATTTGGCTGGAGGAATAAGGTGTAGATAGGGAACCTTACCATTATTTGTTGTTACATACTTTTATCTGCCTTGAATTTTTATTGGTAGGGGGTAGAAATCAGCCAAGACATACATACATCAGATAGGATAGAATTGCTTGCTTGGTGTAATTAAAAATATTTGATAAGCTTATGGTTTAATTAAATATTCGACTTTGGGAATGAGTGTGTTTGCATTAGTGAAACCTGCGGTTCATCTTGCACATGAATAAAATGAGCCCTTTGGAGGTTACAGACCTGCTGTATACAACCACATCAGTCTCTCATTCCTGCCTAACCTGTCACACTCTGGCATAGATTTCAAGTACTTAAGTGACTTAGAAGTCACCCATCTGGTGCCTGGCCAGCCCCTCAAACTGACCTTGAAACCACAGCAGCAGCAGTGCCCTTGCAGGTAATCCAGCCACTGTGTACATCTTCAGCCTGGAGGGAATGTGGCAGGTCTTATTGCCAGGCAGCTTAGACCACCTAGGTGCTTCCTCCATTGAATAAAAACAGCCTTTTTCTATAATGTGCCCTTATTTCTCCTCACTCTGTCCTTCAGAGTGACCTGTCACAAATCATCTTCCTCCCCTGCAAGCCTGTTCCTCAGATACTGGAACACAGGGGCTTTGGCTTTCCGGCACCCCAGTCTTCCAGTAGCAAGTCCATTCACAAGGACTGAAGAACTTGTGTGGGGATGTTATGGCCCAGGATGGGATATAGGCATGATAGAGTGGGCTCAGTGTTTGTCTCCACAGAATTCCTCATCAGAAGCCCTTACAAAATCTGGATGTCTTTTTAAACAAAAACCCTTCTTTACCTGCTGATCTCCTTCTGAAACTGCTAAAAAGTCTTCTCTTTTATGGAGTCCATGGCTGACCTCTGTTGTTATACTTCTCAGAACATACATTAGCTTTCCTTCCTCCTAGACCATAAGCACTGGAGAGCAGGGACCATATGGTGTTCTTCGGCAGCTTCTACTGTAGTAGAAGTGCACTGATACCTAGTGAACATTCGAGTGAATGAGTGAACTCTACCATTGCAGTTGTGATCCTCTGGGTAAAGGAGAAAGTAACAGCTTTATTGAATACCTACTATACAGTGGATGCCTACTCCTATGTTCCATCACTTGACCCTGATGAAAGCATTGCTGTGAAATGGTACTACGTATTTACAGAAGAGAACACTCAAGCTTTGAAGTTGAGTAACTCAAATACTAAGGGAGTGGCTGGCATTGGAGCCCAGATCTGTTGAGCTCCCAGAATCCCACCAGTGTTCATGTCCCCCTACTGGCCCATGGGTGTCCTAAACAGTGAGAGATAACCTGCAGCATGAGTTACATTTAGTTTCAGCCATATAGATCTTAGCCCATTTGTTAAGCACTGCCCCAATTCAGAGATGCTTTTTATTGAACAATGAATGGTAAAAATGTATGCAGCCTACTATGTGAGAACCACTTGAGACGGTGGTAATAAGTCATCCCAATATACTGTTTCCAGTTGGCTCCATGTGCCACTTGTCACTCCATCTAGATAAGATGCTTCTGGAGGACAAGGTCCATAGTGTTGCCACCTTTTTGTTTCTCACTGCGCCTGGGTAATGTGAGACACAGTGGCACTTAATTCTTATTGATGTGAACGTTCCATTTTCTCCTGAGTGCTAATTCATGTCCTCATTGTCCTTGAAAACTTACCCACTCCAGGATACCTTATGCAGTTGACCTCTCCTCAGTGCCCCCGATTTATTGCATATAGCTGGCTTGTATTGATTTTATTTGCAGTTGATTTCTTGCTTTGCTTCTTGTGTCCTTCAGCTGTTTTCCTCTCTGCACATCTCCAGCTGTCTTGAAAGGCAGGAAAACTAGTGACTTTTTTCTTTTCCTTTTCCTCCACCCAGCCCCTAGAATAGTGCTCTGTAAACATTGCACAGATGACCAATAAATACTTTTGACTCCTTGAGCCTGATAGCTTCTTTTCCTTGCTGGACTGACAGCCCAACACTGGAGCCTAAATCCTTTATTTATTAGATGAGATTTCTATAGCACCTTTCCTCTGAAGAGATCAATATCAATGAAGTTTGTTTCTGCTTCTGGAAAGTGCTTTTACCTAAGCAGACCAAGGCTCTGATAAGATCACATGATAGTCCTTACTCCTCAACTATTGGGCCCTAGAGATGTAGACTCCAAGAAAAGCCTCACCACTTCAGGTTCGGCTATCTTGCAGCCAGCAATGAGCCTGAATAAGACTGTGACAAATCAGCAACACAGGTTCCGCAGCATCGGTTGATATTATAGGTAGTGTTATATATAAAAAGAGAACTTGCATTTGGGGGGCACAGCCATCTTTTAGAAGACAGATATGGGGAAGGTCACCTTAGCACTCAATACGTATTGTCTGCCCACTGACCAGAGAGCCCCATCACAGTGTTTGTGGATTATAGTTTCTCAGATAGTGGTTGGCGTCATTAGAACCATTCAGTCTCTGAAACTCAGTGCCACTAGGGAGAGCGTCCCTGGGACAGGACCCAGAGACTCCAAACATATACATGCTGGGTAGGTGGGAGATACGTGCTGAGAGATGGCACTGTCTAGCTGCTGAGAGGAAGAGCTGATTTGGGGTAGTCCAGGCCTACTGTGAAATATGGCACAGAATTCAGAGGCCAAAGACCAAAAAGGATGATACAGCCCTATAATTCACTGGAGAAGTGCCTAAGATAATTGGGTCAGCTGGCTTCTCTACGAAATTGCTCACCTTTCCACATATCCTTGTTTGTACAAACATTATTCCCGTCCCTATTCAGGCTTAGGCAGAATTGAGCAGGAGATGAAGTCATCTGCCATGTACTTTCCAGACAGATGACAGCTGCACGTGTAGAAGCTACATAGTGTGGATACTCCCACTGTCCACCAGACTCGGTCTGCCCTTGAGCCTACTGTCCAGAAAACCCCCTCTGTGGTCAGAGCAGGTGTCAAGGCAACCATAGCTACTGAGGCACCTTGAAAAACAGAAAGCGGGAGTGGGGGGATTTGGGGGGAGGTGTTAGAAAAAGGAGGAAAACAAAGTAGAAAAGGACTAGAAATGTAAGGAAATGGGAAGAGGGCAGAAATGGAGATGTGGTGGGGCGGGGAAGTCCACTGGCATTTACTCAAGGGGTTGTGTGAGCTTGGGAGGGTGCCCCAGCTTACGTCTTGCTGAGATTTGAAGGATGTTCCCTTTCCCTGTTGTCGCCTGTGGAGTTGACAGGTAGAGCCACCTGTACTGTCTGCTTTGTTCTCAGTGTGCAACACAGGGGCATATTTGGAAGGAGGGGATGACAAGAAGTGCTCCTCTTTTCTCTGGGTACCTCCCTGTGCATGATCACGGGGCCTCACCAACTGTTGTACGTGCTGAAATGTGCAATGTCATGTTGGATGACTGGGAGACAGATGGCACTGGCCTATGGGAAACTCTGCCCAGTGGCTCTCTCCTGCAGCAGACAGCCAAGACTGCTTCATTTACCTGATGAATTCTCCAGAACAGTACTCTCTGGCTGCAGAGGGACTAGGGGGAAGTGTACTATGCAGGTGTTGGATGC
The DNA here is from genome assembly GCF_027475565.1 of Acinonyx jubatus. Classification (NCBI taxonomy): domain Eukaryota; kingdom Metazoa; phylum Chordata; class Mammalia; order Carnivora; family Felidae; genus Acinonyx; species Acinonyx jubatus. The sequence goes on along the minus strand of NC_069385.1, from coordinate 113,618,809 downwards.
TTTCCTATGGCCAGAATTTTCTAAGTATCAATCAAGATGTTGCTTGGATGCAGATGGGTTGTTCTTAGGCTGTAAGGTGGGAGGTGGCAGGCAGTGGATACTCTGTTGAAGACGTTTCCTGTGGGTAATGGAGGCTTAGACTTCTGGCAGCCCACTTGTGCCTTGAGGAGCTGAGCAGGCTTCTTCCTCTCTAGATTATGCTGTATAGCAGCAGGCCTCTCCACACACTCACATGCTCTTCTTGAACCATGTCAGCCCGGTGGCTCCTGGGAGATGGAAACTATGAGTCAGCACATGATGGAGTTTGTGCATCCTTGTGACGAATACATAGTATGACATGTGCTCCCTAGAGCGGTGCACTGCAGTGTAACAGATTCACCTGGGAAGGGGAAGGCTTCCAGATTTACAAATTAAAGGGCCAGGTTGGTGTTAATACTCTTGTATCAATTAAATTGCTCTTTCTTTGAACTTAACTACCCCAGGATTAATTTTCCATGGAATCTGGAATAAATGACCAAAATACTGGGGGGTAGAGTACGAAATGAATGTCAGTGGGGACTTGGGTGATTATGCTTCAATTCTTCATTATCTGTACTCAGCTCATTTGTGATTATGAGTTACAGCAAAGTTTTAATTCCAGGAGACCATCTAATGCCATCTTGGACATTTCTGGGTTGCCTCTCAGAGTGAGCTCAGTGAATATAGGTTCATATTAATAATGGCAATAGAAAAGCATAATTAGGAAAGTAAACCAGATACTGCAAAACAATGGAATATATCCAAAGCCAGACAGTAATAGTTTTTAGATTGCACTCACCGTGCTCCTGTTCACCCGGGTAATTGGAAGTAGACTGTGTGGTGGTGTTCCTTTCCAGGGGTGGCAGGGAGGGGCACAGTTACCAGCATTAAACATTTCTTTTATTGCCAAAAGTAATTTTCTTCTATTTTTAATGAGTCAGATGTTGACTCAAATTATTTATTTATTCAGTCTACTTGAGTTCCAGAGGAACAGCAGGGAAAACAGCAACAAAGTCCCTGACCGCATGGTGCTTTTATTCTTTGGGATGGAGATGCAGTAAACAAGGGAAAAGATATAAATGAGATATTTTGTGGTAGGAGTAAGTGCTGTGGTGTAATAGGATGACGGAGAAAGAGAAGGGCTCTGCCCTGGGTGGGGGTGGGGTGGGGGTGCTGCAGGTAGTGGTGGGGAGGCTAGCATCTGGAAGGAGGTGAAAGCTGAGCTAAGACATAAAAACTGGGAGAGCCAGCCATTCAGAGAGCTTGGGCAGGGGAAGTGTCCTCGATGGAGAGAACAGTGAGGTGACCCTGAGGGAGGAACAACCTAGCATATCAGGACCAGAAAGGTGGCCCGTGTGGTTGGAGCACAGTGCGTGAGGAGAGGCGGGCAGGACCAGATGGGGGATAGTTAGACCTTTGCAAGGTCTACTAGACTTTTACCCTAAGTAAAAGTAGTGGGAAGGCATTGAAGGGCTTTAGGCAAAGGAGTGGCGTGATCTGATTTACATTTTATGTTACATTTCTATCCCTCTGGGACATGAACACAAATACTTGTGTATGCATACACTATCAAGAATACATAAGAACTGGTCGTAGTGGTTGCTTCGCCTCTGGGGAGGGCAACTGAGAGAATGGGAAGGGAGACTTAGTTTTTGTTGAATATTATTTCCTGCAAATTGAATTTCTGTTATATTCATGTATTACCTATTCAAACAGGAATTAATTAACAAATACTAAAAAGTACATCTCAAGTCACTTGCCCTGAAAGAAGGAAAGAAAAAGAAAGAAATCCCTCTAACTGCTCTGAGAGAGAAGGCTGGGGGTGGGAAGGCAGCAAAGGCAGAAGAGTGCAACTGCATTGTGGGCTCCAGGTAGCCATGTTGGAGGCTTGGCCTCACTGCATCTCAGCCTTTGCTGGCCTTTGTTCTGTTCCATCAGCATGCCGCACTCATTCTTGCCACGGGAGTTTTGCATGAGATGATGGTGAGAAGCACTTGGGCAGATTTAGAACATCAGTTAGAGGTATATCCAACAAGACTAATAATAAAGTTGGCGCGAGGAATAAGGGAATAAGAAACCAAGAAAGAGGCCCGGGTTTGGCTTGAGCAACTATGTGGATATGGTATCACTCCCCGAGGCAGGGAGGATTAGGAGATGAGCTAATACAGGACTTTTGTTTTGAACATGTTACAGTTGAGGTTCCTGTTAACCAGTCTGTTCTGGTGTGTTTGTCAAGTAGTAAGTTAGATATAGGAGTTGAGAGTTTAGGGGAATAATTTGTGGATGGAAATAAAAGTTCCAGAGGCATCAGTATTTAGACTGTACTTGAACCTCTGGGTCTGGATGAGATTACCTACAGGAGGGAATGTACAAAAATACAAGAGGACTACATTCTGTAGTGGTTTCAGAAGGGAAGCCAGTAAAGGGTCCCAAGGAGCTATAGCCAGTGAGGTGGGAGGAAGATGAGGAACATCACAGAACACCATAGAAGCCAAGGGAGAGAAATACTACAAGAAAGGAACAGGAGACAGATGCTGCTGAGAAGTGAGGGTGAGCAGGTTGGATTTGGCCACTTGAGCTCTTGACTGGCCTTTATCTGTCCCCTGAGGTTCGGAGCACACAGTCTCTGTAACTAACCTCCCGTTCATTAACTCAGTTGAAATATTTTGAGTGAACCACACACTGTTCTAGGCATTAAATTACAAAAGCGTGGTTCCTGCTTTCAGGAAATCAGGAAAACAAGTTAAATGAAAACATTACACAATGACTATATAATTATAATTGTGACCAGTGTTTCAAGGAAAAGTCCAGGATGCCATGAGAGTGTATAATGGGGCTCTAGATTAGTCTGAGGGTCTAGGGAGGTCTTCCTGAGGAGAAGCCATTCAAAGTGAGGCCTGAGGATGCAAGCATTTGGTTAGGTGAGTGTGTCAAGGACATAGAGTACAGGAGGGTGGGGGGGTGAATGGCATGAGGAGAGACAAAGAGGCAGTGGGGTATGAGAGTGAGCTAAGATGGTGAAATTGATTGTCATTCTTGGGAAACCACTAAAGGGTTTAAATAAGAGTTTGATTATCACAGATCAGGGTGTGTGGGATCACAAGGTTGTTGGAGTGGCCCTAGCAGGAGACACTGGTGGCTTTGGGTGCTGGTGGTAAAGGTGGAAGGAAGAGAATGAATTTGATTTTGGGGACTAGGATCCACAGGACTTGCTGGTTGAATGTGAAGAATGAGGAATATATCCGTGATGACCCAGGTTTGTGTCATAAGCCACTGGCTGCAAGGTGAGCCTGTTCTGCTAGAGTGGGGGACACTGAAGAAGTATGTTTGTGAGGGAATAGCAAGTGTTCCATCTTGGGCACCTTGAATCTAAGATCTCCAACTTAGCCAGTAGATAATTGGATACAGAGGCATAGAGCTCCAAAGAGAGAGGTAGGTCTGGGACAGAGAAAGACATTTCAAAGTTGTTGGCCTATGTGGTTAGAGTTTTAAACATTGGGGCAAGTGTGGGTGAGACCAAAAAAAAAAAAAAAAAAGAGTCCAGAGCTGAGGAATTCTCATACTTAAAGGACAGTAGGGAGAGAGAATAAAAACAAGGAAAGCAGTATGTGCCCGTGGGAGTAGTCAACTGTTCCAGACACTATCGAGGAGAACTGAAAAGAGCCCATTGGGTTTAGCAATGAGCAAGCTCCATTCATGGCATTTTTTATATACCTGGACTGTATAACCTTATCTGTGCCCCCCTCCCCACCCACTCTCCGAGTGGGGAATTGGGCTGTGAGGTCAGCTCCCCCCACCCAGGCAGAGAAGAAGTCTCTAGGATCCTGGAGTGGGTGGTCCATTCATTGGGGGTTTTAACTGTCTATATCCATGGTTTGGTTTCAAGTCTGAATTCATGTGTACAGCTAAAGCATTCTTCTGCCACTGAGAAAGCCTCTCTCCCTGCAGATGAGGGGTGTTTAAATAAAGTAACTTTAAAAATGGAGAATCAAGAAGCCAGCTTCTCTGCCCTCCCCTCCCCTCTACACACACGTAGAATAGTGGACCTCACATGTTGTGGGATTTGTGACTTTAAGGCTTAAATTTTGTGAAGATCAAGAAGAGCGTGCTTATACTCTGGAGGCCCTCAGAATGACCTTTCTGAGTAAATGTGAAAACAAGAGGCATGTAGAGAGACTTTTCATTCTTAAAAGAAGCACAAAGCAAATGCACGTGACATTGGCACCGTTTGGATAAAAGCATAATTGTTTTCAGAATGTCTACAGCCCATTCCTTTCTCTTGTTCCTCCTTTCACCGCAGCTCCCAGCTCGACCGTCTCAGGGAAATAGACACGGGCTCTTCAGCGCATGGTCAGTACGTGACCAAACTTGGAAACACACTTGCTCTGCCTCTTCTTGTGAGAGAGGCTTGCAGAATTCACAACCATACCTGTGGAGAAGCCCCCACAGGAGCAGAGAAGCTGCTCTCTGCTGTCCTTGGAAAGTTTGTGTCGCTTTCATGGTGTCCCTAACCAGTGAGTGCTTTCTAGGCTGCCCTGTGTAGTCTTCATATATTTAAATCAAGTTGCTCTAAAATTTGCATATCTTCAACAGAAATCTTTACTGAGCTTGTCACTTACTGTGCATCTGTAGTCTGTACAAAGAGGTTTGTGAAGAGGGGCAGAGGAGACCACGTGTTCAGAGGAAGATTTCACGTTCATTCTCCTTTGTCAGTAGCAGTTTCTCAGAAGGAAACCAGAGTCTAGACTGAGAAGTAAACGGGAGGAGGAAGAAGGGGAAGGGGGCTCCCAGCCTTGAAGTCGAGTTTGTTAGTTATATCCTGTAAGGTGAGGGGGTGACAAAAGCTGGAGGAGCCATCCAGCAGCAGCCTTCCTCCAGCCGGGGGCTTCGTGTGCACTAGCTGCTTTAATGTCCGTAACCCCGTTTATGGGCGGTACAAGTGAGGCTCCGAAAGGTTGAATGACTTACCTGTAACACACAACTGTCAGAGCAGTGCAGCTGGAACTTGAATCCAGTACTTTGGCTCCAAAGCACAAGTTTCTCACTGGGTTTTGCAGAAAGAGAACTTGAGGTTGCCCTGTTTATGGGATTTGCCATAGGTACCTCCCAGTTCCGATCTGTCATCTTCGTACTCTCTCCCATGACCTCACCATATGGATTGAAAGGCCAACAGAGAAAAATGGCAAAAGTATTCCTTTCCTTTCCAAGTGTTGTTCTGGAGAGAGACACATGGCATTTACAGTCGGAGGCCCCCTGACATTCTGTGACTTGGGTGAACTTGCTCTTGCCAGTGTAGCCTCAGGGATGGCTAAACAGGCCACAGTTCTCTGGAGAGCCTCGCAGCTAAGTTGCTGCATTGGGCCCAGGCTGTGCCCTCAGTGGCTCTTGGGTGGGGTGGGTGGGGCCCTTTTTCTTGCCTACAGTGCAGCTTTGGAGCTAGTTTTCTAGGAGGGTTCTCCATTTGAGAAGGTAGTCCTTTAAAGGACAAGGAAATGCTGAAAGAGAAATCTCCAGCCTGTTGGGAGGAGGATAAGGTCACCCAAGAAATGGAAGTTTCCTGCCAGTACCTCACTATTATCTGGAGACCCTGAGAGGCCTGTGGTGGGGGGAAGGAATGGAGCAGAGGCTGGGAGTGCAGGCACCTGCTAGGGTTTTTCTGGATCGTTAAAACTGCCTCAGGTACCAAGAGGCTAATACTGCCTGCCTTTGCTACTGAAATGGAATGATGTTTGAAAATGCAAGTCATTATTCCTGTGGCAAAAACTGCCTTGAGCCATTTTCTCTTAGTTTTTAAATATATGTTCATCTGTAGATAAAACAGCCCAGCAGAATGTGAGCCTGCAGCCAACTCCCTTCTCCTTGTGCGCTGAGGTGTTACCGGGCATGCTTGGAGGGTTCTCACAAGTCAGAATTGATGGCACGGTATCCTTTGTGATGCAGGTGCCCTGCCCTACCTCCCACCCACGGTGGCAAAAATAGGACTAGGCTTTTCCTGGGTGGAGGCAAGAGTGAAGGGGGCAGGACTTGTTCTGTGAATGTCAGGTAAAGCAAGGTTGCCTGAGTTGGGTGATAGGAGACATTACTGGGAAAAGGCAGACATTCCCCCCAGAGGAGAGGAAAGAGGTCAGTAGAGTTTTTGCAAGAAGGGAGCTATCTAGAGAACAATAAAGGATTCCAGGAGTGGTGAATTTTGTATACTTTTAAAATGACATGTGTGCAAGTTGCTTCAGGAGCTTTGTTATTACACTGGACCACGACACCTTTTTCTCCCTCTGCTGCTGTCTCCTCTCCCAGAGCCACTTGCTGAGTGCACACAGCCACCTTAGGAGCTCAGGGCACCAGGCTCCCATATCTTTGCCTGCTGTCCCACTGCTTTTTTGTTCTAACATTTAGCTTGTATTAACTGGTATTATAATTGATTTGGGGGAAAACAGATGATTGCTTCTGTTTTAGAATTGTCTTGGTATATTTTAGTGGTTTTTATTAAATTGTTGAGTAGAATGGGCTCTTACAAACTGAAGGCTCTCCTTCCCTTTGAAAAACAGACCGATGCCCACCTTGATCTGTGGCTTTGGTTCCAGCACCCTGGGCAGCTGACCCCTGCCCATCCACCCATTCTCTCCCCCGGCCCAGCTAAGCACTGTGTTGGCCACTCATGAGCCACGATCCAGTTCTGTTTCTTGGAGCACGATGCTTTCCCCTCCACCATGCAGAGCCAGAGATGGAGGAGAATGCAAAGCAGACACACTCCATTCCTGAATCACTTGTAGCTGCTTTGCCCATACCCTGGGTCTGATGAAATAAAATGTGTTAAGATCCTTTAATATGTTTCTGTGCTACAAATTCTGCCTTGGGCATTGGGTCAGTGAATGTGGTGTAATCCGGGATTGCTGCTGGTGGGAGTATAAATGGCTAATGCTTTCCAACAAGCTTTCCTGTAGCCACCTGCTGTTCCCAGCATGTACTTACAAATGAGCTATGAGGTCACTGTGCTGTCCTGAGCTTTAAGAAACTTTTACCTTGCTGGAAAAAAAAAAGTGATTCTTTTTTCTAACAAGCTTGCCTGGTCATTTCAGACATATGGCTCAGGCACATTTGTCATTATTCTTTAAAAAGATAGGAAGTGGTGCCTATTGATGAGTTGAAATTTGGAGTGTCTGTTGCCGAGGTTTCTCAGGAAGCTTCGGGAGGCGTCGGGTAGGCTGTGTTTGCTGGAGCCCATGCTCACGTGTAGGAACAGTCTCTGATTGTCCTCCTAACTGGACGTACACTGCAGCCAGCACAGGTAGGGGGCTGGAGGGCAGACGTGACTGCACAGACAGCATGCACACGTGCACTGCCACCTCAGGCTGCTCACCGGTGGATCATTTTACAGGGCCTCGGTCCCCAAGGCTTGTCAGTATTTTTAGTTTCTGCTTGAACCTTTGCTTTGACAATTTGAAATTCAAATGAGCAAGAAAGTGTAAAATATTTCTTACAAGTGAGGTAGAAACACCTAAATAGCTGGAGCTGAGGCCTGCCCTGGTCTGTGACTTTACTAAAACCACCGCGGTGGGTGAGCCTTCAAGGGGGGAGGGGGGCGGAGGGGGTCAGATCCTGCAAGAAAACAAATGTTTAATTAATTAAAGTCTAAAACTATCCAGAGCTGCCCAACTTTGCCAACTTTAAATGGGGCTTTTTACTCTAAGATAAAGCCGATAAGCAGCATTTCTGTCTGACAGAGATTGAATAAAAATGTCAAGGGCTGAGACTTGGAATGTGGATTTTGGCATCACTTTCTTTGCCTCCCTTAGGAAATTCCATGGATAAAGTTCCAGCCCCTGCTTAATTCTTAGGGTTTGGAGGGAAGTGCTGGCTGTGGGGGGGAGGAGCCCAGGGCCTCAGCCAGAGGGTAAGGGCTACCCTGCCTGCTGCCTACAGAGTGTAAGGTTGGCTCCCTCCTTCTGCCCCCCAGTTTCTCCTCCTCCCATCTCCCTGCCCCCAGTACCTTAGCCATTTCCCATGGCTTGTGGGTGAGGGAGCAGTGGAGGGATGGAACTGGTAGGTAAGGCAGTTATCTGGTTCTAGTGCCCTCAGGGCCTTGCCTACCAGCACTACTGAGAGGTAAAGGACACAGACCCTTTCTTCTCAGGTCTTTGGTAAGGCTTCTTCCCAGTGTTCCTCTTGGGCAGTGATAGTTGTGGATTTTTGTAAACAAGTTAGTGAAACAGAATACAGTGTTAAAACTTTCATAGCACTTAGAGCAAGGTGTTGGGTGTCATCTGTGTTTGATGATGGCATTTGTACAAATTATTCTCTATCCTGTGTGTTTAGTCTCAAAATACACCCCCCCCCCACACACACACGCACGCACCCGTGTAAGGAGATGTGAAGTTTAACTGTGGATGAAGGCATCAGAATGAATTGTATGGCTTCCAGACATTAACTTTAAAAGCTAAAGAGTCAGAAGTTTGGTTCCCACCAAATGAGCATTTTTAGAAACATGCACTTTCAGACCTTTTCGAGTCTTAGAAGAATGAGCCTTAGTTCCATTTTGTGCTGGGAATGTATTTTCAGGGCCATTGGGTGTTGACCATCTTTAGGCTGATATGGCATATGGTCATGGGTGCCACAGGCCCCAGGCCCACATCAGGAGGGCTGAGTCCAGAGGAGTGGTTTCCATTAAAATACCTGTCCTACAAGAGTGCCCCCAGGCTTCTCTGTTGAGGGCCAGTGACTTGAATGCTGCCTTCTGTATTTCTCATGCCATGTGAGGGAAAAACCCTTTCTTGTATCTCTGAGTGATAGAGTTAGGGAAGCTTCTGGTATCCCCCCACCTCTTGCTGTCCATAGCCACAGGCTTGGGCAGGGCACTGGGATGAGCCTGAGTAGGTCAGCCCTGTGACCATCTACACAGTCATCCTCTTCCCTCCTGATGCTGCCTGCTTAGTTAAAGAAGGTTTTTTCAAACTGAGGATGTAGCTGCTGGAGACCTTCCAGCTCAGCTCACTGGGAGGGGGCTGACTGGTATCACCTGCTGTGGGGTCCTCCTCTTCCTCTTCCTGCGTGAGGGATGGGCGGCCAGAAGCCAGGGAGGGGCAGGGGGTGGGGCATGGAACAAAGTGCACACAGAGTTGCTGCTTCACCCTCCCTTTTTAATCAAGGGCTCATCCCAAATTGTTCTTCAGTGCCAGCTAGTGAAGAAACACCCACACAAATTCTTGAGTGTTTCGTGCAGATGTACTGAAAACAACCCCAGCAGCCTATAGGAGCTCTGCAGCTTCCTCCTACGCCAGTATTTCATGGAAAACCAGGAATCTGGGCCTCTCGGGAGCAGGGCAGCCAGTTATGTGACACCAGAGGGGCAAGGGCTGAGGTTAAACCACATTTAGCAGGCATGTCACATTTTCAAAAACTTTGGCTTTGGGTGTTTTCATTCTCTTTTGGGAATCAGCGTCCTTTTAATCATATTCTCCTACCCTGATCCATCCTCATCCTGCCAGAGTACCATGTGGTATGTAGCTCTTATAGGCAAACGTATATTGAATTTTTTTTTAAAGTACATGATGCTGAACTATGGGGGTAGTGTATGACGAGAGTGTAGGTATGGATTGGTTGTATGTATGCAAATTAATGAGTGAATTCAGTTTTGATATATAACTTTTTTAAATTAGGGGACAAAAGAATTGTGTAATCCTCTGGTGATGATACCAAACCCATATTGCAGCTCAGCTGATCAATTCATTGTCCTCTGTGCTTTCATCCCTTCGGACACTGCCTTGGTTGACCCTCTCTGGAAAGGCCCTAATTGGTTTCTAATGAACACTGTGGAGGATGTAGACAGAGGCTGTAAATCCCCTTGCGCTTTTAAACTGTATTCATCACTGAAATTAAGAACAATCATCTTCCCTAGCAGCCTGAACTCATTTCTCCATACCCAGCTCTGTTTAAAGAATTCAATCAGAGAATAATTGAAAGTTCATGACACTTGCAATAGTTTCTGGAAACAGATCTGTGGGTACCAAGAAAAGAGGATAGAGATTCGTCTACCCACAGGTCATTCCCGCCCCCCACCACCCCCGTCTATATCCAGAGCAACCCATTCCCGAATACTGACACCAAAATGCATTTAGCCGATTGGCTGCTGTCAGTGGATCATACCTGCTCAGCATTTGGGACAAGTTCCAGCATGTAACTTCCTTTTGGTGAGTGACCCTGACAGGAGAGGGGATTGACTTAATTTATTCCAGCTACTAACCTCAGTACAGCAAGTTGGGAAGCTAGCCTTCTAGAATTTGCCCAGACACTCTTCCCCAGTGAATTACAATGCCATATATTCTAATTGTTACCCGTGCTACACCCAAGTGTAGCTGCTGTGTAGTGGTTTTTACCTTACAGAAATCAAAGCCAAGTGTCAAGTTGTGTCTGACAGAGGTACACAGAACTCGGAGGGAGAAATGAGGTGTTTCTGGCTGGATGGAGAATCCTCGGGTGTGTAGAGAGAGCATCAGGCAGCTGTTGTGGTTGTCACGCCCTGTTTCCTTTTCCACACGGAGCCTGAGGCTCTCAGATCCCTGAGGGGGGCTGCTCTGTAGCCAGGGGAAGGCAAGCTAAGCAAAGTTGTGCGGGGTGTGTAGTGAGGACAAGGCTGGAGCCTCTCCCTTCTGCCCCACTCTGCCTTTGACTAATGAGGTGTTAGGCTGAGCCAGGGCTCAGTTAATTTCAGAGGTAATCCATTTCCTGCTACTTTGATTCAGCCGGCACCATTCATCAGAAGCAGAGAAGAGCCCCTGGGACCTTCTCCTACATCATCTCAGTATATTGAAAACAAGGAGGGAAGGGGGCAGTGGGGGTTCTCCCGCCCTTTTTATAGATGCCGAAGTTCCAGAAGCATGTCAGGACTTGGTGGCAGAAAATGCCTACCAGCATGTCATGGTGCCAGGCTGCCAGCGCCCCATCAGAGCCCTTCTCCCCACAGGTAGGCTTGCCCCAAAGGACAGCTGTGCTGGTTAGATGGAGGATGTATATTGAGGCCATCCACACTTAGGCTGGGAAGTCCTTTAGGACAAAGACAACACTATCCAATATCTTCGAGTAATGAACTTATCAGTAAATATGACACATGAGCTCATTAATCTTAACTTTGCTTTTGGACCAAGTGGGAACTCGGCTTCTCAGGAGACAAAAATTTCATCTCTGTTCTTTTCCTTAAACCCAGTCCCAATTTAGAGTCAAACATATTGCCCTGCTCTCCCTGGGAAGCAGTTAATAATGTGTTTTCTCTCACAGCGGATGGTCCAGTCAGCCTGGTCACTCAGGCTCTTGGGCCCTGTGCACGTGCTCTATGCACAGCATGGGCTTTAGGGCATCAGAGCAGGGCTGTGAGGGTCAGTTGAGGAGTGTTCTCTAGATGAAGTTAACCTTACAGGTTAGGCTGTTGAAACTGTCGCCTGTCCTGGCCACTCAGTCTTTGCTTCAACCAATGTTATTCTTCTGTGAAAAGAAAAGAAATGGAGGCTGTGGAGATGGATGAAGGGAGTGGCTGGCCGTTCGCTCTGAGCAGTGAGATCTGGGCGCAAAAGAAATCTCTGGGAAGAGGTGGTGGTTTCGAGGAGAGCCTTGGCCTGGTGGGGCTGTTGTGGGATGCCTGCCCGCGCACACAGGGAGAAGAGGTTTAGGGAAGATTCGCCTACAGGTCGGTCCTGTGGACCTGGTCTAGGCCTGTGGCCACATAGACTGATGGGATGAATGGGGGCAACGGGCCAGCCAGCACTGGCAGGTGGCTTCCCAGCCTGGATCTTTCCCTCCCCCCTCCCTGACAGAGAGGGCCAGACAGACCTTGGAGACATCAGCAGTTCTAGAAATGGAGCAGAATGGGGAGGGAACAGGCCACATCCTTGGCAGCTCTGTGTTACCTTTGTCCTCTGAGCCTCCTGCTGACTGCCTGAGGGCCACCTCTTATTATTTCCTACCAGAGGGCCTTCACCTGCACCATCTCCTTGCTCTGTTGGCCTCTCCTCAGTCCTTTGTTCTGCCAGGCTCATCAGTGTTTCCCTTGATTTCTCTGCTCCAGGAAGAGGGAGCAGTCCTGTAGCCTCCTACCTACCAGGTGGAGTTAGAAGCCTCAGGCTCCTTTGAGATGGCTGGCGATATGTAATACCTTTTCTGGCACTCGAAATAATCCCCTTTTCTTTGAGAGTCTCCGTTCACTTGTGGGCTGTGGTTTGATCACACCCACTGTCCCCCCTAAGCCCTCACTGTACAGGATGTAATTTAAGCCATAATCGTTTCTGCTCCGTCTCTGCCTCTTAGAAATGGTGGGTGTCCTGTGGCTGTTACAGCTTGCCCAAGCTGGGAAGGTGCTGAGCTGGCAGCTTTTTGCCCTCCCGCCTGTTTGGTGGGGAGGGAGGGACTCAGACCCCCCCACCCCCACCGGGAAGGGGGCAGCGTGTCTCACTGCAGCAGTGAGAAGTCACTGGCCTTCTGAGGTCCTGGAGGAGGAGCTGTGGTAAAGGCCCCTTCCTCCCAGGCGGCCGCTGTGTAAACTCTCTCCGGTGGCAGGAGTGCCTGCTGTGCGCCACTGTCTGCTCACTGAGATGCCCCTCCATCCTCCAGGCCAGAACGAAAGCTGGGGTTTGGACATTTGGGGGCCCACCTAACAGTCTGTTTTCTTTGCTTCTCCCACTGTTGCAGGTTATGTGTTCTGTATGTTACATCGCCTCCCCGAGCAGCATGACTGTACATTTGACCACATGGGCCGCGGCCGAGAGGAAGCCATCATGAAAATGGTGAAACTGGACCGGAAAGTGGGGCGCTCCTGCCAGCGCATTGGGGAGGGGTGCTCCTGAAGGCCAGGCATGGCCGCCACATGACGCTGTTCTTAGTTCACTAATGTTAGCCTTATTTAGGACAAAGTCAGCCAGACACCTTGTACTGGGCACGCGTCAGACTACAGCCAGTCCGTTTCCTTTCTTTAGCCAGCCATCCTGGTACTGTAGTGTTTAGGGGTTGATGGTGGTTGAAATTGATTTCTGGCTGGTTACTAAGGTGCCTGCTAGCCATTGTATAAAATTAAAACGTGAAGAATATTTTTTTTTGAGCATGGCTAGTGGATTTAAAACAACACATACCTGTCACTGCTGGAGTCAAACTTATAAAAAGCCTTAAGCGGAAAGTGTTCCAGACGGAGACTCTGAGTTAATAGAGGAGTAGAAGCTGGTGTTACAGTTCCCATGACGCACATGGCTTTGCCAGAAACTCTGGTTAATGTTCGGCCTTTCACCTCTTCACTTATCCTTAGTCCCAGTAGCCAGGATACCTGATGGCCACGCGTGCCTTGGCCACAGGAGGCTGTTGAGATTGGCCACGTGGCTGGGCTGGGTGGTGGCTTTGCTCTCCCACAGAGCTGGAAATGGGGGTGGGGGGGGGCAGGTTCTTAGGAAAATTTTTTTACCTGACTTGCTATGAAAAAACTCTCTCATCACAGGAGAAGAGAAACAATAACCTCACTTTGAAAATTAGTTCCATTCAAGACTAGTCCATGTACAAGACCCATCTTTTCTACACAGGACCCACGGTCGTGAGAAGCAGCCAGGGCGCACCCTGACCCCACTGGCTCTGGTTTGCCATTTGCCAAGTGCAGGGATCTGGCAATTGATCAAATAAGGCTAATTACAGCACAGCAGCTGCGGCTGGGATCTACAAACTGGCCTCTGCAGCTAAATTTCTATATTGGGATTTTTTAAAAAGACATTTCATGGCCAACGGGAATCAGTAGGAAGGCTGGGGAGAGTCTGGGAAGCTGCTGTCTGCAGACTCTGCCCCTTCCAGTGGCACCCACTCAGCCCTCTGTGGGCCGAGAGGATGGTGCCATGGCCTTGCCCCTTGTGTCTGTGCAGCTCTGTAGTCCAGGGACAACCTCTACCACATAGGTTTAGGACGGACAGGCAGCATACGCCAGAGGAGCTGTGGGTTGATCTGTCTAGAACAGTGGTTCGTGGCCCGGCCCAGCTCTGAGAGACCTTTGCTCTGGCAGTGGGGTGGGAAGGCACATTTATCAGCCTGTCCCTCTTCATGCGGGCAGAAAGGAGTCAGTAGCCACGATAGCTCAGGCCAGGTGGGGAGGGTGGCTCTGGGCCTGTTTGCCCGTGTTAGGGAATCGTCACCGGTCGGGTAGGGGCGGGGAGGGTGGACAGGATTAAGATTCCTGCCTTAAGCCTGAACAGGGTTGAGTGGCCCAGAGACCCCATCTGGTCCAGGCTGGTGAGAGTCGGAGGCTCCTGCAGAGGCGGCTTGGATCTGCCCACACACAGGCTACTGGAATAGTTAACCCAGCAAACTTTCCCTTTTATACCACAACAAGCAGCTCGACTCTGTCTGCAGTTCACAGCTACACACCTGCAACTACAAGTGGTTTTGATCCGGAATACTGAAATAGGAAATCATGCTCTTCCCAGCCTCTTCCTTCCATCCCACCCCCACCAGAGTGGAATCCGCTGCAAAATCTCCAGCCTTATTCTTGCTTCAGGACCCAGACTGGTGTCTTGCTCTAAGGCAGCCCAGGGCAGAGGGGCCAGGTCTGCCCGCGTTTACCACTGTTGTCAAGCCACGGCCCTCTGGCCAGTACATGGCCATCCTCAGTGAGGCGGCCGCCTAGGCCCCCCCCCCCGCCAAGCTCTGATCCCGAAGAGGCCACCCACGCGCCCTTCCGGCCCTCCTCAGGCCCCACCGCTGCTGCTTCGAGGCAGGGATGGGAGGCAGGCTCTCTGGGGAGCCTGGTGGCACACAGGGCTCGCAGCCCATGTTCACTTCCTGATGGTAGAGCTGGGGGTGGGGGGAGGGCTTGTTCCCCTGCAGTATCTGTTCTGTGAAGTTTGTTAAATGTAAGGAAAGCTTAAATTCTTGTATCTTTAAAAGAGAAGATCTTATTTAACCCTTTTGTGTTTTAGATTTACTTACACACATAGCCTAGAGCTCAGTTTTAGTTTTAACATTGTGAAAATATTAAAAGAATCTTGTAACTTTATTCTTTTTTCTCCTGCTGAAAAAAAATTAAACCAATCGTATGAAAGTTTGGATTTCTCTGTTTCGCCAGTTCTCCGAAGTGCTACCTGTATAACCAGAAAAACGGTACAGTGTCTCCCTGGCCAGAGCTAGGAAGAGATGAGGGAGGAGGTGGCTCTTGTGTGCAGCGTCCCCTCCATTCTCTCCGCGGGGGGGGGGTCAAACGTCCAGACTAAACAGTTGCTCTCCTTGTTTCTGTTGGCGGGTTGTGCCTTGGGAGCCCCCCGGGCTGACCCTGGATGAAGGTGTGCCTGCTGGGCCAAGTCTTTGCTGGCAGCAAGGAGGTCACCCATGTAGGGGAGATAGGAAGAAATAAACACCAGCCCTGAGGGAGTCCCTCAGTTGTGCCTGCCTTAGGGGTGCCTGGGTCCTGGGGGGCAGGGAGGGGCAGCATCTCAGAGACCCAGATCCCACCCATGGGAGGATCCAACTCTGGTGTGGAGGAGGCATTCGATACGTCTTCAGGTGTTTGAAAATGTGGCAGGAGAGTAGCATCCCTCCTTCCCACCTTTAGGGCAGAATATTTGACCACACAGTTGCCATGAAGATGATGAGAAATCCTAGGAGGAAATTAGAGGTGTATGGTGGAGGGGAACAGGCAGATGTGTGCAAAGAGCACAGGAGTGTGGTGGCCTTGGAACCCGCTAAATGCACCTCTGTCCCTGGTTAGCACCTCCTGTTGATCTGGGAGGTTTTGTTTCTGCCAGCAGGAGCCCACAGCCAGAAGAGATGGCTCTGGAAAGAAGCCACAGCAAGGAACAGGAGCAGGAAGCCCACCCCCACCCCGCAGGCAGATTGGGGGTGGGACATGGTCCTCAAGGCAAACTGAGAGAGCCCTCTGGCTCCAAAGAAGGAACGAACTGAGAGCACTCCAGCAGTCAGCAGAGCAACAGAAATACCCGGGAAAATTCTGCAGCTGTCTCAAAAACGTATCTCCTTTACAGCCATTCTCAAACCTGCCTAAAGGAGGGCTCCAGAAGAAGAGGAATAAGAAGAGAAAAACGTGGAGGCCTGGAAACTCAGGAGAGGACTGGGAAGGGATGTCACGGGGGATGCAGCCAGCTGTGGGTGGTGTGGGCAGTGAGAGTCTCATGGGTCTCAGAGGGTCCACACTTGATCCATGCCTCTGTCCCAGGGTTTGGGCATGAATCTCATAGATAGAAAAGTAAGCAAATTAAAATAGATCATTTATTAATGCCACACAAAAAATATTAAGAGGAGCCCAGAGACCTTACATGACTCAGCTGTGATTGTTATAAATAATGATGAATGTTGCTCTGGCAAAAACTGGTGACAGAACTCTTCGGAGACCAGAGTACGTGCATGCGTATGTATAGAGTATAATGGGGCTACGTTCTCATCGTCCTTAGTGGGAAGTTAAATAATGTGTAAACTGGAAAGTCAAGAGAGCAATGTGAGCATGTTATTTAGAAATGTGGAGGTATAGGCGCTTGGGTGGCTCAGTAGATTGAACATCTGACCGGCTCAGGTCATGATCTCCTGGTTTATGAGTTCAAGCTCTGTGTGGGGCTCTGCTGACAGCTCAGCCTGGAGACTGCTTTGGATTCTGTGTCTCCCTCTCTCTACCCCTCCCCCTGATCTCTCTCTCTCTCTCTCTCTCTCTCTCTCTCTCTCTCAAAAATAAACAGTAAAAAAAAATTTCTTTTTAATGTGGAGGTAAATGCAGAAGAAAACGCTGGAAGTTTAGTGGTTTTCTGTGGGGGTGGAGGATGGGAATTCAGCAAGCCTTATATTTTCTATTTCTAGGACTATACACATGTGCAACGTTGATTTTTTTTTTTTTCCTTAAGTTTAAAAACTGACAGAAGGGACCAGCTCTCCCAGGGAGGTCAGGATGATGGGTTTTCAGAAGCCAGCCTGTCCAGCATTCCCCAAAAGTGGATTTCAAGAAGCTCAGGTCCTTGGTGATGCCAAGTGGAAAGCCGATTTCCTGGTCAGAGATGTTTTAGAAGATGCAGGTGGCTAGTGCATCACAATACGCAGCCCATGACTTATTTTTACCTCCGGGCTTTCTCATAATCACACCTTGGGACAAGTTACCCCTGTTCTTTGAGCACCCTCTGTGTGCTGGGGGTTAATTCTAGCCAGGCCTGCCTGGCTTACATGGATCTCTGATGTGCTGTCCCAGTGACCCATAACCTGAATCACCTGGCACATTCCCGGAACTTCACATTTCCCTTGACTTGCATCCTGTTCCCCAAGTTTACATGTCAGGGTGTTTCCGATCAGTCACTGGAGGGACTTTGAAATGGATATAGCAAGCCAGGAGCAAGAGGTTGGGGAGACTGGTGGGCTTCGGCAAAGAACATACAAAATAAAACTGATGGCTTACCCTTAGGATGTGCGAGAGAGGGCCTGGCTGGGAAGGGGCATGTAGCCACTGGGCTTTAGGGGCTGATCTCATGGGTTTGGGCAATTTAGCTGTTGGCAAGTGAGATGCTCCCCAGACTGGGGTCTCTGGTTTCATGCGTGTGGGTAATAGGTTTGTGCATGACCCCTTGTTAGGTACTTGGGAGGCCAGGCTGGCTGGTCCAGTGGTTCCTAGGACTCCATCCCTACCTCACCATCTCCAGGCAGCCCTGTTCTGATCTCCCAGGGCTGGGAAGGGCTTGAGCTGTTGTGGGGAGGAGTGTGGATTTGTTGGGGGGCGGGGGCCAGGGCTTTGGAAGGTTTGGGAGCAGGCAGGCCACAGGGTCAGATGTCAGAATCAGCTGACCCCCAGGTTAGGGGGAACTGTGGTCTTTGGCCCACCAGGCAGCAGAAGGAGGTCGGGAGCAGAGGGTCCCAGATTAGGAGGGGAGGGATCTGCTCCATGTGACACAGTGACCAAAAGGAAAGGGGATGTCACCAGGACACAGGTCCCAAAGGCAGAAGCTTGTGTACACCTTGTGAGCCCCATCGGGGGCCCTTCCAGCTCGGAGCCCTGCCTGTGGGGACCCTCATTCAACCCTTGGAATGTGCTTGGCACCAATTCCAGGTACTGGTGACCAAAAATAGTGCCTACTTTGGCTGTGGGGATGGGACAAAAGAACAGGATAAATGTATGCTACAAAATGGGGAAGGTGGCTAAGAAGCACAGGGCCTGTGGGCTTTTCTCTGAGATGGGGACCATCAAGGATTTGAGCCACAGGGGACACAGTCTCCCTGCCTGTGTGCAAGGGAGGAAGCGGGAGGCTGGGGAGGCTACTTGATATCAGGCAGTGGATGGTGGTGGCACAGAACTCAGGGGGCGAGAAGTCAGATTGTGAACTTGGGTTGAAAGTAGTGAAAACAGGAGATGCCAACAGATGGGCTGTGGGTGAGAGACAGGAGGACCTCAAGGCTCTGGCCAGAATGAAGGGCCAGAGGTGTCATTAATGAAGGACTCTGGTGGGAACACGGTGGGGTGGACACCACAGACTGAATGTCCGGGTGGAAATGTGGAGGGGACACCCGGTATACAGCTGCGGGCTCAGTGGAGACATCCTGACTAGAGATGAGCATTTGTAAGTCCTTGGCACACAGCCAGTACTTCAGGTCCCAGCCTGGTCACTGAGGGAGGAAAGGAGGTAGACTGAGGCTGTGCCAGGGACATTGTGGTATTGCAAGGTCCTGGGAGATGAGAAGAAGCTGCCAGCAGAAGGAGGAGACCCAGAGAGAGGGGAATCCTGATGAATTTCAAAGAGAAGGGAGTCCATGGGGGTGCTGCCTGGGCACCCAGCGGCCAGAGACCTGCCACCGGGGAAAAAGCTGGAAAGCCCCACTAGGGTTTTGCTGCACTAACAGCAGAGAAGGGAGCAGTAATGGAGTGGGTGTGGAGGCAGGAGAGAAGTACTGTTTATGCTGAGGGAATGATCCATCAGAGCAGGAGAGGTAGGGGGCATAGGACGCAGGGGTAAGTCAAGAGTGGTGCCCAGAAGACGCAGTGCACAGGCGGGCAGGTGGAAGCTGTCTGTTCTGTTCGCTCATGCAAGTGGGAAGCAGGGTCATCAGGTGCAGGGAGGTTGGATAAGGAGCAGGAAAGGTTTGATGGAGATGTTAAAGGTGGACTTCTACTGAAATGAAGTTTTAGCTCTAGGCCCCTCACTCACCAAGACCCCTTCTAAGTCCTGATGGCCGGCCTTGGCAGTGAATCTGCCTCTGCCCACGGTTTTATAAAATTTGCAAGGGTGAGATTCTGTAGCTGCAGTTGGTTAAAGCTGGTCTCTCTCCACTCCAACTTCCTCTTCTGTTGGGTGGTGCTGAGGTGATGTGGGCATTTTGGGGATTTGGCCAAGGTGAAGTCGAGTTGGGGACATATTTGGAGTGGGTAGGATGTATTTGTGTGGTTTGCTGTCACTTCGGTGTTTACTGGGTTATTGATGGTCTTCCTGGGGAGAAAGGATGGCTTTCAGAAGGACACTTCGCTGCCGGCCATGCTGATCACCATGCTGACTAGAAGGAGGGGAGGCACGGAAGGGAGACAAGATTTGGAATGTTTGGGAGGCTCCTGGATGGCTCACTCGGTTAAGCGTCTGACTCTTAATTTCGGCTCAGGTCATGATCTCATGGTTCGTGAGTTTGAGCCCTTTGTCGAGCTCTGCATGGAAGGTATGGAGCCTGCTTGGGATTCTCTCTCTCTACCCCTCCCCCACTCGTGCACACGCTTGCACTCTCTCTCTCTCAAAATAAATAAACTTAAAAAAAAATGTTTGGAGCCAGAGGCTAGTCTGTGGAAAATTCTTCCAGTCATTGGATGTGTAAACTTACAAGCACAAGACTTGATTCTCATCCATGCCTGCTCAAGATGGAAATCTCCTCTTGTTAGGAGCATGCTGGGCTGTGCGGCACATACAACTGTAAGTGCATGTGCCTTGTGCAGTGCAAAGCGTGTGAAAGATTAGCCTAGGAATTCCCGATATGTCCTGGAATCCTACATCTCACACGTGGAAGAAACCTAATGGTGGTTTCCTCACATTTGACAAAAGTTCCCAAAACTTATGTCCGTGCCAGTGTGAGTTGTGAAGAGGAAAGAAATGTGAAGTATCAGTAATTCAAAGTTTGATCAAGGGACAGAAGATTGAGGAATCTTTCTGCTCTTGAATGGCATCAGGAAATCATGCAAAGGGTGATCCGACAGCACAGAGCCCAAGCCTTATAGACGCGCAGCACAGCCACTGAAACCATTGTGTTGTTTTTCTAGAATTCTTGATGTCTGGGTATGTGTCAACTTTGAAAAATGGGTGATTCGCTGTGATTTCTAATTCTTCATCTTTGAGCCTGACTTTATAGTCATATTCTTTATTCTTTTTCCTAAAGAGGGCCCCATAAAGACTGGGAGAGAGTTGAAGGCATGAAATGGTGGCTTAGTTCCCAGCAAGACCTGAGGGGCCCCACAGCCCTTCCCCTGTGTCACAGGCCCAGATGAGGAGCTTGGGTCTGAATGTAAGTCAGCTAAATAGTTAAGCACTCGCTTGCGTCAGCCAACAGACTCTCCTGATGAGGAAGCAGTGTGCTGGTGTGAGCACCTTGTCATCCCACAGGCTGGCACTTTGAGTAGCACTGGATGAGAAATGTCATGAAGATACCAAGGAGCCCTTCCCCTTGAACATGTGCTGGCTATGGAGACTTGCTTTTCTGATGACTAGCATATGGCAGGAGTGATGCTTCCTGGCTCCAGGCTAGATCTAAAAGGCATAGGATAAGACTTCCACTGGACTCTCTCTCACACATGTGCCTTGGGAGCCCAGGGCTGATAAGTGAGTCACATCCTCTGGGACAGTGATGATTAAAAAATGGAAAATAAGTGTTCACAAGCATGTGGGGAAATGGGGACTTTCATCCATGGATGGTAGGAGTGTACAATAATATGGCCATTGTAGAAAACTGGTGGTTCCTCAAAAAGTTAAACTGAAATTACCATATGCCAGCAATTCCACTCCTTGGAATCCACCCCAAAGACTTGGAAGCAGGGACTCCAGCATGTGTGTGCACACACATGTTCACGACAGCTCTATTCATAATAGCTGAAAGGTAGAGACACAGCCCAGGTATTCATTAGAAGATGAACAGGAAAACAAAAGGTGGTATAGCCATACAATTCGGCCACAAGAAGAAATCAAGTACACATGCTACAATGTGGACAAACCTTGAAAACATTATGCTAAGTACAACAAGCCAGTCACAAAAGATCACATGTTACATGATTCTGTTTAGGTAAAATGTCAGAATGGACAAATTCATAGAGACTGAAAGCAGGTGGGTGGTTACTAGGGGTTGGGGGGAGAGGAGAATGGGCACTTAATGGGTATGGGTTTCCTTTTGGGGTGATAAAAATGTTCTGGACTTAGAGGTGCTGTTTGTACAACATTGCAAATATACTAAATGCTACTGAATTGTTCATTTAAAATGGTGGGTTTTATGTTATGTGAATCTCACCGCAATTAAAAAAAAGCCTGGCTGCCCCAAAGCCGGTGTACTGGAGAGACCATGTGGAGAGCCCAGGATGAGAGAGGGAAGTCCAGGAGCCCAGCTGTCTGAGTCCCCAGGGCACTCGTCAGATACGTGGGGAATGAGCAAGTCTTCAGATGAGCTGGTCCAGCCTTTCTGTCTGACCCAAATGATACCAAGGGGAACAAAGATGGCTGTCTTCACTGAGCCCTTAGCAAACTGGAGATCTGTGATCAAAATAAGTGTTTTAGGCCACTAGGTCCTGGGAGGGTTGGTCTGCAGTAATGTGAGCTGAGCAGGTGATGTCCGACAATTGCAGGGAGTCCCCAGCCCCCTGGGCATCACAATGGCAAGTGGGTTCAGCCAGCCAGGTTCTTGGAGGGTGGCACTGGGGATCAGAGGTGGTAGTGCCAAGCAAGGACAGCGGAGCACTGTGGACCAGACAGCTGGTGGGGGGTTAGATGAAGGGTGAGGGCACCCCAGGGTGCCCAGGGTAACCAGGAACAAGTGTGTGGTGGCAGCCGTCACGATGGACTCAAGCAGGTGCTGATGAAGCAGTGGATTCTGGCACCTTCACTGAGCTCCTCAACAGTGACCGACCATCCCCTCCCAAGTTCGCCTGATCAGCTCCAGTGGCAGGGGGGGTAGCCCTGACCCCAGGAGGCAGGACACAGATCTTGTCCAGCTGGGCCTCTCCCAAGTGCCTCTCTGCCAAGGGACCCCCTCCCTCTGGCCTGCTCCTTTGCTGGGGAATGTGGAAGATTTCTCCATCCTGGACACTCCCCTGGGGGCTCACAGAAGTCCTTGAGAATAATCTGTGGAGCTTTTACAAAAATTTCCATGCCCAAATCCATCCAACACCAGGTCAACCAGAATGTGTCAGGTAAGCATGGCTATAGATGTTTGTTGAAAGCTCCCGAGGCCATTCTGGGGTGCAGTTAGATTGAGGCCGCTGCTCAAACGCAGCAGCATCCTGCCCCATTCTTTTTTTTTTTTTTTTCCAAATATATGAAATTTATTGTCAAATTGGTTTCCATACAACACCCAGTGCTCATCCCAAAAGGTGCCCTCAATACCCATCACCCACCCTCCCCTCCCTCCCACCCCCCATCAACCCTCAGTTCTCAGTTTTTAAGAGAACTGCTTTGGCTCTCTCCCACTCTAACCTTTTTTTTTTTTCCTTCCCCTCCTCCATGGGTTTCTGTTAAGTTTCTCAGGATCCACATAAGAGTGAACACATATGGTATCTGTCTTTCTCTGTATGGCTTATTTCACTTATCACACTCTCCAGTTCCATCCACGTTGCTACAAAGGGCCATATTTCGTTCTTTCTCATTGCCAAGTAGTATTCCATTGTATATATAAACCACAACTTCTTTATCCATTCATCAGTTGATGGACATTTACGCTCTTTCCATAATTTGGCTATTGTTGAGAGTGCTGCTATAAACATTGGGGTACAAGTGCCCCTATGCATCAGTACTCCTGTATCCCTTGGGTAAATTCCTAGCAGCGGTATTGCTGGGTCATAGGGTAGGTCTATTTTTAATTTTCTAAGGAACCTCCACACTGCTTTGCAGAGTGGCTGCACCAATTTGCATTCCCACCAACAGTGCAAGAGGGTTCCCGTTTCTCCACATCCTCGCCAGCATCTATAGTCTCCTGATTTGTTCATTTTGGCCACTCTGACTGGCGTGAGGTGATATCTGAGTGTGGTTTTGATTTGTATTTCCCTGATAAGGAGCGACGTTGAACATCTTTTCATGTGCCTGTTGGCCATCCGGATGTCTTCTTTAGAGAAGTGTCTATTCATGTTTTCTGCCCATTTCTTCACTGGGTTATTTGTTTTTCGGGTGTGGAGTTTGATGAGCTCTTTATAGATTTTGGATACTAGACCTTTGTCCGATATGTCATTTGCAAATATCTTTTCCCATTCCGTTGGTTGCCTTTTAGTTTTGTTGGTTGTTTCCTTTGCTGTCATCCTGCCCCATTCTAAGAGGGCACAGAGAGTGAGTGTATTTTGTAACCATCAAAACACTAATTCTCAAAGTGGTGTATCCCAGCTAACAACTCTCTCAATTTGCAGATTAAAAAGGTACTGGGGTGGGGACACCGGCCTGGCAGTAGGTGGAGTGTGCGACTCGATCTTGAGGCTGTGAGTTTGAGCCCCATGTTGGATGTAGAGACTACTTAAAAATAAAATCTAAAAAAAAAAAAGTACTGGGTGGATTTCTTCAAAAATGTCTTCCCATTTTTTCCCCTTTAAACTTTGGAGCCTGTAGAAGATAAGCAACAGCATGTGACACAGGACATCGGACTCTGCCCCAAACAGCAGTGTGCTTTTCTTCTGTGGGCATCTGTTGGGTTCTAAACAGATCACCCATGAGCACCTCCTCCTCGGGTGTGGGCAGGACCAGGGGCAAACCACTGACCTTGAGCAGCCGTGTGGGGAAACCCCAGCAGGTGAGCCAATGGCACCAGGGTTTTAGGCTGTTGGGGTGGCACACCCTAGCTGGGGTGGGCCCTTTGATGGAAACAGAAGGAGACATCTTAACAATGCTGCAGATGCCAACCAGGCCCAGGAGACAGCACTCGCTGGTTAGGTGCCCCAGATCCCACGGGGCAGGGATGACACAGACTCAGGAGGGACGTGGTGGCCTGGCTACTCCTGACAGCTGGGCTGACTGGAACCAGGCATTGACTTACCGCTGCTGCACCTGATGATGCCTTGAGGCCACAGGAAGAGCAC
Source organism: Acinonyx jubatus (assembly GCF_027475565.1). Classification (NCBI taxonomy): domain Eukaryota; kingdom Metazoa; phylum Chordata; class Mammalia; order Carnivora; family Felidae; genus Acinonyx; species Acinonyx jubatus. The sequence goes on along the minus strand of NC_069385.1, from coordinate 113,594,571 downwards.
CCAGAAGCCCCCCAGCCTCCCCGGCAGTGGATCACTGGTGTGGAAATGCAGGATGCAAGACTGGTGCTGCTCCCTGTAAACCTGACCGGGTGGAAGGCCTGAACACGGAGGAGCCAGGGCCCCCGGACAAAGGAATTTGTCATCTTGGAGCCTGTTGTGATCAGGAAAGGTCCTGCCCGGCATTAACCAAGGATCAAAGCCAAACGGGTTTAAAAAGCAAGAGGAAAGTGATTTCATGGCCAGAGAATATTACTGGGAAAAGAGTTTACAAAGGATGTGACGTAAAATTGTGTCGGAATCCCACTAAGGAAAAAAAGAGCCAGGGCCTCTGTGGAACCATGCCGTCTCCAAGTCTGGAGCATCGTAGACCAACATGTATCTCCTGTTCTCACCAGAGGCCCCGCCCAGGTAGGGTCTGTTACCCTATCCCCCCAAAACCCCTATGTTCCTATCAGGTTCTCCTGCTTGGCTTTCCCCTTGTGGCTGTTCAAGGTCAATGTTTGCCCCCGGCCCCGCCCACCAACCCCCGGGATCACACCCCTGAGGGAGAGGTGCTCAAGATGCTCTGGGCTCACGTTTCCAAAGGGCACCGAGAGGCATCTCCAAGGAGAGCATCAGATCGGGGAGCTGAGGCCTGGGGACTATGTGCCTATGAAGTACAGCGCAGAACTATGTCTGGAGCAAGAGAAATGCAGACCGGGCCACCGCATTAGGCCAACAGGTAATCACAACAGCTGGCATCTATGACACACCTACTTGGAGCCAGGTGCTGTCCCAGGATACTGTCACACACTGATGTCACCCTCCCCAGTTGTATGGAATGTCACTCTCGGCTGGGAGAGGTGAGGTGACGGCGATTGTCTGCCTGAGGTCCCGGCTGCTTCTCTCCAGAACAACAGCAGCTGCTGGACACTGTGTGGGGCCCCAGCAGGAGGACCCAGCACATCCCCTTCTGTCCCCATGCTTTATGCAGAACGTGCCAGCAGAGCCATGACCACTTGAAGACTCACTGTGTGTGTCATTCTGAATGCCCTCCGTTTGTGGTATATCTTGTTCTGTGTGTCAAGGTCAAATCAAGCTCATGGTTTTAGGCAATCCCTCTGTTGCTGATCTTTCACCGTTTCCTGAGTTTCTCAAATCTCCTCCTGGTTTTCCACTCTGGTTATTTTTATTTTCAAGCTCTGTATCTTTTTGGTCATTGCTTGTGATTTAGAGGAAGGGGGAGGCAGTGTGTGCTCATTTTACCTTACTGCACACGCTAAATTTTAGTCAAGACAGCCAGATTGTACTCCAAATAGCAGTCTGCCATCTTGAATTCAAAGTCCAGGATCTTTAAAATTTAAATAGATGAGACCTGTAAAACATACTGGAAGCTTTGCAGTCCCAGACAGGTGAAGGGACAGAAAATGTGTAGCCACTTCAAAAGGGTTCATCCTAAGAAGTCCTGGGCAAGTGTGTCCTGGGTGCAGATATTGTAAGATAACCATTGGTCACTGGTGGAAAAATATTGTCAGCGGAAGAAGAACTAAGACTCAGAGGCAGGCAAATGCTGTGCTTGAAGTCTATGCCAGTCCTTAGTGAAATGAAGGAAGAGTGTATTAGGTAAACATTGAGAAAGGAAAGTGGGGACCCCAGGTGCCCACACATGAGTTCATAGCCTCAGGCACTGTCTCAGAAGTGGTCAGTTCCAGAAAAGAAGCCCAGAGAACCAGATACCATCAGAATCAGGCACCCCACCCCCAAGTTCCATCAGTCCTCAGCCCTCTTCTTTTCTTGAACCCTCAGGGGATTTGACACACCGATCTGCCCTCACTTGGGCTATCACCACCAGGTGTTCAGACACAGGGTCTCCTGGTCCCTCAGCACCTTTGCTGCTCCTTCTCACCTCCTCAGGCTCTATCCACTGGGAGCTCCAGGGCTCAGCTCAGGACCCGTCTCTTCCCTGCTTGGTGATCTCGTCCCAGTTACCTGAACACTGGTGATGACACCTTTCTCCCCAGCTGACACCTCAGCCCTTGGCTCGGGGCTCAGGTTCCCAGGGGCTCGCACATCTAGTTCAGTGTTCCTCCAAGCCAGGGTGGGTTGTCAGCACTGTAGCAATGGATGCTTGAGAATGCAGATCCTTGGGCCATGACAGCCCTGGAGTCCAGACCTGTAGGTCGCAGGTGTGGTCGTGGACACGTTATCAAGTTCCCGGGGGATTGATCTGTGCTGTGGTCTGAGGACTGCTTCTAGTACTCATCTCAAACTTCTAGAAAAAAACCTGACGCTCTTTCCTGGTACAACCATGACAGACTTTCCACACCACTCTCAGAGAAAACAGAAACCCAGCACCCTGAGCTAAACTGAAATTAACAGGGCCATCCTGACATGTTCTGGTTCCCATAACAATACAGTCTTGAATAGTTCCTGCAAACCAATACTGAGTTAAAGCAGTATTATCCCTAACTTCTGCTGAGCTGATGTACCAAGGTAAATTGTGACCTTGAGGACTAGGGATAAGTGAGAAGTAGCTCCTTTTCCGTCACAGACAGATGAGTATGAACTTGAACACCTTGTAAAGTTTGTATGGTTTTCCTTAAACACGTGTTGGGTTTGTGTTTGTTGAGCAGGTCTTTGAGAAGTTCAGCCTCCTTGCCTTCTCTCTGGACAAACCCAGCATGTCCCAAGCAGGCTCCCCCCATCCCTGGTTCTGTGAAGGCCACCCCACTTGGAGTCTACCTTGACTCTGTGGCGTCTCTCACCGCACCCACCTACAAATCCTGCCTGCCCCAGCCCCTGAAGCTCACCGGGCCCAGACAGCACCCCCTCTCCCCAGATTTCTACAACAGCCCTCACCCCTACTGCTCTGTCCCTTCTCCCTACAGGAATTCTCCAGTCAGGAAGCCAGTGAGCCTGTTAAAGTGTGAGTCAGACCAGGGCCCTCCTCTGCTCAGAAACTTCCACCGGCTCCACAACTTAGAGAAGAACCCAATGTTCTCTAAGGATCCCAGGGCCCTCCCCTGCCCACTGGACCTGTCACGCAGGGCCCTCCCTTTTGCTCTCTCTCCTCCTGGAAAGAAACCCCCCCCCCCACTTCCCTGGGCCTCAGTCTTTGTCCCTTGTCCCCAGGGCCTTGAAAGCTGCTCTGGTTTCTACCTGGGCAACCACTTCTAGCTCTCTCCTTCACATGAGCACACAGGTGTGAGCCACATTTACACTCGTGTATGTTGTCTCTTGTCTGTCACCTTCCTCTGGAATGTAAGTGCCATGAAGGCAGGCCATTGGCCTGTTTTGTCCTCTTTGATCGTTGCTACATACCCAGCACTTAGAAAACGACCTGAGCTGCCTTTCAGCTGGAACCGCCATCTTCCAGTAATTCACCAAAATGACCAACACAAAGGGAAAGAGGAGAGGTACTCGCTATATGTTCTCTAGGCCTTTTAGAAAACATGGAGTTGTTCCTTTAGGAACATACACGCAAATCTACAAGAAAGGTGATATTGTGCACATCAAGGGAATGGGCACTGTTCAAAAAGGAATGCCCCACAAATGTTACCCAGGCAAAACTGGAAGAGTCTGCAGTGTTACCCAGCATGCTGTTGGCATTATTGTAAACAAACAAGGGCAAGATTCTTGCCAAGAGAATTCATGTATATGTTGAGCACGTTAAGCAAAGACCTGAGACAGCTTCCTGAAGCATGTGAAGGAAAATGATCAGAAAAAGAAGGAAGCCAAGGAGAAAGGTACTTGGGTTCAACTGAAGCACCAGCCTGCCCCACCCAGAGAAGCACACTTTGTGAGAACCAGTGGAAAGGAGCCTGAGCTGGGAACCCATTCCCTATGAATTCATAGCATGATAAATGTAAAAAAAATAAAGGACTTTTCAAGACTGTAAAAATGTTTCTTTTAATTGAGTACCAGCTTGGTATCTTCTCCCCCGAAGAAGTATTTAAAGCAAACTTTAACTGTGTCCAAATTCATTGGGTGATGGCTTTATTCAAATTTTGTGGGTTTTGAGACACCTGGATGACTCAGTTAAGCATCTGACTTTGGCTCAGGTCATGATCTTGCAGTCCATGAGTTTGAGCCCCGAGTCAGGCTCTGTGCTGACAGTTCAGAGCCTGGAGCCTCCTTTGGATTCTGTGTCTCCCTCTCTCTCTGCCCTCCCCTGCTCGTGCTCTGTCACTGTCTCAAAAATAAACATTAAAAAAAAATATGTGGTGGGGGTTTTTTTGCTGAAAGATGTGAAGTGGTTTATTGTACAATATACTCAATTTATTAGGAACTGCCAGATAGTACTTACAAAATATTTAATTGTAGTTTGAAAATAGTCCCTCTAAATCACTAAGAAAAAAGAATTTTAAAAAACAGATGAAAGGTTATCTGTTGAGATTGCATTTAAGCACGGAAAGTTGAGTACTTGTAATTGTATCAGGTCTTTTTAAAAAAATTTTTTTTTTAACATTTATTTATTTTTGAGAGACAGAGACAGAGCATGAGTGGGGAAGGGGCAGAGAGAGAAGGAGACACATTATCCGAAGCAGGCTCCAGGCTCTGAGCTGTCAGCACAGAGCCCGACGCGGGGCTCGGGGCTCAGGGCTTGAACTCACAAACTGTGAGATCATGACCTGAGCGGAAGTCAGACGCTCAATTGACTGAGCCACCCAGGCAGCCCTGTATCAGGTCTTAAATAGCTATGTTTTAAGGATAAAGAACTTCCTTTTGAAGCCTATTACTTAAAAAGATTGTTTAAGCACTCTGGTTCCTACTAAATTGTTTTCCCTGTCATGTCCTGTTAAGTGTTTTTCTATGTGGTGTTAGGAAAAATTTATTTATTGGAAATGCTCTTTGTTGGCCCAGGTCCTTTGCACTTGCCTTTGCCGGAGACTACCTACACTTTCTAAAGTTGGTGAATTTCTGATTGTCCTTTGTTCACCTTGCATGTCATAAGTGAACCTTCCCTGATGCATTTAAAAAAAATTTTTTTTTAACATTTATTCATTTTTGAGACAGAGCATGAATGGGGGAAGGTCAGAGAGAGAGGGAGACACAGAATCTGAAACAGGCTCCAGGCTCTGAGCTGTCAGCACAGAGCATGACGCGGGGCTCCAACTCACGGACCGCGAGATCATGACCTGAGCCGAAGTCGGACGCCCAACTGACTGAGCCACCCAGGTGCCCCTCCCTGATGCATTTTAAGGAGAGAAATGAAACTGTTGGAATCAAAGGAGAAAGTCTGGTTTGGGATGATAGAATTAAATCCCTTATATCTGTTACCACGGGAAAAAAACAAAAACGACTTGAGCTTGGTGGTGTTCACAGGCTGAGGGGACTGGGGGAGCAGCTGCTTGGTGAACCCCAATGCTCTCTGGGGGGGTTTGTCTTGTTCAATACATCAAGGGATTGTTGGAAATGCTGTCAGTGCTAGACGATCAAAAACTAGGAGGGTTCACTCACATGATGGTGCCTAAATCAAGTTTAAAAATGGTCTTGACAGTAAGTTCCAGTGCTCAGCTAAAACCACCGGATGGAAGTTGGCAAAGAGAAATGTCAAGTCCTGAGTTTAGGTTCAGAAAAGAAACTACGTTAGCAGTAGCACAGCTGCCCAATTTAAGTGAAAAGGGCTCAGTGTGAGCCCAAGGTGAGACGTGGCCAAGTGCAGGCTTGCGTTCTGTACGTGGAGTCAGGACTCCGCCTCCACGCATGGAGTCAGGGCCCACTGCCTCCTGTGGAGTTAGGTCCTCTGGCGCTTGGAGTCACACCCCCGCCCCAGCGTGTGGAGTCTAGGCCCCGCCCCCTGGCACGTGGAGTGAGGGCCCCGCCCTCTGGCGCTTGGCGTCAGGGCTCCCAGGTGCATGGAGTCTTAGCCCTGCCTCCGCGCGTGGAGTCTCGAGTCTCGCCCGGTCCCCACGCATGGAGTCTAGGCCCCGCCCCCAGGCGCGTGGAGTTAGGCCAAGCAGGCAGCAACGGAGCTGCAGGAACGTCACCCTCACTTGCAGGCGTCATGCGGGTGCCACATGCAAGGACAAGGCGCTGAGTGAGAGCGAGCTGAGGGTCGAGACACCCACAGGGGAGCACCTGTGAGCCGGTCGTACAGGAGAAGAGAGAAAAGGATGGCAGCCGGACTGACCAGGGCCGCAGAAACAACGAGGGAACCAGGCCTGGGCTTAAGGTGATGGAATTTTCTCTTCACCAGAACTGGCATGGAACAGGCACTGCAGGGGCTGAGAGGGCTCACAGGGGCCTGGAAAGGGTTTCCCGGGCCGTCCCTGCTCAGAGAAAGCTCCAGGGAGTGTGGTCACAGGGCGAGTCCTGGAACTGCATGTAGGGGACCCACCCAAGCGGACAGCGCTGACTCCGGAGATGACTGTCCCCTCCCTCCCAGAGGCATGGAAAACAAGGGGGGGCCCTGGGGCTGGCAGAGGTGCTGAGGGGAGAGGGACAAGGGAAGACAGACACAGGCAGCCATCACTTTATTTTTAAGAGGAAACGCACAGCAGTAGGCTCACAGACAGGACCTTCCGGGTGTTTTGAACTCATACATTTGGCATATTGGCTAACTTAGGTTGCTCTGCAAAATGAGGAAGAGGCTGCATCCTGTTCACAAATTAATGCTTATTCTAAACAGCAACCTGCCCTTTGGGCTTTTTTAGAACTTTGGACGGAGCTCCTGGAGTCCTCCATAGATGGCTGAGAAGGGCTGTTCCCACCCCAGGTCCAGCATGAGCCCCCCACATCCCGGAGGCCTGGGGAGGGGGGTGGGGGCCGCGCCCACCAACCTCTGCAGCCCAGAAACCCGAAGGGGGTGGAGGGTCATGGTGTCTGGTAAATTCAGGGTATACACAAGTTTGGCAAGAGTAGCTCAGAGGTCAAGCCGCATGCCAGCCCCGGAACATCACCCTCTCCACAGTCCCCTGGAAGCTGAGTCCCAGGCCCACCGCACCTCTGGCCTTTCCAGGTGCTGTGCTGGGGTGGCCTCAGGACCTTAGTTTCGGGGGAGGTTTCTGTTCCTCAGAGTGGGCACTGCCTCCCAGAAGGTCACTCTGGAAGGGAGCCCTGAGAACTGAGCTGCCCTCCAGGGGAGTGAGTCCAGGAGAGGCGGTGCCCCAGGGCTGTGGTCAGTAGGCTCTGTGCCCTGCTGTCCTTGCCTATAAGCTTCTCAGATCTCACGGTCAGTGCGTGGCGCCATGGATGGGGGTGTGGGCCGCTGAAAGCGAGACCCAACTGCTTGGGACAGGTCTCGGAGGGAGCACCATCAGGCCCCAGTGGAAGGAGATGTGGATGGGGACTAACCCTGACCCCGGGGCTGGAAGCAGCTATGGGAGGACCAGCCTGCCCCTGCCCCCTGGACAGCAAGCAGAGGCCACCACCCCCAGCAATGTGTGTGTCCATCTGGGTCAGGTGCCCTGTCTTGGGCCACAAACCCCGGGGCTCATGTGACAGGATGGGACTATTTGGTGATGGATGGGTGGACAGAAGCATTGCCAGTGTTCCCAGGGCATCCATGGAAACCCAAGCCCCGGAGCCCAGATCCCCATCCTAAAAGCCTCTCAGACCTGCTGTTCGGGGTAGCGCTGCCCCACCCTCATTCTGTACAGAGCTGGGGCCTCCCTCCCACCTCTAGATGGGATGGAGCCGCTCTCCGCAGGTTCTCAAAGTTGGCATTCTTCAGCTGTCCCAGCCCAGTGACAGCCAGTGACAGCTGAGCAGGAGACAAAAGCAGAGACAGGTGTAGGCTGCTGCCTCCTCTGCCTCCCCCTGCTCCCCCCTCTCAGGGCTATAAATACTCAGGATGCAAATGGTAAATGCTCTAGATGTTCATTATAAATTATAGGTGGATGATTGTGAATCTTTAGGCCATGAGGCCCCTTGGGGGAATATTTCAGTTCTTTTAAAAAAAAGAAACTAACCTGATGGTCTAGGAGGTCCCCTTCATAGCCTGGCTTCTGTCTGGGAGAGGCCAGGGTATGGGGAAGGATGACTGGGGGTGGGGCAGGGGGCACTACCGCCCCTCAGTGAGTCAATCACAGAGGAAACGAATGACCTGGCTCAGGTCAAGGGTGACTCTGAGCCAGACGAGAGGGAGGGCACCTTTGTCCCTACTGTTAGGTTGGAATGTTATTCCGTGAGCATTACTGTACTGATATATTTTTTGTAATTAGAGCACGCGAGCCGAGAGGGGTGGAGGGAGAGAAAATCCCAAGCAGGCTCCATGCTCTGCACAGAGGCAGATGCTCAACCCACTGAGCCACCCGGGTGCCCCTTTAATGTTTTTTAACCATTTAAGAGACCAGTGATATTCAAAAAGTGTGTGTTGTCGGGGTGGGCGGGGGAGCTCTTCTATACTTGTTCCACACTCCTGCCACGGAGACAGGTTCTGCCTGCATCCTTCCGGCAGGAAGTCCTGCCTAAGGGATGTGGGGGTGTGTGGTGGGGGAGCTCGCAGTCATCTGAACAGACCCTGTCTGCAGAGGCAGGAGGCACAGGGCCCTGCCAGCCAGTCTGATGGAAACCAGCAGAATCACCATGTCCTTTCCCATGACACTGCACAGGGGTCAGGCCGAGGCATATGGGAAGCTGGTCCTATCCTCCAACCCAGCCCTTCTCCATGTATGCTCTCCTACCACTGGGGCTTCTAGAATCCTGTTCAGTAATTGGGGGTGACCGGTCACCTTCCAGGAGGAGAAAGAGTCCCAGTTGTCCTGCATGGTGTCTAAACCATTCCCTTCTCCTTTTCCAGAAACTCCTGAGCAAACACCAGGCACTGGGATGACTTCTAATTTAATATTATAATAATAAAACCCACGGTGGTACAGAACCATGAGCTGCATTTTAAATTCCTAGGGCCACTAATGAGCACTGAACTCCTGCTGGAGCTGTTGTCAGGACAAACACACAGAATCGATGGCTGTGGCCGCAAAAATAAATGGAGCATGGCCTACGCCCGCCGCAGCCATCACCAGCGATGGCCACCCTGACCTCGCAGCATCTAGAGGAACCGACCACCTGCACAGAAGGCAGGATTAAAAGGTAACACCAAAATGCAAACACTAATGAGGAGAAACTCCTGGAAGGAGAAGTTTAATTTTCTTTTCCTCTTTTCACACCGTTCTTCCCTGTCCAAAGGGAGGTTCTTGATCGAAGCCTGCGGTGGGGCATGTCTGCTCCCTCTATTACCCAGTGGCCCTGGCACACACCATGCTCTCCTTTTTATTACAGATGATACCTTACTTTGTTTTCTTTTCCAAGTCTCTATCTAGAAAGAATAAGTGATTACAATTTTGTTATCTTCCAAAAAAAAAAAAAAAGGTGAAGTTGATGGTTCAGATCCATCAGCACAGCGATTTGACAATTGGGGTGACAGTGTAACTACAGAGCAATTTTTTGCACAATTGAGAACTCTTTTTTTTTTTTTTTGGCCAAGGAATCAGTCTAACAAACACATCCCACTCTTGCTGAAAATAATTTCTTTTCCCAACTCTTCTAGGAATAAAACACTTTTAATGTATTTGTCAGGAATCGACACTTCATTTAATAAGATTTAAAAAGTGACAATTTAAAGAGCAATTGAGAAGAGTCCCACATTCATCACGGCTCATGGTTCTAACTAAAATCAGAAGAAGAAAACCAGAAAAAGCACTGAGACCATGAGAAAGCAAGCATCTGTGTCTGGGTGGGTGTGCGCACGCGTCCTATTACAGCTGGTTCGGGTCCCAAGTGCTCGGCAGCAACCCCACCTTTCAGACCGCCTTGACCAGGCTGCCAGCCCCACTGGGACACGCCCCGCCTGGCCTGCTGTCACCCCGGCTGGCCCTCCCAGGAGCCACCAGAAGGTGAAGGCCATCCCCCCCCCCAAAGCCCCAGTGCGGTTTTTTACTCTCCTGAAAAACATGATCTAAGATGACGAGCAGGGGGTTCTGGCAGTGTTCTGTTTCCTGACCTGGGCAGTGGTTGCACAGTTTCTAACTGAGAAGCATCCCAGTAAAGGGCCAGGGGCCACAAGCACCCCTCTGTCTGTCTCCCCTGGGGGCCAGGCCTCACCTGGCCTCTCCTCAAACCAAACACCACCGGGGCTGCATCCTCATAGGGGTGGGGGAGCCACAGCCCTCATCGGCCCTGGCCCCCTCATCACTGGGCCGTTTCCCTCCTCACACTTCACGGCGGAGTTAGCCTCCACCGCCTGTTGGGTTGAGGACTCTGTGGGTATCTGGGAATCCTTCCAGCTGCGTGCCAGGCTGTCTTATCTGCTCTCCCATTCAGCTCCCTTAGTCTGTTTAAGCTTCGGGCCATTTTGGTCTAGTTGGCTGCAGGGAGAAGTCCTCCGCAGGGCCAGCCAGGGCCCTGAATGCCAGTCAACTGGGGACCTCTTCTCGGCTGCCCACTCACCCCTCATTCCCCGGAGATCTGTGCTTCACCCGGCATCTGTCTGGTGCCACACACCTCCACCGGGCTCTGCAGGCCCCATCCAGAAGGCCCTGGCCCAGCCAGCAGAAGGAGCCCCTCCCTGCTCCCGGATCAGAAGGCCCATCACGGAGACGGAGCCCACTGGCCTGGTAACGGGAGGTAGACCAGAGCAGCTTCTGAGCTCTGTCTGTGTCTGCCTGGGGTCCCGAGAAGGCTTCCCTGCAGGCAAGGCCTCCAGTCGGCACCAGGAGATGGCGTGGCCAGCTGATGGCTTGCAGAGATGCCTTCAGAACCACCCCACCCCTCCCACCCACTGTCATGTGTGATCGGCATGGCTTCATCTTCCTCTTCTTCCCTTACTGGATCAAAGTCCGTTCTCTCAAGACCTCACAGCGACGTGTGGAAGGTGGGAACACCGATGGAAATCTGTGGGAGAGAGGAGGAGACAGGAAGCCGCTGGCTGGGCAAGGCCCAGATGTGGGTCTGGTGCTAAAGCCTCATGGTCTGTGCCTTTTCGGACGGGACGGTGAGCTGCCAGACCAGCTTGGTTACCTGTGCCTGGGATGGCGACATGTACCTCGTGGGGCAGTGGGGCTGCACGGTCTGGACGTAGAGGGTTGGAACCTTCCAGGTCCTCGCCAGCCCGCTCCCCTCTTCCCAGGTCAGCAGTGCCAGCCCCCGAGCCCAGGGACTCCTCTCTGGACAGGAGACTTCAAAGTTGAGAAGGAACCCTCTGAATGGATACTTTCCAAACATCGGAACTCAGCCCTTGCTGACTTATCGGGCTCCTCTGTTCTCGCTGGGCAGGACTGCACTGCTGAAGGAAGTGCCGAGTGGACAGGAATTCTCCAGGCTGATTGGCAACCACGTGCTGAATGCTGACAAAGGCAGCGGCCAAGTCACAGAGGGCAGCCACCCACGGCAAGCGGGAGGCACTGCCATCTGTTACGGGAGCCTCCCTCCCCTCGCGAGCTGCCTGGCACCCCTCAGGGGTGCTGTTCACCCCACACAGTGGGGAAGGGGTCAAATGCGTGGGCTGAGGGCAGAGGGGGACCTGGAGCCCCCTGTGGCACGAGCAGGGACGCTGGCCCCATGGTTTCTCCTTCCTGCCAACGTTCAAACAGCAAGCCCACCTAACTTAACTGTTTAATCATGCGGTTTGATGACCCCATGTTCCCATGTCAATAGATCACTCAAAACGAAGGTATACTGGGGAAAGCATTTAGTCGGGCCAGTGGTTCTGTGTACGCCCACAACAGATATCTTTCAGACACCAGAGAAGAGCCCCCATGAAAGCCCATCTTCCTCCAAGTGGGGTCACAGGGTGTGCAGAGGACCTGGGTGTGCATCTGGGGGACCAGAGGACCACGGTGCCCAGCCTGACCGAGCTTCCCGTGGAGTTGAGTGTGACAGAGCCCTCGGGTGAGCTCCGGAGATGAGTGAAAATCAAAAGGCAGTCTGATCAAGTTCCACGGGATAGTTAGTGCTAGACTGAAAATTACTGAGAGACATGACAGAGCCAGATGAAGCGACGGCAGTCAGAGAAGATGGTCTCGAGGAGGATGAGGAGAAAAGCTTCTTAGAACGGCTTTTCCTTCCAATCCCCAGTTGAATCGTGTGGTCTGGGGGTGAAACACAGCAACCCCCGAACTGCAAAGGCCCAGTTTTGTGTTCCAGACACCGACGGGCAGGAGGGCTGCCCTCCCCCAGGCTCAGCTAACCTGTGGTGACTGGAGGGAGGGTTCCACCCAACTGGAAGCCGCTACAGACTTATATATATACATTTACATACGTGTGAACATTAAATTAGCGGGTGGCATAAGAACTAGTTCCTTGTCAGCCTCCCAAGCTTAGAGGCGAGGTACATTTCAGGAATGACAGGTGAGTCACTCAGGAACTCGAGTGACCATTAACTCCAGTGTCCTCGCACTGATTTGCTGTGTGTTTTCTTGAACTTCCTCAAAGGATTTTCCTGGTCAGACCGGGTGCCGTGATGAGCTGAGTCTCAGCCTCGCACAGGCCGTGTGCACAGTATCTCTGCTTCACCCCAGGCTTAACCGTTCAAAACCAAGGAAAGAAAATTACAGCATCAAAAGGGATTAAAACAAGTGATTTGCTGTTTGAGCATTTCAAGAAGAACTGGAACACCTATGATTCAGCAAATGGATGCTAACTAAGAAATAAAAAATCATTTAGTTGCCAGGGCGATGTGTTCCATGAAAGTAAACACTCTACGGAAACCCATTTCCTATAGGGAGCCTCCAGGTAATAAAGGCCTAACATACTCTCCTCTGCTTGAGTGCTGGCGGGCCATTGCTGTATTCTGACACGGGCCTGTCTACCGCTTCCTCCTGTCCCCTTTTGCCCGGGTTAGATTAGAGAGGTAGGGTGTTAATGGTGGGCTTGATGAAGATTGAAGACCCATTTTCTCCCCCTTGAGACCAGCCTGATTTGAACAAATTGAGGAGAACAAAGCAGCCCCTTTCTGTCCTTGGGAGAAAGCCTGTTCTGTGTCCATTTTTGCAGCCAGGTCTGCTCCTCCCCGGAGGGGGAGAGGGGCAGTCCACAGAGATCCCTCCTGGGAGGACACCGGTTCTTGCCGCTGCCCCTGGGGCCCACCCACATCACTCCACATCTGTGCCCCGGTTACTGGTGCTGCCGGTTGGGAGAGCGGGAGACGGAGCCTGGGCTGGAAGGCAGTGAGCTGCCACCGGGGGCCTGCAGGGCATGGGGGTCGAGCGGCGGCCCCACCAGGCTGGGGTCCCCCGTCCCCGACTCCTCACTGTTGTCCTCCTTCTGGCTGCTCTGCTGCTCTGGACACTCAAAGTGGACACAGTGGAACACCTGCAGAGAGAGAGAGCAAAGGCCGGTGAGCGACGGCCATTGTCCAGCCTCCGGAGGCTGCCGATGTCCTGCCGCCCCTGCGCAGACCTGGGACAGCGACTAACAGGTGACACATGGTTCAGTCAGGTGGGGTGAAAGTACATGGGCCGAGGGTCTAAAAGATACAGCCAGCACGACATGGATTCCTACAGACTGTTCTCACTGGATGACTCCATTTTTGGTTACCTTTATCATATGAGCTCTTCTTTTTAAATTAATTAATCCTTGCATTTGGCAGCAGGGTTAAAAGTCAACAGGGGTTGACTGGTGACGGCGCAAAACTATAGTAAAACCCCCTGCATTGTACACTATAAATGGGTGAGTTGTATGGCAAGTGAATTATATTTCAATAAAGTTGCCCTTAAAAATAAAAAGCCAGCAGGGTGTCACCCTGGGGGAGGAGCAGCTTATCTCCAAGGGTCCAAGTGAGTCCCTCCCTCTCATGCTCTTCCTGTGCCCTCAGGAAGGGAACAGCTCCTGACGTGTAATTATCTGCTGGGCAGCATTGCTGGGGAAGGGGCTTCACCCTGACGTGGTTTGGGCCAACCTAGAATGAACACCCTCATGTGGATTCTGGACTTCAAGCTGTTATTACAAAGCTGTAATCATCAAGGCAGTATGATACTGGCACAAAAACAGACACACACATCAAGAGAACAGAATAGAGAACCCAGAAATAAACCCGCAACTAGATGGTCAATTAATCTTTGATGAAGCAGGAAAGATCATCCAATAGAAAAAAGACAATCTCTTCAACAAATGGTGTTAGGAAAACTGGACAGTTGGGGCACCTAGGTGGCTCAGTTGGTTAAGCATCTGACTTCGCTCCGGTCATGATCTTGAGGTTTGTGAGTTTGAGCCCTGCGTCTGGCTCTGTGCTGACAGCTCAGAGCCTGGAGCCTGCTTCGGATTCTGTGTTTCCCTCTCTCTTTGCTCCTTCCCTGTTCACTCTCGGTCTCTCTCTCAAAAATAAACATTAAAATAAAATTAAAAAAAAAAAAAAAGGAAACTGGACAGCAACATGCAGAATGAGATTGGACCACTTTCTTACACCATACACACACACAAAATTCAAAATGAATGGAAGACCTAAATGTGAGACCAGAAACCATCAAAATCCTAGAGGAGAACACAGGCAGCAATCTCTTTGACCTTGGCCACAGCAACTTCTTACTAGACACGTCGCCAGAGTCAAGGGAAACAAAAGTAAAAATGAACTACTGGGACTTCATCAAGATAAGAAGCCTCTGCACAGCAAAGGAAACAATCAACAGAACTAAAAGGCAGCCTATGGAATGGGAAAAGATATTTGTAAATGACATATCAGATAAAGGGTTAGTATCAAATATCTATAAGGAACTTACCAAACTCAACACCCAAAAAACAAATAAGAAATGGGCAGAAGACATAGATACTTTTCCAAAGAAGACATCCAGATGGCTAACAGACAAATGAAAAGATGCTCAACATCACTCATCATCAGGGAAATACAAACCAAAACCACAATGAAATACCACCTCATATCTGTCAGAATGGCTAGAATCAACAACACAAGAAATAATAGGTGCTTGTGAGGATGAGAAAGGGGAACCCTCTTGCACTGTTGGTGGGAATGCAAACTGGTGTGGCCATTCTGAAGAACAGTATGGAGGTTCCTCAAAAAACTAAAAATAGAACTACCCTATGATCCAGCAATTGCAGTATTAGGTATTTACCCAAAGGATACAAAAATACAGATTCGAAGGGACATATGCACCCCAATGTTTATAGCAGTATTATCAACAATAGCCAAACTATGGAGAGAGCCCAAATGTCCACTGACTGATGAATGGATAAAGAAGGTGTGGTATATATACAATGGAATATTACTCAGCCATCAAAAAGAACGAAATCTTGCCATTTGCAATGATGTGGATGGAACTAGGTGTATTATGCTAAGGGAAATAAGTCAGTCAGAGAAAGATAAATAGCATATGATTTCACTTATATGTGGAATTTAAGAAACAAAACAGATGAACACATGGGAAAGGGGGGAAAAAGAGGAGAGAGGGAAACAAATCACAAGAGACTCTTAACGATAGAGAACACACTGTGGGTTGATGGAGGGAGGGAGGTGGGGGGTGGGCTAGATGGGTGATGGGTACTAAGGAGGGCACTTGTGATGAGCACTGGGTGTTGTTAAGTGATGAATCACCTGAAACCAATATTTCATTGTATCTTAACTAAGATTTAGATTTAAAAAAAAAGGAAAAGAAACCCTCACATGGAAGAGCCGGCCACCCCCAGGAGCCAGGAAAAGCTTGCTACCTGGAAGCATGACCGAGTTCTGTACTCAGTGTTGGGCCAACTATTATGTGAACAGGGCACAGCACAGAGCTCAGCAAATAAGGGGGAGGCATGGCCGACCCTGAGAATACACAGCATGGGGTGTGTGTGTGTGTGTGTGTGTGTGTGTGAGAGAGAGAGAGAGAGAGCGCCTAACATACCCGCTGTGAAACAGAAGGTGTGTGAGCTGGGGGTACAGTGACAGGGGACAGTCAGGAACTCCGTCAGAGGTGGGCCTTTGGGGAAGCTGACCTACACCCTCCCCTGCACACACGGAAGTTCCTTTCTTCACTAACAACCATATCCTTCTGGGGTTCTAGCCCCCTGGGGCCTGCCCTGAACTCTTGAAGGGGAGGAATCACATCCTCTGCAGTGGTGGTCTCTGGTGTGGGGTACACAGATCCACTTTCCAAGGAGCAAGCTGGCAGTTCTGAGGGAATCCGTTTCAGATCCTCAATATCTGTATTTTCCAACACTAAGAACATGACTGAATTCACAACACCCTTCCCCACCTCACAGAAGGAAAGCACAGCCCCCTAACCTGCCCTCAGCAAGGGGCCCTGACACCTCCTGGCCCCTCTGAGCGTGAAGACCCGCTCAAGTGTATTTGTGCCTCATGTAATTTTTTAAATGTAACTGGGCTTTTTCCAGAACTAAAACATTTTCAAGATACACTGGCTAAGGCCCATGAGTAAAAGTTTTGCACAATGTCTTTCAGATTTAGTATGCCTTATTTAATGAATTGGTTAAAATCATGTCACCAAATATTTATTCCTAGTAATTGGTCATCTTCCATCTTATAAAATGTTTATTTTTTAACCTCATATATATAAAAATAATTGTATTTAAACTTAGTATCTCACTTCTCAACCTTAAGTGTTCAAAGGATTACTTTTTTCCAAAGTTCTTTTATGGGTAAGTGAACAAAATGTTTGAAGGCCATGACTGCTGTACTTAGGAGACTCGAAGGGGAAGGGAAAAAAAAAAAGGGAGGGTGGCAAACCATAAGCAACTCTTAAATACTGAGAATAAACTGAGAGTTGATGGGGGGAGGGAGGGAGGGTAGGGTAGGTGATGGATATTGGACGGCACCGGTTGGGATGAGCACTGGGTGTTGTATGGAAACCAATTTGACAATAGATTTCATATTAAAAAAAAAAAAAAAAAAAAAAGCTAATAGGCATGGCCTGGAGGGAAGGAGAGGGCATCTGGGGTTAGAAGTGTTCCAGGCAAGGGGAATAACACAGGGGAGGAAAGGGCCCAGTGATGTCGGAGGAAAAGATCCGAGTCAGCAGGGCCGGCGAGGTCTCTGGGGCAGGAACACCCCACGACATGCTCATCCCATGTCCCACAGAGCTGGGCCTGTACATCAGATCCAACAACAAAGACTGACCTCAAAAGGACCCGTGCTGGTGATGTGCTACTGGGATATTTGAAAAGACTCATCTGGCAATGAGGGCAGGGTGGTCAGCTTGGGGCCCACACGCTGTCCTCAACAAGGGGTGAGAGCTTTGGGCGGGAGGTCAAAGAGGCCAAGGAGAGGAGTTACAGCCCATGAGGTGATTAAAGAGAAACACACATTGATCTTGGTTACTTGTTAGAGGTGAAGTTCAGCAAAGTGGGACAAATCCAAGAGGGGTCCCAGACTTCTGAGATGAGCTGGCACAGGAGGCTGGAGCCCAGGCATCTGGTGGAGCCCAGGCAAGAGGGGCCGCACAGGCTCACTGGGGAAACTGAGAGGTGAGGAGGGCTCTGGCAGTGGTGGATCCCAGCGAGAGGCAGGAGGGTGACGGGAGGGAGGCAATAGGGGCAGATGAAGCCTCACCTGGAATGGGGTTTAGGGGTGAGTCCCATTTTCTGAGGGGCCTGATGGCACAAGAGAGTCTTAAACAAACTGGTATGCTAGGCTGGGCTGGGACAGGAACTGAGGCTGGGGGACCGACGGGGCAGAAGCCCAGCCGCTAGATCCAAGCATCCTGGACAAACACGTTCTCCCTCTCATCCCCAGGCTTCTGCTTAAAGAAGTAAGTGGTGAAATTTGTAAAGTTACCACTGAACTTGGCTGCAGATGCTGAATGTGTAACTGCTTTGTAGTGATATTCATGCGAAGGGCTGATGGGAGCCTGGAGCCTGTGCAGACAGCGTGCAAGGCAGGCTGTGTGCCACAGGGGCATAGGGGCATGGCACACTCCCGGCCCTTCCCTGGTCACCCAGTGCTTCCTGGAGAACTACAACCCCTGCTCCCTTGGATGGGGGTCCACCCCTTCTTTCCCTGGGCCTGCTGGCTGGAGAGGAGCCATTCAACTCTGGATCTGCCCATGTTTGGTGAGTCTGCTCCTGGATGAGGGTCCATCTGTAGTGGATATGGCACTGGTATCCAGGGAGTGGGCAGGATGTGGGGCAGGGCTGGTGGGCACCTGTTTCTCTCCCCAAGGGAGGAAGTGCAAGCAGAGGGTGGGGGGCGGGGGGTGGACGAGAAACCATCTCTCCTTTGTCCCGGGGGCTCTATGTCCTCCACGGCTCCAGTGTGTGCATGCACATGCATCGTGCACACATACACACATGTGCATGTACACACACACACACACCTTTTTTACTGTAGAATCAAATTCACAGAAGGCAAATGTGATATCAACTGTGAGATTATAAATTCTGTGCTTACCTTCCTGCATCACTATTTTCTCCACACTCCCACTTTAATTCATTTATCTACTGCTGTTTCAAATTTCACATCTCAAACTCTAACGTGAAGACTGAGGCCATATGTCTTCAGGTCTATCCTGTTCATTTTGGCAAAGCCAGTCTCCCTCAGAGCGAGCAGATTCCACTCCCCGAAGGTCAGGTGGCCCTGTCCTCACCATGGTGCTTCCTGGGGGCCTCATGGTGCCAGCTGCCCTCAGTACCCCCGTGCCTCCTTTCCTCTCTTTCCTTCCTCTGCCTGTTCTAGCACATCTCTCTGCTTGGGCCCATCTGCAGGTGCTTACTGGTCAAAAGTTCAATGGGAGAGCCTTTCATGGGGATTTTAAACTGTCTAGGCCATTGGCCCTGACCTGTACCATGCAGGGCAAATTTGAACAGCTTCCTGGTAGCAGCTATCCATCTATTCCCCTCCATCAATGTAACGTTCTCACAGCTTTTCAAGTGACCAGACCATCTTTTGGTGGGTTAGCGACAGTCCTCTGGCTTTATGAACACTCCTCTTTCCAAGTAAGGAGGGGGTGGGGAGTTCGGAGGGAGGGGATGGTGCTGTTGGGCACACCTCTGCTGCCTGGAGCCCCACCCCCACCCCAGCCCCCTCTCCCAAGCCCCTCCCTGAAGCTTTTCCTAAGCCAGCAAACATCCTGTTCTCTTTCTCAGTCCGACCGACCGGTCACACTCTGTCCCCAGAGCCCACATCTCCACCCTCTGAGAGGGAAATGTTCTGAACATGCTGTACTTCCTGCACCTTCCCCTTTCCAACCCTGAGCCCTTTTCCTGTCCCATCGTGCTGTTATTTGTGTAATCCCATCGCCTGCGTTCTCAGCCCCGATCTCCAGAGGTTATCCCTCAGGCCCCTGAGCTGATGCTAATCCCTGCACTGACTTGAGACTTATCCCCCTCCTTCTCCTCAGTGTCCTTAATTTCTGGGTGAGCTCTTGCCCCACAGGCCCTGCGAGGCTTTAGGCTCCCTACCAAAGCCCGGCCCCCTCCTGCCTCTGTCTACCCACCTTGCAACCTTGCAACTCAAGGACCAAGGTGTGGTTGCCCTTTCTCCCATGCAGCCCTTGCACAATGATAAACACGTCAGTACAAATTCTGGATTGGAAGATAAAATTTAAAAAACTCTCAGTGAGGCTGGGCGCTAACAAGCTGGTCCTTCAGAACATGGCTCTCACCTCGGAAAGGGTCCACATCAGCGACGCTACCATCTGCTCTGCATGGTGCTGGTGAAGCCTGGGAAGACTGTATGGAGTGGGTGCCTAATGAATGCTTGCTGGCTTGCTTCTTGTTGCCCTCATTTCCACTGTCATTCCTGCTCCTAGCCTGCATTTCTTTCTTAACTTGGGTGATGCTGACTGCACAACCGTCTTTAGCCCATTTGACCCACCTGTTTTAAAATAATAGTGCAAACGGCTGTTATTCCCAACACACCTCACAATGCTGACAGCGAATCTCCACTGGCTGTTTTGTGTTCTGCTCTGGCTATTCCTCCCTGAGAAATCATAGTCGCTGCTCCCCTGCCACCAGTGGTCAGTCCTTCCACCTGAGATAGGGCAGACCGGAGGCCGTGGAAATCCCAGCTGCCTGACTGTGCTCATGCGGCCCTGGGGTGGGCGCACATGTGACCGGACCGGGGGGATGGGGCCACCTCTGAGCTGAGCTTCAGTTTGGGACTTGGAATCCTGAGTGTCGCTGAAGGACCAATTAACTTTAACATGGGTTCCCTGAGCATCTCCAGGGAGCCGAGCAGGCTCTGCCAGATTCAAAGGCAGCACACAAGAAACAGTTAATTTTATTAAGTCACAAACTGGTGTAGTGAGGATTTTAAGTGGAAAAGGGTGTTTTACAAATGGAAAGATGGGTAAGTCTTACCCAGAGACTGGAGTCACTGAAGAGGTAAAACGTGCAGTGGGAATCAGAACGAGCAGGCAAAGGGCGGGCGGGAGTCGGGAAATGAAGGGTGCCTCTGCGTGCCAGGCGCTGAGGACAGAGCGAGCCCCACATAGGCGGCAAGTGGCAGGTGTGACTAGAGGAACCGGGTGAATGGGGTTTGGAGGTCAGGAGGTTTGAGTGCATTCATTCACTCCACAACACTTATGATGCACCACCTGCATGCCCACCATGCGGGTCCTGGCCCCTCAGAGGGTGCATCATCTGATGAGGACAGCAGACACCTCAGTGGACAGGCAAATGGCTCTGGGCCTACAGGGAGCCATGAGGGTGTGGTGGGGTCCCAACCGGCCCGGGGGAGTCGGAAATGCTTCCTGGGGGAGGAGATGCCAGAGCTGAGTCGGGAAGCTTGAGGCAGCCAAGCAGGAAAGGCCAGAGGAGGGAGCCCTTGGCGCAGCAGGAGAGGGGAGGCTACTGTAGCTCTAGCCTTGGTGGGGAGGGTGATGATGGAGAGAGCAGGAGGGTGCAGGCTGGGTGCAGTGGGGTCATGGCCCAGGGCAGTACCATGAGGGACTGGCCAGACCTGGGTGGGGAGCAGGGGACAGGGGCTCTGGACAGAAGAGACTCTTGAAAAGGGACTAAATTTAAAATAGTACAAAAGAAATACATGTTTATGGTGACAACTAATAAAAGTGGTTAAAGGAGGAGGGTAGATGACAACAAACCCTTAAACACTGAAACCCCCTGATGTAGACTAGCAATTTGGGATAAACAGAAAGAGTCCTTTTTAAAGGAAGAGTAACAGAACTGGGTAACAGATGAGGTGAGACCGACACAGGAAAGAAAAGGCTCCGGGGATTCTCTGGGAGGGCAGAGATGGCAGCAGCGGGTCCCAGGGGGCTCCCGGCTCAGCCAACCTCCGAGGGCCCGTCCTCATCTTCAGATCCTTTCCCTGCTTTTGTTTTTCACACTTCAACTGCCCCACTGAGCACAAACACTGACCAGGCGCTAAGCAGGGGTGCCCCTGCCTGTAGGAGTTTACTGTTCTGCAAAGGAGGCAGCAGTGTGCCCAGGGTCACATGCGTCGTGGCATTCTGCCTCAGGGCCAAGCAGCTCTGAGCCGGCTCACCCGTCTGCAGAACAGTGTGCAGGCTGGGCTGTGGTTGAGGATCCACCCACCCGCCAGCTGAACCTAACACAGTACGAAGCCAACACCCGTCACGTCCTGGGCTATGGCACCTCACCACCATCATCTCGTGCAAAACTGGGGTTCTCCCCGTCGGGAACTTGGGCACCCAGAGAGGGGGCCTAACTGTTCTCAGGAGCCGGGGTGGAAGGCGAGCCTGTTGCGGGGAAACTGGCTCCTTCCTCGGGGGTCGCGGTCACGTTGGTCGTTGGTCGGAAGGGGCCTGAAGCGCCTCCCTCCTCCTGCCGCAGGGCCCCTGCTCTCACACGGAAACGAGGGGAGGGAGCGATGGCTCGGGGGCGCGGGGTGCCATCGGAAGTGTGCCGCCTGCCTGCCACACCCTCAGGCTGCTCTGCCCAAGTGCACCTCTGGCCTCCCTCTAGGTGGAACAGCCAGGTTCTGAGTTTCTCTTCACTCAGAAGCTTGTGCAATTCAATTTCTTTCCTGCGAACCTTCCCAAGACTGCAATACCCCTCGGAAAGGATGTGACCAAAAGTGAATGAGGCATACAGGGCAGAGTCGCACTACTGATTTATGCAAAACCATTACGACCGCCGCCGCATCATTTTCCCTTCCCCTTTTCGGCAATCATGTATCCCATTAGCCTGTTTGATTGCCGCCGCTCACAAAGGGGCACCTTCGCTGAACCAGCTTCAATGGCCTCTGGATCTATCCCTGGAGAGGAGCCGGCTAATTTGGAATGTAGTCGTGTGTATGAATCCGACACAGCCTTAGTCGCTATCCGGGTGTCCTTTTTTTGGTAGCTGCTGTTTATTATCATTTTGCCTTTCCTCTCTGGGAGCCATAATTTTCGACATGTTTGAGATAGTCTGGGGTGTTCTTTTTCCCTGTGAACCCTGGAAAGGATGAGCACAAACACTCCGGCCTCTTCTCGGTGACGGGGCTGGCTCCTCGGCTGGCCGCTGTCTGCCGCCTTTCATTACAGGGACTCCCCAAGCATGCTGTGCTCGACACATCTTCAAGGGTTTTAGAAGCAGAGAAGCCTCTGCTAATTTTCCCAAGTTGCACTAAGAGTCCGCCGTGAACTGTAGCAGAAATTGGGAAAATTTAATAAATGTTGATCCGTGGCTCTACCTTGCTTTTCTGGTTTCTCCTGAGTAATTTTCACAGACTGCTTTCATGCCAACCAATACAAATAGGATTCCTGACCCAAGCTTTCAGCTTACATTTCCAAGGTGACATATCTTTATAAAATAGATACCACCTCTCAGTGATATCTGCCTGTAAGTCAGACACAGAGACATGGCTTCTGAATTATGCCACCCTGAAGACTGCCGATCTTTCTTCACCCCACACCCACTGCGCGTTCAATGAGCATTGACAGATCCTGACGCTGGTGACAACTGACATCTTTCTTACACTCACCTCAGGGGCAGAGGTCAAGAGTCCCTCTGCAGGCTGCGGGGATGTTTTACTTTTTGTTCCTTTAAAAATGAAGTCCAAGTGTCTCCGACAAAACACCCCTTTTTATAAACAAAAGTTCTGTAATTGTACATCTGAACAGCCCAAACCATTGTTTTCAGTTAAGAAACCCTCTTCAGAGGGAGACATTTCCAGATTCTGAACAATACTTTTTCAGCATTGCTTACGGATGATAGGATGCCAACATCGTTTTGCACAAATATTTAATCCTAATACATATAGAAGTACATTTCTTGGTGACACTGCTTTTATAGGGCAAGTTTTTAAACTTTCCAGTATCACTTTCCCATATTCATGTAGGCCAGGGCACCCACAGATCCCTGGAACTTCACTGCTTGGAAGGTTCCGGAAAAAGAGTCTTTCCACTACCTATCAATACAGGCAGCCCCACAATCCCCAGTTACCGTTTTTGATGTGTGCACACTCCAGAGTTGCAGGGAGAGCGATTTACTCTCTCTTCGTAATTAAGTTGGCCCTGGAGTATTAGTGGCTTCTTTTTATTTTTGAAAAACTAAGAAACAGAAACGGGAAATGTTCTAGCTCCCAGGCAGAGCCTGGCAGGTGTGGCCTTACCAAGGCCCCCTTCCCACATCAAGGGAGAGTCTGTCTGTGGCCACTAGCCCCGGAAGGCCGGCATGCGTAGCCCCAGCTTTCCGGGAAAGTTCTTCACTTCCTCCAGGTGATGTGTGTCTGCTTGGAGGTTTCGGGCCGGCTGCTAACTGCTGGCTCGGCACTAGGACGCCATTCGAGATTATCCTCACAAGCCGGGTTATCTCCCTTCTTCGCTGCTGGGAGGCCCCACGCCTCACCCACTCAGGTTCTTCAGGCGCCGCCTCCCAGGGCAGTGGTTTGGTGCCGAGTCGGTGCGGCTGCAGCACGGCACACACGAGGACCTTGTGGATGGCAGCGTAAGTGAAATGACACATGCTCACTGCTGGGTCGTTTTCCCTCTTCCCAAGCAAGTCTTCCATAATAGGCATTTAAGAATAAAGATGCCTAGAACAGGTCTTCTTTTGTAATGATGCTACAAATTAAGTATCTTCCTGCTTTTTCTGTCTCACTGGGAAGGAGACCGGATTTAAGATCGAATTCACTCTCCTTATTTCAAAGACAAGTGTCCTGAGAGCCAGGGAGTGAAGTGACTTGTTGGGGGGGGTCACAGAGCTGGTCGGGGGGGGGGGGGCTGGCACCAGTGCTGGGGTCTCCTGGGCCACACTCCACGAGGCCCTCCCTCCCTTCCTTCCACCCTCTGCTCTCTCCTCCTCTGCTCGTTCCCTACTTTGCTAGCCTGCACATCAGGGTTATTTCTCAGAGCTTCTAGACCCTCTCCAGCCCTTTCTTCTTAGCCCGACTTCTGAGGTACTTGACCTGGATTGCGAGCTACATGTGTACTCCTTAAATCCACATTTTTGTGTGGATGGCACCTGTAACTCCCGCTCACTGTGCCCTACAGTATCTTGTAACTAAATGCTTCCACAGACTTTCCCCCAGCCACCAAGCCCTGCCATTCTCCAAGGTCATGGGGATGACAGCCTGGTGCAATCTTTAGCTCCCCCTCGTTCCTCAGATGCAAGTTGTCACAGGTGATTCCTGAGAGCTTATTTTCCTCAGAACACTGCACTGTAGCTATGGCCCTCAGTCTGATTTATGGAGGGGCCACTGTGTGTGGGGCACAGGGCTGGGTGCTAGGACACGAAGATACCATGACACTGTCTCTGCTCTCAAGAAGTGCGGTGGAGGGGCACCTGGGTGGCTCATAATTAGTATCCAACTCCGGCTCAGGTCATGATTTCACTGTTCGTGGGTTCGAGCCCCGCATCGGGCTCTCTGCTGTCAGCACAGAGCCTGCCTCAGATCCTCTGTCTCTCTCTCTCTGCTGCTCACCCCTCTCTCAAAAATAAACATTAAAAATAAAAAAGGACAATATAGTGCGGGACCCAGGCAAAGCCTCTATTAATTAAGCAAACTCCTAGGTGCCAGGCTGGCTTACCTGTCCCCATCCCCGGGCCCTGCTGTTCCTGTGCTTCCCTGGTCTCTGGCCCACACCTGGTCCCGCCCTTGCAAATACCACCTCCATCTTGCATATACCCCACAGGGCATCCAGGTGCCACCTGAAACCTGGCTTGTGCTCGTTATTTCTCTTCCTGAGTAGGTTTTCTTTGTGCACATCCCTTCCCCATCACTGCCACATGACGCCCCCAGATGGCCCGGTTCCTTCTCCCTGACAGAAGTGGGAGTTTGAGGGCTGACACTGCGTCTCTGTCTGTAGGTCTTCCGAGGGAGAGGCTCACTGGTCCACTTTCTCTGTATCTCTCTGCGTCTCTGCCGCTGGGATGTCTGCTTCAGTTCTGGTGCCGACCGACCGGAAGTTCTGGCCTTGAGAGCCAGCCTATGACTGCTGTGACGTGCACCTGCCTTTGGAAGCTTAGAGCACAGCCTCCAGAGGATGCTGCTGGGGAAATGCTGGGGGGACCAGAGAGGGAGTGATCAGACCTGGTGGGGGTTTCTGGGAAATAATTATCACCAGGCCAGGAAGGAGCCTTTTTCGTTTTGTTTTGTTTCTAAAGAGCCCATTTCCCTGTTTTTGTTTTTTTCCCTTCACTAGAGCCACATGTTGCTATGGGAACGAGGATGGCACTGGGACCCACAGCCACTCACCGGCCTGACAGAAGCCTGTAAATAAATTCTGCCTCACTCCGGGCTCTGCGCTGAGTGGTCCTGGAGGGCAGCTCAAGCAGCCACTTGCTGACACTCTGTCCTGCTGGTGCCGGCGTGCGCAGGACCCTCCTGCGGCAAGCTCGTGAGCTGACCGCTATTCTGCCACGGCGAGCACGGAGCGCGCGGGGCAGTCTGCAATCGCCCACCCTCCGCAACCCTCCACGACACGATCTCATTCGTGTCTATGGGGTCCCCAGGGCCAGGGTCATCTGACCCATTTCACGGATGAGGAAACCCCCTCCTCCGGACCTGGTCCCCGCATCCACGCACGCCAGCTGTGCTGCTTGGGCTGGCAGCCCGCACTGCCATCTCCGCCGCGGGCTGCCCTCCACGGTGCCACGAGTTCAGGCGCCCCTCACGTGGCTGACTTCCACCAGGCGCGAGGCTGAAATCCCTCTAAGGAAGGGCCCTGCCGTGGTTTCTCTCCTAGGCACTGGCTGGCACGGGAAGTGTGCCCACAGAAGCC
Organism: Acinonyx jubatus; assembly: GCF_027475565.1. Taxonomy (NCBI): domain Eukaryota; kingdom Metazoa; phylum Chordata; class Mammalia; order Carnivora; family Felidae; genus Acinonyx; species Acinonyx jubatus. The sequence goes on along the minus strand of NC_069385.1, from coordinate 113,568,574 downwards.
ACTTGCTAAGTCTGACTGTGCCACAGCAGAGATGGGCTCACTTCTGTGGCTTTACTATTTATTATGCATTTGTGGGAGACAGAGCAGCCTGGATGTTTTGAGAGACCAATTACCCGGATTCAGGGACACCTTGGGTGGCTCAGTCAGTTAAGCGTCCGACTCTTAATCTCGGCTCAGGTCACGATCTCACAGTTTGTGAGTTTGGGCCCCGTGTCAGGCTCTGAGCTGAGCTGACAGTGTGAGGCCTGCTTGGGATTCTCTCTGTCTCCCTGCCCCTCCCTCTCTGTGCATTCACGCGCTCCCTCTCTCTCTCAAAAACAGACTAAAAAAAAAAAAAAAAAGATCAATTACCTGGATTCAAATCCTCACTCTGTCACTCACCAGCAGCATGACACAGCAAGTCACTTAACATCACTCGGCTTTAGTTTCCTCATCAAATTTTCCTTTTTGCTTGAAACATTTTGGCTGTGAAAACCACGCACCAAAGAGTACATGCAAATGCAAATGCATAGCTTGTTGAATAACTATGTAATGAAAGCCACGCAAACTTTCAAGAACCCAGGAACATTGCTGGTGTACCTTGGTCCTTCCACATGGCCGGCCCTTCCTGATCCAAGCCTCCCCACCCTGAGGAAGCCACAATTCTGGTTTTAATAATAATAATTCCTTTGCTTTTTTTTTTTTTTTTAAGTTTTACCACCTGTGTCCACATCTTCAAATGTGATAGGTTACTTTTACCTGTTCTTGAAGTTTTAAGAACATAATCCTAATTTACGTATTCTTTTGTATCTGACTTCTTTCCCTTGGCATGCTGTGATGTTCATCATGTAGATCACAGCCCCCTGGATGACGTACTAGGCTTGGCTTATCCATCTCCCTGGACAGATGACTGGGTGGTGTCCCACTTCGGTCTGGTATGGACGAACGGTGCTGCTGTGAACATTTTCATTCTTGCAGAAGAGCTTCTTTAGAAAACACACACGAGTGTGAGATGCTTAGTCTTAGGGCAGGCATGCAGATGTTCAACTTTAGTAGATCTTACCAAACCATCCTCTTCGGCAACTACAGCAGGTCATACTCTCACAGCGCTGGATGTGAGTTGCCCACTGCTCATCTTTGCCAACACTTGGTACTGAGCTAATTCACTTTAAAAAAAATACTTTATTATTATTTTTTAATATGTATTTATTTTTGAGAGAGAGAGCACGAACAGGGAAGGGCCAGAGACAGAGGGAGACACAGAATCTGAAGCAAGGCTCCAGGCTCTGAGCTGTCAGCACAGAACCCAACGTGGGGCTCGAACCCACGAACCATGAGATCATGACCTGAGCCGAAGTTGGATGCTTAACTGACAGCCACCCAGGTTCCCCTGAGCTACCTCATTTTTAAAAAGTGAATGAGAGTAGAATCTACTTCCATATGACGGTTAGATAGTGTAATAAACCTAAAGGGTTTGGAATAGAGCCTGCCACACAGTAAGTGCTCAGTACACATGAGCTCTTGTTTTATAATTTATAATAAGAATCATCATTATAAAGGGTCTTGAACTAAGACATGCTGAGGTATGTGGCTTATTTACCTTTCCACTTACAAAAGTGACTGGTTTAAGAAACTCTTCATTGTGACTACAGAAAGTCTGCCTTAGACCACCACAGTCTCTTGATGGTGAGAACCTGTATTACTGAACCCTTTACGTGGCTGACTGATGCACAAGGGAGACTGAACAATTCCTTCACTCGCTCAGCCAACAGGTACTCTATGCTGATGCGCACCAGGCCCATGCGAGGTGCCTGGGACACAAAGATAAATATGACACAGCCTCTTTCCTCAGCTGCACACACACAGTAGGTGAAGTGGGACCCTGAGAGCAGCCTATGGACCATCAGCCCTATCCTCAGCTTCTGTTGACTTGGCAAAGGTTTGCATGTGGCTTCTTGGGAGCGGGACCCCAGTCTTTCTATATTGCAGACAGTTAGTTTTTTCTATAGTCTTTTTGAGCCCCCAGGGGCCATCTGTGCCCCTGAGCTCTCTGGCTACTGAAAAATCGCTCCAGAACGTGCTCTCAAACCCGGGTTCCCATCCAAGCCATAAGAACAAACAGGTACCACTTCTACTTCCTTTAATACACGGACAGATTTGCAGACAGCTCTTGTCTGGACCTCGTCTGGCCTCTGAGGATGGAGGTGTGTCCCTCTGTGGCCCTGCTACGGTAATTAATGAAATGGAAACGAAGGGGTCCACGCGAGGTGCTGCTTCAAAAGCAGCAGGGCTCCTCCACGGTCTCCAGAGCTGAAACTGGACATCTGCCGTGACGTTTGTGGTGTTGTTGACAAGGCCCGGGTTGCAACCGTTTCCAGACAAGAGAGCCTCAGAAAGCTGAGCAGTACCTGCCTCCTGAACACGTAGAGTTGATTAGCAGTTGAGGAAGATGGGCAACCGCGCGGGAACGACCTCACGACTGCCAGACTGGCGGCTGAGGCCACCATAACGTGACTGAGGAAAACAGCCCAGGAGGACCTTTCGGGCCACTGGCCCTGGGGAGAATCAGACAAATGGAAACAACTGAAGGAGAGCAGGATGAGAGGGTGGGCGTGCTAAAAGATGCGTGTCTGCCATCTAGTGCCAAGCGTGACAAGAAGACAAAGGAAACCCCGCGAGTGGGCAGAGAAGACATGCAAGAAAGGCAACCGAGGGTAAAGGGGAGAAACGCGAGCCGTGTGGGAAACACGCCAAGCACAGGGAGGCTGCGGAGCGGGGGATGACAGAGCACACGCTGGCGGGGAGCGAGAGGAAGCGTAAGAAGCGAAGATAAGTGACAAGGATGATGCCAAGTACACGAGGAGCGGGAGGTCACACGAGGCAGCGGTGGAGTCTGTAAGGTAAGCGTTAGGGAAATTTATTGACAGAAGTCGTAAACGTAGCTAAAAGATGAAATGAATTCATTGCTGCGGTGCTCACAAAGGATAGATGAGAGACAGATGCCAGCAGCAGACACACACTTCCCAGAGGAAAGGGATGAAATGCTGCAGGAAATCAGAAGCGTGCCAAAACAGGTGATCAAGAAATCTGAACCTCCACAGTGGCTGAGGCTGCTGTCACCTGAGAGCCCAATCGCAGGGAAGCGGGGAAATTAACATGCAGCGGTCGCAGGCAGACCTCGAGTGCAGGAAGGCCTGGCTGGTTGGGGTGGGACGCACACCCACGCTGGGCAGGAAATCCCAGGCTGTTTCAGCTCAGAGGCCTCTGCTGTTCCAGCAGCAGCCGGGATCCGGAATCGGGGTAGGTGCCAGCACCACAGCCGCAAGCTGCTAGTAGCCCCAGCCACTGACACACTGTGTGGGCCACTTTCCACCTGCCGCCAAAACAGACCACCCGCGCCCCCCAGGAGTGTTCAAGTCAGAGGAACCTCTGAGCTGGGCCTTCCCTGCCATCCCCTGTCAGACCTTCTCCCTGGAGGGGGCAGCACCTGCAGAAAACAGTCTTCCCTGGGAGATGTGGCAGTTACCCACATTTCTCTGTTACCCACACATGCTCAAAACCAATCCCATCTACGCTTCTTGAAATTAGCACAAAGCCTGTGGCTTGGTAACATTCAGTATCTAAAGGTCCCGCTTCTGACTAAATGAAGGCCACAGGTGTCATTTGGCAAACAAGCAGTGACAGGCTGAGGAAGTTCTGCTTCTCCCTATACCACCCTCAACTGTGAGACAGAGGGGCCCAGACCCCAATATCCTGATGGCAGATTTCTGGCTTCCATGGGACTAGAGATGGGCTTACCCTGGACCCCATCTCCCTGCCATCCTGGTTTCCTGACTCTGCCCCCAGCCTCCTTTCCTTGGCTGGCTGTGCCATCAAGGCTCTCCTCCCGGGCTGCCTTCCCCAGGAGTCCTGCCCCACCAACCTTAGTCACCCCTCTTCCCATACTACAGCCCTGTCTCTCACACCTCTGAACATCACCACCCCAACTTAGACACATTCCCACTGTTCTCTAAGATAGGTGATACTTTTTCCAAAACTAGTATGCTGTAGGAGAGAATGCTTTGAGAGCTGCCATATTCTTTAAAGAAAAAAATTTCTTTTGGTTAATATTTATTTTTGAGAGAGAGAGACAGAGTGCAAGGGGGTGGGGGCAGAGAATGAGACACAGAATCTGAAGCAAGGCTCCAGGCTCTGAGCTGTCAGCACACAGCCTGACCTGGGGCTTGAGAACCATGAGATCATGACCTGAGCCGAAGTTGGACACTCATCTGACTGAGCCACCCAGGGGCCCTGAGAGAGTGCTAGATTCTTGACACTCAGGGAGATTCAGCACTTTTGTGTCTTCTTGTGTGCTCTGAGAAAGACAGTTTGTGGGTGTTGCCTTATGATCCCATTCATTATTCATGTTATGATTTCAGATGTTTCCCAGTTGGCAACACCACATTGAGGCTTTTTTCCCTGAACAATAACTGACTCAGTCAGGCAGCATGGCAAGTTGCTGCTCAGGCAGATGCAACAGATCACCGGTTAATTAGTCAACCTGTACAGATGGGCTGGTGAGTGTACTTGGAGTTCCCTGCATAGACAGTTCTGGAAACTCACTGGGGAAGAGAAGGTCTTGCACTCCAACTTTAGGGTTCTGTAATGGGAAATTATTCCTCATTTGGTTACTGAGGTAGGTGACAGTGTTGGGGCTGAGTGCCGGGAGACCCTCCTAGATACATCCCAGTGCTCCCTGGCCTTCTCTGACCTAGAATTCCTTCTGCTGGAATACTAGACTGCAGAGTCCCATGTAGGGATTAAAGACAGAACTGGTTTGTTTTTTGGGGATGTATTATATGAGAAGTGACTGCACATGAAAAATATTCAATTTTAGCTTGATATATTATGTGAAGATAAATTTAAATTGTTTCCCAACTTGGTAAATAAAAAACACATAACTTAATGTAAGTATAAGTGGCAAAAAAATTGGGATTTATTGGCAAAATTTAAAAAATATGCTGAGTAATGTATGGGACGGTTGAATCACTATATTGTACACTTAAAACTAATAATAACACTGTATGTTAACTTTACTGAAATTACAATTTTTTAAAAAGATTAGAAAAAAAATTTTAAAAATAGGGTATTTGGTTTGGGCCTCAAATATACATTGATTCAGATTCAAATTTACTTTTGTTGCCTCATCAAAAAAAAAAAAAGTGCTTTTATGACCTGATATTTAGAGTTCTTTAATTTTGTGCCTTAACAAATATCAAGTTGTTTACTTTTATAATTTTCAGGTTTGGTTAGAAACGAAGAGGTAAGAGAGAAAGTTTCAGACTACTGTTTATAAGCTCTGCTCTCTAAGAAGCACACTGTAGGCACACTGTTCTAAATGAATAAAATGCAAATGCAAATGAATAAAAAGGCAAAATGAGTATAAATTATCACAATATTTTCAGTTTGGAGAATGTGAGTTGAAGTACCAGAAACACCCTGGTATGCTCTGGAGAATTCTGATTTGACAACCACAATGCACGAACCCAGGGCCAGCTATGTAATGTGCAGGGCTCAGCACAAAATGAAAATGTAGAGCCTTCTGTTCAAAAAAGCAGGAATAAAGCTTTATGTTTTCTCCCACAGTTCCTCTCTTGACTGGACACAGGGTTTTCTTTTGCTACTTAATGTTGCAATCCCTTGGGCAAGGGGACTCCGAGGCCGGGGCAGACCCACATAGGCGCCTGGGGCCCAATCCCGTGACTCAGGTGAGAGTCACACCAGACCCTGACCTTCCCTGCAAACACGCTGGGCCTCCAGGGGGAGTGGAGTGTGGTGGGAGGCATGGGTCAGGCTAGGAGGGGGAGGCTGGACAGGTCTAGGTACCAGGGGTCAGTGGGTGGCTGAGAACCTGTCCTGGGAAGGTGAGAGGGGGCAGAGGTGGGCCTGTGTGTAAACTGAGGCTCCCGGCCCCTGGTGAGTGCCCCACGTCCCCATGGGGCTCCCATTATGAAAACAAATTCACAGGTAAAATTGTGAAGAATTCAAGATGGTGCTGGAGAACATAAACCCCAAGCACAGAGTCCCCTTCTGGGTGTGGAGCCTCACACAACTGCCCTGGTCACATGCCCACGAAGCCAGTCTTGTGTAGAGCTGAGACATACCATGTTGAGGTGAAAACTACAGAATGGTTACTATTTTGACGCCTTTCATTTCCTCTTGAGTTCCAGCTTTCCTGTTCCTTATGATTCCTGTCTTTTTTTAAGTTTATTTATTTTGAGAAAGAGAGAAAGAGAGAGAGAGAGAGAGACAGAGAGAGCATGCACACACACAAACGAGAGTGGGGGGAGGAGCAGAGAATACCAAGCAGGCTCCATGCTGAAGCATGGAGCCCGACATGGGGCTCCAACCCACTGGACTATGAGATCATGACCTGAGCCAAAACCAAGAGTTGGACGCTCAACCAACCGAGCCATTCAGGCACCCCGTGATTCCTGCCTTTAACTAGCAGTCCTTCAGAGGTTCACACTCAACACTCATGACTGTATAAAAAGCAAGGGTGTAATAAGCAGATGAAATCAACAGAGTGGCCACTAGTGCTCACTCAACACCCAAAGAACAGAAAAGGTAAGTAATGAACTTACAGTTGACTGACACTATTCACATCTTAAATGGGGTGACTGAATCCGCAGGTGCCCCTGTGAGCTCACTGGAAATCCATATTGTTGAGGGGATGACGGTCCAGGCGTGCCTGGCTCATGTCTGGTTTACACTTGCCGTCCTAGTGTCATTATGGATCATGCCCTCCCTCACACTCAAGTGTCCTGGTTTCTCTGTTCACCAAGGCACTGTCTTCTCTTTCCTGATCCAAGGGATCCAGTGCATTTTTTCTGGGGCCATTTACATTCCCGAGAAAACAGCCTGGCGGTTTGAGGCTCAGACCCATCACCTGACTGCTGCCCTGACTGTGGGTACCCAAAATGGGGGGGAAACAACCTGCCCACTCTCCCCCTGTTAAATCCAAAAATGAAGGGACGTCTACAAACAACATGATCTGCTGGGACGATCCAGACCTGGACACCAGTGGAGGAACAGGCCCACTCACAAACATTTATGTGCAGTCTGGCCCAGGACAGAATAGACAGGCAGAGAAAACCAGCAACTGTCTTCCATGGTGGTCCCGTGGGGCCGGGGTCCCTTAAACACCATGTTCAGAGCACTGAGGGACCTCTGAAATAGCTGTCGTCTGGGAGGGCAGAAGACTTGAGGACAGGGTTGTTTGACCTCTTAAGGTCTCTGTGGTTGCCGATTCCACAGGGAGGCTGGTGGGAGTAAGCAAAGCCATAGGAGTTGGCTCTCATTTCCCAGTGAAGAGACATCTAGAAATGATAATGATATCCCCACTGTGCAGGAGCAGGACTTCCTTCTGTACCGAGCTGTCTGGACAACAGGCCATTAGCGGGGAGAACAAACAGTTCCACTTAACTCGGGATGTAGCATTTACCTGGACATCATGAAACAGCACAGCGTCTTTCATGAAAGGAGACCCTTACCTCATTTGCTGTGTTGTGTGTTCCCACGATTCGGATGAACGAGGCAGGCTGTCTTTCAAAAGTTACAGATTGCCAGGACCTGTGAGAGGAAGCACAACCATTTGCCTGGTTAGACTGTACGGTTAACCCTGTCGGCAGGCAGGGGGAGCCAGGTGCTGAGGAAGGAGGGTGCCTGTCCTCTATCCTCAGGAGGCCTGTGAGGTGGCAGGGGTGGGGGGTGGGGAAGGGGAATGGGAACAGGGCTCTCCCTCATGTGTGCCTGAGGAAGGCAGTCAGTATGTAGTGTCCCTGCCTTCTGTGAAGGCAACCTGGGACTCACATAAAGCTCCCCCATCAACACACACAAAGTACAGACCAAGTTCACGAGGGAACAATTGTGAGGCCGAAAAGTGATCAAGGTCAGTGAGAGTTCACAAAACACATTTCCTCATCTGTGAAACGGGCCTGTTGGCTGAATGGGCGTGCGCCTGAGAGGCGTGGTGGGTTCTGGGAGGAGAGTTTTGAACCAGGGCAGGAATGTGGACTGAGCAGGGCAGGGCAAGGGGAGGGGGAGGAGGGGCTCACTCACTGCCATGAGTGCAAGTGGTGGCACCTGGGGAAGAAGAGGCAGTTTCTCCACAGGCCTCCACCTCCCCCCCTTTCCTGCTTCCAAAGGCATCCCCCCAAGGGCTTATTCTCAGGACCTGCCAGTCTCTGGGCGGGCTCAAAGACAGCTGCTTTAAAGCCCAGCCAGGCAGGCTCTGAAGCAACCCCGAGAGGAGGAGCTCTGCTCTTGGTTTAAGGCTCGCAGCTCATCAGAATACACTCGAGGAGAGCTCGGCACCCACGACTGTGAACTCCAATAATATTTTCTGTAATAAATGTGAGGAGTTCACAGTTGTTGCCATCCCTCCTCCGCTCACACAGTGGAGATGCCAGCTGCTGGGAAGCTGTTTCCTGTAATTGTCTAATTACCAAGCAATGCTACCAAAGAAAATATATGTATTTGTGGTTTGTTTTTTTCCCCCTTTGGTTTCAGGTGTTCCATCTTCTCTCTCACTGTGAGCCTCCCATTGAGATTGATTCACTGCTGCCCGGACACCCAGGCCCCTTCAGGTCATTAAAAAGTCGTTACCATCCTGTGTGCAAAGTCTGTGCCTCTGAAAGCAGTTTTCTGGAAACAGCATAAGAAAAATCATTCTCTTTGCAAAAATGCTATCATTCATATGTGAAGGTGATGCCATCTGATCATCCCCAGAGACTGCACTCTTGGCCCATGTCCTCGGTGGGGGTGGGGGTGGGAGGGGTGTTTTGCTCCCACACCCACGAGGCTCCCCTGGTGAGTCTGCTGGATGGGATGCAGCCCGTGGGCTGGGGCCAGGGCTACAGAGGGAGGCCCTGTGGGGCTTCAACCCCGGGCCTGGGCTCCCACAGGCAAACCTGTCACTTCTGAGGTGAGCTGTGTGACAGACAGACTGGCATCCTTCCTCTGGCAGGTCAGAGGAAGCAAGGGGTCCACGCTGCGTGGGGCAGCAGAGGCCCATCCCTGTTCCTAAGGGAAGCACACACTGAGTCTGGGCCACTGCCTGCTTCTCAGACCAGCCCTCCAGGAAAGGGAGACAGAGCCAGGACAAGTGACAGCAGCCGCTGACAACTATTATCTTCCAATCGGTTTCAGAAAAATGACTGGAGTGGAGAGGGGCTGGGTGTGGAGGAGGTGCAGATTGTGTTCTTAGATTTCTAGCTGCATGCCTATCAAAAAAATCCTTAAGTGCTTCTGGACATAGAGGTAAAACTTGGCTCACGGTCTTCAACAACATGCTTGTGGCTCTGAGAGTGCTGGGGGATCCAAATGATGCCTCCTGAGGTCCCACCTGTCCTCCTCTCACAACAGGGCTGGGAGCCCAAGGCAGTGAAGGGAGGGAGATCTCACGGGAGTCGCCTTGGGCAGAGCCGGGCTCCCTGGGCAGCGGGCTCACGGCTTGGGTGCGTGTGCCCCCTGCCTGTGCCTGGGGAAGCAGGGCTGGCAGGGCAGCAGCCCAAGCGGGAGGGAGCATTTGTGGAGTAATAAGATCAGAAGGCCTCAATTTAATACCAATCCTCCATTACACCGCATTAATATCTAATCACATTAGAGTTCATTTTCACTAACACAGCCTGAGAGTTGCAAGATGATTTCATTTTCAGCAAAACTGGATACCGACCCTAAAACAAAATATCAGGAGGAAGGGATGCTGGTTAGGGTGAGGTAATGAGCATCTCTCCCTACCCAAGTATCAGATCCCATTTCCCCTCAACTTCTTGCAAACAACTTTAAATGCTGCTCGATGGGGACATGATAAGGTGGCCCCGGAAGTCCTTGTCACATTGGGGCCGTGTATGCAATCACCGTGCAACTGGAGGACGGCTGCCTGAGCCGCGATCTCACAGCGCCAGGAAACTACAGCCATCACTCAGTCCACACGAGGCTCCACTGCCATATTTATTGAGCTTTACTGACAGCTGTATAAAATATCCCTCCTTGCCAAGTACCCTGAGTCCCTTCCTTAGCAGGCAGCATGCCCAGGGAGGCAACGGAGTCTTAGGGGCGTGGCACCCAGTTTGGCTCACGGCCATGACTGGGTGACGGAGGAAGTGTCTGCACAGGAGCAACGGGTGTCAAAGCACATGTGGTCTCTGCTTCAAGCACTTACACTAAAACAGAAAGCCCTACCCTGGACTGAAGTCCCAAGCTGTTACTCGCAGGAGGGGCTCTCGACCACAGGAACCACTCCCCGCCTTGAGCTGCAGGCTCAAGAACAGGCTCCCCCGGTTACAGAAGTAACCTCACCTGGAGTGCGCTCCGGAGGACCGGGGAGTGTAAATATGTATCTACACACAGATGTCTTCAGAGGGAGATCCGAAAGAATGTTTGTCAAATGTTGATCAGGATTTTAGCTTTGGATGAAAGAATTCCCAGAGAAATTTACTGTACTTTTGTACTTTTCTGCACTGTCTGAATTTGGTAGAATGTAGAGGTAAGCATTTTTGAAAAGTACCTGTCCTGCCTACTACTCAAGGTTTTAACACAGATCACGTGACATGAAGCAAGTGAACATGCCAACGCTATATTATTATGCAAGATATTTCTAGTGGGGGGAACGGGGCAGGGCAAGGGGGGTGACAGTCAAGACAGGAGGCTTTGATCCTGGCCCTTCATGAACTAGAGGTGGTACAGCACACTGGTTGACAACATGGGCTCTGGGTCAGAATCTCAGTTTTGCACTTTTACCAGCTCTGTGACCTTAGGCAAGCTGCTTAACCTCTCTGGGCTTCAGGCTCCTCATCTGTAAAATGAAGATAATAAAAATATCTAGCTTTTTTGGGTAAAGATTAAATATATTAACAAGTATAAAACATCTAGAACCATGTGCTAAGTACTAAAGCACTAAAAATGGTACTGTTATTACTACTGGAGATGGTATTGTTATTACTACTAAATTACTATTCAGCCAAAAGAGTCTGGACAGGACACACTGCTTTCCTGGGCCTCATCTGGGAGTCACCAAGTTTGTTACTATGTGATTTACTGACTACTGCAGAGGTTCCCAGGGGTACCCATGGCACCCCATCAGCACCCATTTCTTGGAGGCAGTCAAGGTGGCTGGGCTTTGGAGGAATTATGCAAGCATTTCTTGAATATACTCTTGAACCTGGCACCTGAGTGTTCCAGGGGATCCACGCAAGACGTAGTGCTGGCCCTTAGGGGCTTCCTGATCTCTCTGGGGAGATCAGCTATCCTTCTGTGAACTATGGAGAGAACAATGTCAACAGTGCATTGGTCCCAACTCACAAACTGGTGGTGTTCCAACGCTTCCCTTGTAATTGGTTGTTTGAAGCTTGGAAGCAATTTTTCCAGAGAAATAAAGCTATAAATTTTGGTTGGGTTTCCAGACCCACCCATAACATTCAATTTAACCCATAATGAGGCTGAAATACTATATATATGAAGTTAAAAAAAAAAAAAGGAAGAAAACGATGTTGTTGCCATAGTGGTAATTAAACAAGCCAGAAAAACAAGAGCTCGAGAACAGTCTCTCTAAAGCTGCTGCTTGACGAAGGATTAAGTACTGTCAGGCGCATGCAATCAGGCGCCTGTGGCTGGCATACGGTAGGTGGTCTGTTTAGGAGTGAAAAAGTAGGCCAGGAGCTGTCCTCTGTCTGCAGACCACTGTGTGGTCACAAAGTGCTTCACGATCATGATCTATCACATCTGGTTGCCAGCAATCTGTTAGGTACCGAGGCAGCCAACTGCAATCCCATTTCTGAGGTGAGACACTGAGGCAGAAAGAGAGGCAATCTGTCCACATTCCAGTGCCACCAGGTGTAGAGTCAACAGAAGCCAGATTTAATGGCTGTCTGTTTTCTTTCCACCCAAGGGCACAGTGAGGAACTTTCTGACCGAGAGGCTGGGGCACTGACTAATCCCTGTCGCCTGGGTCCTCGAGTTTCAGACCTCATTTATGTGCTGGTACCGTGAGGCCAAGCTGGAGATCACGCGCGTGAGCAGATCGCAGGCTGACTTCTGGGTCCCTACATGCAATGGCGGTGAACTGGTCGGAAGGGTTCAATGGGGCGACGGTGTTTGGCACACGGTGGGCGCACAGTGGCTTCCGGCTGCTGTTCTGTCTTCATACTCTCACGTATGGAAGAGCGAAGAAGAGGCTCCCTAGGTGCTTCCTCTCCACACAGATCAGCGTGGAGACATGGAGAACACACGGGGTCGTACTGACAGGCAAGCCAGGGGACTGCATCTACAATGTGCCCCCCACCCCTACCGCTGCACACGTTACTCATGGAAACAAGCATGCTTACAAAATATTCTTAAATATTCTGGAAGGAGATAGGCTGAGTTCATGACAGTGGTTGTCTCAGAGAGAGGGTGAGGAATGGGTTTGCTGACGGGAGTACAAAGGAGGCTTCATCATTAACTGGAATGTTTTATTTCTTTGATTAAAATAAAAAAGATGAAGTGTATGTGAGAAATATTAACTACAGTCAATTCTGGGGATGAGTATGTGAGTGAATGTTATAATACTTCTTATTCTTTTCTGCATTTTAAACAGTTCTTGAAATAGAGAAAAAAAGAGGGAGAAGAAAGGCAGTGAAACAGTGCCTGTGTTTATACGAGAAAGAATTTACCAGGGGTGGAGTTAACCAAAGTGCAAATATAAAACTTAGGGGGCTAGGTGGAGTCAGTCCCTCGGTGGGCATGTGGATTTGCCAGGTAGTGCCGCTGGCTCCGGGGACACGTGCGTCTTTGTGGGAGCAGAGGACAGGAGAGCTGCCGGCTTGGGGAGGGGTACAGCGGCCATCTGTAGGTGCCAGGCTTGTGTGAATGGCTCTGGTGACAAGGGCCACCAGAGAAAGGAAGGCAGCGGGACTCAGCTGAGACTGGCTTTCCATCCTAAGCCTTATCCTACCTTCTCTGGGGGTCCTGTAGATCCTGTACCAAGGGAAGCTGGTCTTTTAGGTTCTGGAAAATTATGTGATTCTGATGCCTCTGCTATAAAGAGAATGCCAGGGTCAGAACTTTTTTGGAGCAGACCTGGTAAACACTGGGGAGATGGCCAGGGCCACACTGGCAGTTAAACATGGCAAACTGAACACACAGGTTAATCTTTGCTCCCTCCACTAAAAGGGCAGTAAGGAAATCTAATATATGCATCATATCAAATATTAAATATATGTGTTCTAACACACACGCGCGCGCGCACGCACACACCCCAAGCAGAGAAACAGTGAAGACACATTACCCTCTCTGTGTTTTCGCCTGAGAGACAATGCACAGGAAGCAAGTAGATTCACACTACAGAACCCTAGAAAAGCTCATGTCCCTGCACTATCAGTTACCTTTGAAGGTGGGGGTTATACAGGGGACTCAACTACGAGAACTGGTTGAAAGTAGGTGAAAGGAGCAAATTGACCCCCCATATCCCTTCTCCTTCCTCCTCTACAGCAGGGATGAGCCCTCTCCCACCTTGGCAGGAGACAGAGATTTCACTCTGGAGTCCCTGAACAGAGAGGGTCTACTCCAGGGGATCGAGGCACAGTAGAGGGTGGGAACCTAGGGGTCTATGAAGAAGGATTTACATGAAGTGAATGTCTCAAATGGTGAGACTTCCAGTCCCCACCCTCCTTGTCTTGGCTTTCAGGCCACCGTGATCCAGGCTTAATCCCCATGCAAGACACCGGAGGATCCCTCTGGAGGATCCCTCTGGAGACTCTAACCAGCCCAAGAGGAAAGACCAAGAGCCACTTATCCAGTTTCTTTCTTCCTGTCCCTCCAGTCTGCTTTCCATAGATACTTATTCAGTGCTTACTATGGAGTAGGCCCTATTTTAGACTCTGCCATCAAGAAGCCTACATTCTCGTGGGAGAAAGAGACAAATAAATATAGGGCTAAGTAGAAAAGTAAAGCAGTGTAAGCAGATTCAGAAGTGCACACTGCTTTTAGAGAACATATTTAAGGAGGCTCGCTCTGGTACGTGACAAGTGAGCGAAGACCTACGCCAGCGGAGTAAATGGCCACGTGGATCTGGAAGAGTGTTCCGGTGAGAAGAAACAGAAGGCAGCTGCTGTGCTGGACCTGAATGAGATCAGGCAGGGATCTCCCAGTGAGACACCAAATCCCTGTCTGATAACCCAGAAGGAAGCCCGCAAACCCACCCTCACACGAAAATCTTCCAACCAGCTTTCTCATTGCCTAAGGTTTGAAGGAGAACAGCCAGTCGAGGATCACCAAAAATCCTAACATGGAAAAGAGAGACCAAAAGCACAGAGAAAAGAAAAATAATTCAGAAGATACAGTTATAATTCAGTAGACAGAATAAAACTTCAGGAATAAACCCCTATACACTGCCAGATAGATAAAAGAATTATTATACTCTTAAAAAAGTTTTTTTTTTGTAATCTTGATTTATTTTTGAGAGAGAGACAGAGTGAGAGTGGGGGAGGAACAGAGAGAGAGAGAGAGAGAGAGAGAGAGAGAGAGAGAGAGAGGGAGACACAGAAACCAAAGCAGGTTCCAGGCTCTGAGCTGTCAGCAGAGTCCAGCGCGGGGCCTGAACTCACGAACGGTGAGATCATGACCCGAGCCGAAATCAGATGCTTAACCAACTGAGCCACTCAGATGCCCCATACACTCTTGAAATAAGAATAAGATGATATGAAAGGGGATATTTAGAGAACAAGAAAATGCTCTTATCAATTGAGGCTATGAATTGAAATCAATAATCTAATGAAGCTAGCTTAAGTTGAAATTTTGTGGAACATCCAACAAGACAGCAAAGATAGAAAATAGAAGAAAAAGGATAAGAAAATGAGAGGACCAACGAAGAGGTCCACTATCCAACTAGGAGGTGTCCCAGAAAAAAAGAGCAGAGAAGGTATGAGCTATAATACTGTCAAAGTAAAAAGAAATTTTCCCATATATGGAGGACATAACTTACTAAGTTAAAGAGCCCACTGAATGGTCACTACAATAGGTAAGAACACAAAACATATTATTGAGAAATTTCAGAAGATCTAAATGTTTCTGGACAGGGCAAAAGCAAATCAACCTAAAGATGAGGGCACCAAAATTACATGAGATTTTTCAAGAGCAACACTGGGAGTCAGGAGAAGATAGAGCTGAGCTGTTCCTTCTAAGTGTTGAGGGAGAAATTAGTCCCAGCCAGAGGGCTATTCCTAGCCAAGTCACATATTTGGATAGAATAAAGAAACTTGGATTCAGGCATATAAATCTGAAAACACTTACCTCCAGGGTATTCACTAGAAACTTCTGGAAAATGTACTCCATCAATAACAAAGGATTAAACTAAGGCAAAGAAAGTTACAGGATCCAGAAAAGAGATGACCCAGGAGGATGGGAAGGGAAAGTTGAGGACGAGAGCTGAGCAGAGGCTTAAGGGGACCAACCCTGCAGGGGAGGGAAGGCAGGGCTCCAAGAGGGAAAAACCGAGAGGTGTTAGGCTGCGGGGATTTGTGTGGCTCTGACAAAAATAAGTGATATGTACCTATAAAATTAATGAATGACAGATAATATGGAAAACTAAGTAATTTTTAAAAATGTTTATTTACTTTTGAGAGAGACAGACAGAGAGAGAGAGAGAGAGAACGAGCAGGGGAGGAACAGAGAGAGAGGGAGACAGAGGATCCGAAGCGGGTTCTGTGCTCTCAGCACAGAGCCAGATGTGGGGCTGGAACCCTCGAACCGTGAAATCATGACCTGGGCGGAAGTCGGATGCCCAACCAACTGAGCCACCCAGGCGCCCCCTAAGTAATTTTTAACTCCAGGAATAACAAATTATATTACAAAGAAAGGCAATTTTAGCAAACTATGTGGCTTAGCCCAGAACAATAGTCAGTCATACTAATGCCAACGCTAAATGCTAAAAACTGATTTAACGGGAGTGAGAAGAGGGGAGAGGGAGAGAAATATGATCATGGGAGGGAAGGGTAAGGAAGCTAAATCCTTATCTTCCAAAGTAGGGAGATGACAGATAATTTTGGTAACAGTATTAAAAAGCAGCAGGATAAGCATATAGTTTAGAAACCTGAAGGTACTGACCAAAATAAAGGTCTATAAGACATGAACATGTTTGCCTCAAAGTCTAAAAGTCTGATCATGTGTTATGGTGGCCAAGTGGGAGGACACAGGCGCCTTCACACCCCGCTCGCTCAAGGAAGTGCCAACCAGCAACATTTTAAATGCGCATACCCCTAGAGCTAGCGATTCCTCTTACATCAATTGAGCTTATGACACGTTTCCAGCCGGGGGACCCAGGAGTAAGGACTGCAGTGTAGCACTGCATGAACGGCAAGAGAATAGAGACAACCCAAATGTTCCTCACTGGTCAAGTGGATTATGGTACATCTCTTTCCCTATGATGAAAGACCGTGCAGCTGGAGAGGGCAAGGGAGATGGAGAGGGTGGGGGAAGGAGAGAGGAAGGCAACATTCTAGAGTTCTCCTAGGTACAGAAAAATCTGTATGAAAAAAAAAACAGGAAAATACACACATTTGTTTATGTATAAATGATCGAATCTCTGGAGCAAGAGGTGGTGGGTGAGATACATTTTGCTGTCTTTAGTCCTTAATTTTTAACCATATTAAAGGCATTTGCTCTGAATGCATTATCTTTTACAAATATTAAAAGACTGTTGGGGAGGAGGAAGGCAGGCAGCTGCCTCTGGTGAGTGGGACCTGGGCTGGGGGCGGTGAAGCAGCATACTGTTGCTTTTGTTAATAAATCTTGTGCTGCTACCTTTTAGTTATTTATTTAAAAATGTTTTAATGTTTACTTATTTTTGAGAGAAAGAGAGAAAGAGCGGGGGAAGGGCAGAGAGAGGAGGACACACAGAATCTGAAGCAGGGTCCAGGCTCCGAGCTGTCAGCACAGAGCCCAACGTGGGGCTTGAACTCACAAACCGTGAGATCATGGACCTGAGCTGAAGTCGGTGCTTAACCAACCGAGCCACCCAGGTGCCCCTCTACCTGACTTCTAAAACAACGTACATGTATAACTTGGATAAAAAATAAGGAAATTCAGAAGTTGAAAAATACAAGCAGAGCCAAGAAGAGGAGACAAACCTACGGTGAGGAGGCATGGAAAGGGTATGTGGGGAATAGATTTATTTACAACCTTTGGGAGCAGGGCCGGAAGGCAAACATGAACCTTCGGAGAAGATTCCTGTAAAGGAAGGGAATATTAAAGGCTGTCCCCTATCAACTGAGCTGCAGTGACATCGGAGCCCTCTCGGAGCTGTGTGGTGCTGAGACGTGACAGGTATTAAAGGCCTTGAGTGAGCCTCCAGACTAGCCTGAAGATCCCTCTGACAGTTCTTTATGAGTGCGCCTCTCATGCTGACCCCACAGCTGCCTGCCGTCCCTTCGCACGCGCTGTTTTTACTGTCTGCCTCACAGCTGCGACAGGCCCAGGATCCCACATTCATCTCTAATCAGATCTAACACCTCACTGGGGCCTGGGCATGGGAGGGACAGTGCATCTTGTATAGCACTGGGGGAGGCGACAATTCTAGAGTTGTGACAGTCTTTAAACGGGCCCGGCGTGTCTCTCCCCTGCACATCTGGTGAGCACCTGGCACATCCAGGGAGTACCTCCCTTGCCCCAGAAGCAGAGTGACATGGTGTCCTATGCAGCAGAGAGGCAGGGTCAGCCCAGATTCTGATGAACCCCTTCCCAAGAGCTCCCGGTCCTCAGATCGTGGACGCCAGTCTAAAGGAAAGCCTCTGTGTGGTGCAGGTCTAATCTGGCACCATGGGAGGAAATTCTTTTGTCTTCCACGATGCTTAACTGGAGTTTATGGCTGTCTCACTGCCCTGACTTCCAGGGAATTCTGGGTTCGCTCCATTTACCCTGTCTGTCTCTCCATTCAACAACTATTTACAGAAAGCCTTCTACATGCCAGGCCCAGGAAAAACACTGCTAAGTTAGTCTAATCTGACTGCAGACCTGAGGTGGCAGGAAAACAGATTGTTAGGAGCACCTGGGAGTTGTGACCATTTAGTCACATGCTGATCAGCCACATGCTTACTGAGATCAAAGGTCACACAGGGGAGGCTCCTAAGCATATTTTGCTGGTCTACTGAGTATTTTTAAAAATCCGAGTTATCTCCCACTTAAAATTCGGGAGATTTCACATAAAAATACAAATACAAACTTCTAGTTTCCTTTGAAAGCTAGAAGATCTGGCATCCTTGGGTCCTCTTTTCTGCAGAGACAACACTGGCTAGAGCTGAGGTGAACAAGACAGACTGAGGTCAGCAGGCTTCTGGTGGTCTCCATCACTCTCTGGAGCCTGTCCTGGCCTGCTGTGCTTGTTCCCATCACCCATTTGGCCCAAGCAAGTGGCCAGGTTTCCATCCCAGCCTTAGAGAGAGCTCAGACAGTGTTAAAATGGAACAAATTAAATATCAAACTCTTGAACAGGAATCGTACCACCTCCAAATTCTTTGGGAACCTAGCACCAGAATAGATACACAAATTATGTTTCATTAATTAAAAAAAAAAAAATCCGGCTCAGTTGGTGGAGCATAAGACTCTTGATCTCGGGGTTGTGACTTCAAGCGTCAACTTGGGTGTAGAGATTACTTAGAAGTAAAATCTTTACAAAAGACTATCTTCGTACACTGTTCTATTCTTGGCCTTAAGAACTGGTACGACTGAGGGCAGAACAGCCGATACTGATAGTCTTTAGTCACTGCTGCTTGTCTTCCCCTGGGCTACAGTCAGTGGTAGAAGGTTTTCTGTGGAGCTTCCAAACATTCCGTCCAACTCCCAGGCCATGCCTCTGACCGATTACACTCAGAATCCCTGGGGGTGGGCTCTGCATGAGTCAGTCCCATTGAAACTCCTCAGGGCATTTCACTGTCCAGTGGGGGTGGAGCCCTTCCCCTGGCTGGGGATGAGGGTTGGGGGGCAGCCTGCTGGGACGGACACATGTGTCCCTTCCTATTTACAGTGCAGTGTGAGCCGTCCCCTACTTTCCTCCTGCCCTGGGGGTTTCTGGACCTATGTGGGCATTTCATGCTTTCTGGCCTCTTTTCTCTGGTGAATGCACTTGCATTTGCTGTTCTAACATGAACTGGTCTTGGGTTTTACCTTCCCTGCTCATAGCATAATTTTCCCTTTTAGAGGAGTTTCCTCTCAAAGGAAGGGTCAGGACCCTCCTGCCAGCTCCTCGTAAGAGCGGAGCCGGAAACTTCCTACCCTGTGGCAGCCACAGGAAGGTCTGTGTCCTGGAGATATTCGTAGAGTGTTCAAATGAGCAGTGGGGGAGCAAAGGGGAGAGGAGCCGTTTTAATACTCTGCATTGCACTCAGCCCCCCATCCCCAAGCCCCCGCTCCCACTCTGTGCCATCCACTCCCTGCCACGGAGCGCTCCTTGATTCCCCTAAGGGGATGCAGTAATTGATGATTAGCATTCCAAAGCTTGGCTTACATCCTGCTAGCCCGTCATATTTAATTACATTTTAACTATATTCGTCTTCGATAATAGCACGAACATAATTTAGATAATTATCTCTCTCTCTCTTATTCTCTGACTCTGTCTGTCTCACTTAGAGCTCCTTGCAACAAAAATCGCTTTCTCGGCTCAAACACATAAACAGACTCTGGGGCCAAGAGCTTTTCTTTCTCTCTTGCAGCAGCTGTGCTAGAAACGCAATGGTTTTGAGTATCATGCAGAAAAAAAGAAAATCTATGTGTCTTCCTGCCTCTGTATTCATGTTTGTACACAGCCGGTGGTGGGAGTTGGTGCGTGCGCGCGTGTGTGTGTGTGTGCACGCGCCCACGTTTGCACCTGGGCAAGAGCTTTTGTGCGGTATAGCAACAGGGGAGGCCTGGTCAATCAAATTAGTGTCTATAAAGCACCCTCGTGGTCTGGCATTTCTCTCTTCCAAGGTTTAATGGCTTCCCTCGCAAATTTAAACTCTGTTGAAACAGTTCTAAATGTCTGGGAAGTCTTTTGAAGAGATGTGTTCTTTCTAATAGGGTTTCTGTCACACTTGGATCTTATAATTAATGACCTTTACCCTTGCCTATTATCTGCCTCCTCCAAGAGCCCATCAGGTACCAGAGGAAAACTTGGGGCTCTTCCAAGGGAGAGTGTGTCTCAAGCCAATTGCTACAGTGTTAGGAGTCCCTGCAGACCTTCCCAACCACCACTGGGTCACGTGCTATCCGTGCCATCCGAGTCCCTGGCCTAATAATGCCCCTCCCCTCCCCGCTGAGAGTAAAACGTATTCTTTGGGAGCTTTGTTAGTTTTCCTGGCGAAGCCAGAGAGAGCTGAGCAATTTAGGTAGGAAGATTTTATGTTACAAAGTTCACACCTCTAAGGTTTTTGAACGCATGAGGGAATAAAAAATGGCCTCAGAAATAGCTACTATCCAAGATAATCCTGCTCAAAGTCCAGAGATCCAGAGCCCGCAAGGATGTCGACATACTACTTTACAAGATACAGTGTGGGGATGGGGAGTCCTTACCCCTAAACACTTCAGGTACTGTCCATTTCCTTGGTGTCCTCAAAGGCTCCAATAAATACAAGATTTCGTATAAAAACATTCCCCTTGTCTGATATTGAAGGATTACCCACCAGTCACTATCTTCTCCAGACAAATTCATTATTCATTTGGCTCTCGGTCCACATCAGAGACAAAAATCCTTTTTTTCCCCCATGAAGAATAAATACCACCAAGTAGTCCCCACACTGGTGACAGCCAGGCAGGAAGAGGTTGAAAAGGGGAGTGTTAACAAACATAGGGACTCTTGCTGCCCCTTATTTGGGAGGCCAAAATTCCTAGCTCACTCTGGAAATAAAGACACAGACCAGACTTCAGGAAGCCGGGCAGAGCAGTCTAGACCAACATTTTGCCACCAGTGTGTTCAGTCCACCCACTGACTCTTCTGATGTGACTAGGCCCAGTACTGGTTCATGTGCAGAAGGGAAATGAACCCTTTTAGCAACATGATGGTTCTGGCAACTGAGTAGTAACTCTCAGCCCACCAGAGAAATTAGAAACATCAATGTGGTGACCCGGGAAGTTGTGAGGTCCCGTCCTTGGTGATGTCAAAGACCAGGACAGGAGCAGCCCTCTCTCTATCGCACAGGTTCTGGGCCATTCACCTCGCTCAGTGATGGCAGCTGGGGAGAATGATCTAACTGGGTTTCATGTATTGTGAAGTTCCTGTCCAGGACGCATTTGGCTACTTTAGGCCAGGCCTACGGTGGGCTTGAGGGGGCACACTTCTTCTCCCTCATGGCCCTGAACAGGCTCCACATACCTTGACTTGCTCCATATTGTTTAGGAGGGATGTTCCTACTTTTGATCGTTTGCTGCCCAGCTCAGGTGCTTAGGAATTCTGCTGAAATCTGCCTGAAATGTAACAACCACCTGGGTCTTGGTCTCCACTGAATGGATGGAAGAGCCAGCCATTGGCCATACTTTTCTGCCAGCAGGTAGCTCTAGAGGCTGGGGGGAGGGGGGGGGGAGGGGCGAGAGAACATTCAGTTTGCTCTTCCCCAGAGGATCCCCTGTCCCCGGCAAGTACAATGCTCAACAGAATTATTGATTTAAATGACGTGAGTGGCTCCTTTCAGCCTGCAAGGAGAGCAGGCTCGCTCTGAAAAGGCTGTTGCCTCTGAGGAGACAGCCTCCTCCTCCTTGGCTCTGTGTGACCGTCCAACGCCACCTCCGTTTCTCCTCCAGAAGCACGTTCCCTTGGAGATGCACGCTGGAAATGTGAGGACCATGCCTGAGCAGGAGCCAATTTTCAAATGTTAAGAATTTGGCAATTTCGTTTCCTAGTGTTTTAAATACCAAAAGGATTGAGAACACAATGAGGACTAAACAGTCCTGCGTTGCAGGTTTTAAAAAAGGGTTGCTTTTATGGAAATTCACGCCAAGTGCCTGTGCAGAACAAAACTCGACCCTGACCTCAGAAACCCACCATAGCACATACACCTAAGGTGAGCCAGTGGCCCTCCAGAAGGACTGCCAGGCATTCTCTGAATCAAATCTGACCAATTTCATAACTAAAATTACACCGAGCTCCTGTGGGTATTCCAGATCTGATGACATATGCCAAATTCGTTCAGCACCTAACACTGGGGAGATACTCAGTGAAAACTTAAAAATAGACTCTCCCTCTCCAGCCATTAAGGGCCTGATATTTGCAGCTGAACAGGTAAGAAGTGGGGGGCATCGGGGAGAGTTTTAAAAATCTCCAGAGTACAAAAGAATGTTTCTCTATGATGAAACCTATCACTCTCTGCATGGAGCCGTCCAAGATTAGCCTAAAGCCGCTGAACGCACTGGAATCTCTGATATGAGTTCCACAATAAAAAGGTGACAAGTGTTTCTGGCAGGTCCCATAAAGGCCCTTTCTGGAATTTGCATAAATTGCCACATTCAACACAATTAAAGCCGATGTAAGGCAGTATGTAACAATCTTTCTTCTGGGACATTTTCTGTTAATAAAAAAGTGGAACTTAAAAAGATAATTTCTCTCTCTTTTCAAACACTTTCTTGATAAAAAGTCACTGCCACCCCCCACCCCAACTTAGCATCAATGGATTTCTGGGTGCGTGTGCTCTCTTGCAGGCCCCTTGGCTCTCCTGGTTCTGAGTCACTCTCTGACCTCTTCCCTGGACTCAGGCCTACATGCTGGCAGGGAAGAACTCTGCCCTATGACCCTGCTCTGCTCGTCTTAGTGTCTTCAGCCACGCCACCGTAGTGCAGGAGGGAAAGAGGCAGCCCTTGGCTCCCTGTGAGCTTATAAAACATGGTGGTCAATGCAACAGGACAGGAGACAACGAGGGCAGGTATGAAGTACCAAAATCAGGTTAAATAATTTAGGTAATTTATGACACAAAAATCAAATGCCAAGACAGGTAGGGGGATTTAGCTGGGCAAGGAGAGTGGTTGGAGGTATGGGAGGTCAGGGGTCTGTTTGGATCATTTTAATAAGCCACAGGAGCAAAATCAGGATCAAAACCATAGGTGCAAAATGCATGGGAGGCATCTCACTGTTTGTGATGAATCCTGAGTCCCCTCAGGCCAGCAACCTCAGAGATTCCCTTCCTGTATTTTGTAAACCTAGACGTCGTGTGTACACACAGGTGTGTGTGTTTGTGTGTGTACACATGTGTCCGGGACCAAGATCTGATGCAGTGCATCTCTTAACACCTGCTTTGAATTTTGTTCATGCCCCAAGGCTAAGACATCAAACAATGACTTCTTTACTACTTCATAGTAAACAAGCAGCCATGAAACACGCACAAAAATACAGTTTCCTTTCAGGTTGTGTTTTAATCTACCCCTAGTTATTTGCAGTGCTAGTCCCCTGCCCCGAGGGCTTTGCAGAGTTGAAGGCAGATGCCAAGAAGTCAAACTGCATTCAACAAGGTTAAAAGTTACCCTTGGCACGTGGAAATCTCCTGCAATAAAATACTATAAGACGGTTGCTGAAGCTTAATCAGCTTATTTTTCTGTATTATTTCTTGGGGAGGAAGGTTTCTAGGTGAAGGGGATGGGTGAGAAAACTGACCAGTAACTCTTTCTGATTCCATTGTCAGCCTTTAAAATCAGATAGATCAGCTATTAATCTCAGAAAGCCAGCAGTGAATGTGTGCAATAAATTTGTCATCATTTTATGAATAAGCTCTCGGTCATGAGGGCTTACTGTCTGGCAATTCACCTTTTCCATGATATTTTCTATCAATTGCATTTTGGAGCAGCTTAGAAAGAATATTATTTGTGTTCCTGGAGCTCGGGACATAAAAAACCCTCAGAGTGATGGAGATGTACAGGCAGGCCTCCTGTCTGCCCCTGGGCTTGCTAAGCAAACAGTTTACCGATGCTTGAGTGAGCACCACCAGGGGACAGGAATCACTCTTCTGGGTCCAGGAGAGCACTCATCTCCTCAACAGTTGCTAATGAAGGCCCTGTTAGCAGTAGATGACGTTGCACACGCCCACTGGCTTTCTGTCAACGACTGCCAAATAGAGCTGTTGGTAATCACAGCTGGCAAGTTGTTTAGTCAATATTTTTGAAAAGTTCAACCAAGTGTGTGAAAGCACAGAGTAGATTTTCCTAAAGTTGCGAGAGGATTTACTCTTCTCCCTGCTTCGTTGTGGCTCTGCCCCCATCAGGATCACGCCGGTGTCCTGCTGTCTAGTCCTGAAGGGCTGTGGGGTGTGAGGTGTAGAAATGGATGAAATTTCAGCTCTTCTGTCATTCAGCTTGTTTTTTTCCATCAAGTCAGCGGAATTCTAGATCTGAGACTCTGAACTAGAGACGAACACAACAACAACAACAAAACCCTAACCAACACTGCCGTCACTAAGAACAGCTCCAGCTCTAGCTTAAAAACTGCCCCCCCGGGGGGAAGGCCCCTCAACATCAACTTTAAAGCTTTAGGGAGGATATCAATATTTCTGCCCTTCACTCCTCATGAAGGACCGTTGCTCTATTCTACGACTAAAGATGGCAAATGTCCTTTTTGGAGCCATTTCCCCGGATGTGACAAAACATCATGAAAGAGAACCACACTGAACTTGGAAAGCAGCGGACACTGCTACATTTGTTGACTCAGAGCACATAACTGGGGATGGCTGCACCATCTTTGGTGGTGGATATGGATGTCCATCTTTGTTTTCATGATTTTCGTTTTCTTCATTTTTATAATCTTTTCTGGGAATGATCATGACTCCCAACTTTGGGTCAAAATACCCTGTTAGCAGTAGACTTGGGACCAGCAAACTGGTATAGGCTCTGCCGAACTCTTCAGAGGGGTCTTGTCTCAGCCTTCTTTTTATAGTGACTGAGTCGAGTCAGGGACACTAAAAGGCATCCCACAGCAATGCAGCATTTGGGAAACACAGGTTTCTGCTGAAGATCCTGGATACTGGGACTCCCAGGTCTGGGTCCCTGCATGTACAGTCGCAAGTTTATTTTCCATCTTCTTAAACTTTCCCCCCAGTACAGGGGTGCTTAGCAGCTGATGACAGCATCTGAAGAATTTGCCATGACACTGAAATTCCCACTGGTTCTCATAACTGAACCAGTAAACCGTGACCTGTGCTGTAGCTGTCACTAACACCCTCATGGTCACTGAAGAATACAGGAACCACCTTCTGGAGGGAACACTGACATGCCCTAGCTCAGGGCTTCCCACAGGGAGGGAGGAGGTGTAGTCCATAAGATTCTGAGGCACATTCTGATGTACTGTTCCAGGGGGTCTCAAACTCATCAGCAGCATTTGGAGGGCATGTTAAACAGAGACTGCCAGCCCCCACCCCCAGAGTTTCTGATTCAGCAGGTCTGGGGTGGAGCCTGAGAATTTGAGTTTCTAACAGGTTCCCATTTCCCAGGTGATGCTGATGAACGGGGGACCCCACTTTGAGATCCACTGTTCTATTTTGTAACAAAGAGGACAAGCCTATGTTACACTAGGTAGAAGGTAGCAAGCTGGAAAAATCATAGGTAGTTTTAGAATAAGGCGACCAGAAAGACATAAGAAGACAATTACTTGGTAGTGAGGATGGGGGACTGATATGGAAGTGATACTGTGGGCAGGAAGAGGGTCTGAGAGAGAAGAGAGAGAATCTGAAGCAGGCTCCATGCTGTTAGTGTGGAGCCTGATGTGGGGCTTGATTTCATGAACCGGGATATCATGACCTGAGGCGAAATTAAGGGTCAGGTGCTATGAGCCACCCAGGTGACCCAGCAGGAAGGTTTTAAATCCAGCTTTCCAAAGTACTCCACAGGTATCCTGGTCAGGTGAAGAGGTTTGCTGGCCAAGGATCACTACCCTGGGAAAGGAGCTGTGTTGGAGCAGGAAGTTCATCAGCCAGTAGTGACAATATCCGGGTTTTGGCTGGTTCTACCACTCACTAGCTTTATGGCCTTGGGCAAATCACTTGATCTCTGGAGTCCTTGCTGTCACACCTGGAAAATACCTATCCTGCAGGGAGTCAAAGGAAGCAGAGGCTGGGAGAGCCCTCTATAAAGAGTTACTATAAATGTCAGAAATCCCTCTGCTGCCACACTACCTGTGTCCTTGAGGGATTTCCACCTGCTGTGGGACCCACCTGACTCTCCCTTCCCTGCAGTCCCTACCTAGTTCCATCTCCCCCCACCCTAAGTGGGGGGGGGGGGGTCTGCAGGAAGTTACTCAGCACTAAGGTGAGCCCTGCTTTGGACCCTGTTCTCAAGTAGTTGGGTCCTAGGAACTGGCTCTCACCTCATTCCTTGTCATTCAACAAGCACGTTCCAGTAATTATTCTGTACTCAAGTCCATGCCTACCCCCAGGGTCAGCAAACTTTTACTATCAAGGGCCAGAGAGTAAATATTTTAGGCCACATAGCCCCCTGTCACATACTATTCTTTCTTTCTTTCTTTTTTTTTTTACAACCCTTTAAAAATGTAAAAACCATTCTTAGTTTAGAGGCCATATAAAAACAGTCTGTGGGCCAAATACAGCCCTAACCCCTGCTCTGCTGAATTCCCTTCATTCCCTAAAGTCCTAAGGTCCTGCTATAACCTTTCCAGTCCAATAGTCTATTTCTGAACTCCAATATCCAAGGTGGGGTCTCTGCACCTTGCTTGGAACACTCCCTAAGTACCAGCTCCTAGGCTGTGCTGTTTCTAGAATGACCTCCTGGACCTACCAGACTTCCTCCTAGGACTGCTTATCTGGACTTTTGCCCCTTCCTATTGCAGAGATGTTCTCAAATTTTCTCTTCCATCTCAGCAGGAAGTTGAACCCATGTCCAGGTTCTGACGTTCCTGATCTGGAACATCTACCACCAGTTGCCTGAGTTCTAGCCTATAGGCTGAGCGTGTGTAACACGGACAGAAACTCAACATGGAGAGCTATGTGAAGCTATGATGACTGGGCAACATAACAAAGGAAACACCGGTTGTCTTAATTTTCTTTATTCTCAAATCCCAATGATCAGCAGATTGTGTATTTCTCAGGCACAAACCTTTAATGACTAGTTACACAGGATATGTCATTTCTATGAAATTTAATTTCTAGGTGGGTATGACATTTTGTCTGATAGGGGAAAACAATCAAGTTGTTGAGTGTGACTTCCTACACAGTTTTTTGTGAGTGCCCCCCACCCCCTGGAGTGTGCACCAGGTTTGTTAACACTGGCAGCTACTGATGACTGACTAGCTCTTTGTGGAGGGTTTAGTGGGTAGAAGCCACATGCTCCAGTGCTGCTCAGTCTGTTCCTTCAGAGGGAGCACGAGGACATTCATTTATCACATTCTCTTCTTTAGACTAAATAGTCTCTCCTTACTGAATTAGCCACCCACGTCCAGCTTCTTAACTTTCCTCTTTCTGATTAATTCTCAGACTTGAAGCAACCTCCAATTTTGTCCTACCATGTAGGACAGTGTCGGCATCTCACGTGCGACCTGACTGCATAACAACACAGCCGCACAGCTTTGTAATTCACCAGAACGAGTGAGTCCGGGTGGTCATGAACGCACAGCTTTGTAATTCACTAGGAACAATGAGGCTGGGTGGTCATGAAGTGGGTGTGTGTTCTTACAGCAAAATGAACTCAGCAGTCACTGAAGATGAAAAAGCAGATCATGTTGGCCATTTTTGCCATACGAGCCGTCTAGAAACATTTGTTACACCTTTCCACAGATACGATGACCTAAAATACACACGCAAATGATTTCAAACCTTGAGGAAGGCATTCAGCTGTCATCTTGCAGATGCCCTCCACAAAGGTGACGATCAGACCCTCTTTGGCAAATTTATTTTTAATACGGCAGATTGATGGTATTTAACATGGTAATACGGTCTATCAGATTCACGATTCATAAGTTGACATGGCTATCTGTGGCTAAAATATCCAAATAAACAACCGTGGAAGTGAATTTGTTAAACATCAAGATAAAGGTAGAGCAGTCACTTCTTAGGCTGCAGTGTCTGCCTGTCTGGACTGCTGAAGGAGGAGGTGGGGGTGAGTGAGCAGGAGCGCAGGGTGTGTCGCGGGTGGTACGTGCGGTGAGGACAGAATGCTAGGGTGAGCACGCCCCGTCAGCACAGGCCCCCTCCACCTCGGCGCTGTGGTTCTGGGTTACTGACCTTTACCAGCCCCACTGAAGAGCAAGCTGTGTTCTCATGGCGCCAAGCTGAGCAGAGAGAACCTTTGAATGGGAGTTTACTCTTGGCTTTCTTTGAATAAGCTTCTTTGGCAGTGAGAAAAGCTTCTTACCTCCCCAAAGTAGCTTGTACTTGAAATACGGCTTCTAAGAAAGGGGTGTCACCCTATCAGCATTTTCACTGGGATTTGAAGCTACCCTTCCTGCATGGTTTGACAATATACACTTGTACTGGCCAACAAGGGATCTTTAACTCAACTCCCATAAAGTTTTACAATGTGTGATTCATTTCAGAAATGAGACCTGATAATGCAGATTTATCATGACAAGAAGCCTGCCTTTAAAATGTGATTTAATGGTGCCTATACTTATTCACTGACATCTTTATAAAACTGTTAGTGTGGAAATATATTTGTCTTTTTGAAAATAAGTCTTCCTTTTACAAGTATTGTGCAATACCAGAGCCATACATTAAAAATGCAGCAGAAAGAGTAGCAGTGGTTTAATTACGCTGAGGCAACACTGCGCTGAGCACTGCCTTCTTCAGATTCTAGCTACACCACCAGGGACGGCAACCATCTCCTCCTTTCCAGCAACCTCCACTCATGCATGTGAGTCCCCAGCTCAGGGCCGCTACTGTAACTAGAGGGTAGAGAGAGGCTCTCCAAGGTCACACAGATACAATAATGCTGTAAATAAACGAGCTACTGATTATGAGTTAATGCTGCTTTTCTTCCTACCTTAACTTGGTTTATGAGCAGATCTTGATGATTTAACCTTTCAGCCAATTAGAACAGAAGGTTTGATTGACAGCAAATGAATAAATAACATTTTAGCGCAGGAGATAGAATCATCCTCCCCTATTAATCAGTCCCTCTGCCCGTGTGCAGGTAACACGATATTTATCATGCCACTCTGCTACAGTCCCTTGGGGTGTCATTTCATGGCCTACCAGTAAAAACTTCACATTTACAGCAACTGCCCCTCTATTACTGTCGATAACATCTAATTGATATGTCAAACCTCCAAGGAATGCAGTAAATTGAAACACTGCCTCCCCCAAAGAAAATAAACTGGCAAACAGGTAAGTCAGCACCTGCCTTCTTATAATCCCAGACGCCTCCCGTCCAAAAGCCTCCCACCAGGAGCCCACTGCCACCTTCTTTATTCCAGGCTCAGACACTCAACACCCCACTGTACACACACGAGGCCAAGAGCACCACCGGATTCCTGCCCACAGAACGTCAGGGAACCCTGAGCACGGCCCGAGACAAGCCAGCGCCTTTAAATCATTTTGCCAGTGAAAGCCCAGCTAGACTGTGGGCGCCACAAGCATTATGTGCTGTGCAATTTGGGAGAGAGCAGTAACAGCCCAGTAACAATACTGCAGATTTCCTCTGAAGTCCAGGCAGTGCTGTCAGAGATGTGATCTCATTTACCTTCCAAATATCCCTACGCGTAGGGAGGAACTGGCATAATTACTCATTGTTCAGAAGAAATGAAACCCAGAGAAGCTAAGAGACTGGTCTAAGCACTTATCATGAATTGGATACATCTGACACTGCAATATAAGGTTTGTCTTAAAAAACAGGACTTTTAGCTACTCAAACATAGCACTTAAAGGTATTAATAAAAATGCTTCAAAATCACACTGATAAAGAGAGAAAGGACTAAATTAGCATTGATAATCATTTTATTGACTTGACAAAAAAACTCTGATTTTAATAATGGACAAAATGAGATGCAGAATATAATCCCAAGGAGACACCATGAACTGAAAAGGTTCCAGCTAAAAAATATACAACACTCACCTCTGTCTCTCAAAAATAGGAACACCACATATATCAAAAGTAAATGAGACATCCATATAAAATGTTCACTTATAGCTAGACATGTTACACACATGTAAGCAGGGGGGTGGCCACAGATGGTCTTTCTGGCATATTCCATTCTATCTCCTCTCACTGCTTTCTTTACCCATTCTGTACCTTTTTTTTTTTTTTTTTTTTTTAATAGATCTGATGTGGTGTGAACCAGCAGAAATGAAGTTATAATCCTGAGTTTGGGAGAAGATTTGTAGATTATCACAATAAAGAATTTAAAAGGATTCTTTTTTCTTAACTTTGTTTAACGTTTATTTTTGAGAGACAGAGAGAGACGGCAAACGAGAGAGGGAGACACAGAATCCGAAGCAGGCTCCAGGCTCTTAGCTGTCAGCACAGGGCCCTATGTGGTGCTCGAACCCACAAATTGTGAGATCATGCCCCGAGCTGAAGTTGGATGCTTAACTGACTAAGCCACCCAGGTGCCCCTAATTTAAAAGGATTCTAACAGCTGAACCCACCGAACTGTAGTGCCAGATAACCACCCTTCTAAACATGGGAAGTTGTCCTTGCATAGGCATTTGGGATTTAGATACTCAATTATCTTTCTTTTTACCCAATTCCTCCCCCATCCACAGGTCTGTCCCCACCCTGTCACACTGCTCCTGCTCAACCTTTCCATTTCAGCCAAATGTTTTATTTCATTCTTGTTTTGTTTCTTTTTTTTTTTTTTTAATCACTTAACCCCAGCCCCAACATCTTCTCCTAACTTGCCCAATTTCTCATCTTGCTTTGAAATCCTTGTATTGGTCGGTCTTCTTCCCATAGTCTTTTGGAGTGTCTGGGAGTTCTTTATAATTCTGAAGTATGGATAATTCAGTAGTAAGATTTATTCAAGTCTTTTGGCCTGCACAACCTCTTTTTCTATGTTGTCATTCCTCTTCTTGGATTTATCAGTCTGCCTGGCTCAGCTGGCAAGCCCCTGGCCTTCTGAGCAATATTCCTAATGTTGGATATGGTCACGAGCATACTTCTGGATGAGGGCCATCTCATAACGATGTGAAAGAAAAGGATTGTCAAAATCCAGTGTCACTGCTTGGGGGAAGATGATCCTTGGGGCAAAACCAATGTTGGATGAAAAATACTTAAAAACCTTGCACAAAGCCTTTTAGAGATTACCAGCCAAAGTACACACAATGTACAAAGAGTAGAAATGGAGAGGCTCTGTCTACTGGAAGGTGTGAACATGGGCAAGGAAGTGCCATGAAAGAAGGGTAAACATGTAAAAAAAAAAAATGCTGTGTAAGAGCAAGATCTGTGGAGAGAAAATGATCTATTACTGAGCCAAACAGTAGTATGTAGCTAATCCAGGCAGAGAGCTGACTTTTTTCCCACTTCTAATTTTCATGATTTATATATTTAATCAGTTATCCAAGTATCACCCATTACACACTTGTGCAGCTTAACATGGGACTTGTTTCAGAGCGTGCGCGTCAGGTGGTGCTTACATTGCTTACAAGGCTTGGTCATTCAGGATGGGATTGTAATTTCAAGGTAATAATGAAGTGTGATGCTGCAATTCCACAATTTAATTTGGGTAAACCCATAAATGTGGGTCAGAAAGTCACATCTTAAGGTAAGTAACTTCTGATGGAATTCTTGCTGCCATGTGGTGAAATGTATGTCTTAATGAGCTTCCCTATGAGATGGGCACATATAGTCACTATGGACAGGAAGATATGAGAGTATGCTTTCTTTGTGGATGCTCCCCAGGGCGGCCTTTGCATTTGTCCCTGCATGCTTGGTCAGAGGTCCACCTACCCAGCTCTGTGCCTCCAGAGCCTTAAAACCACCCATCTCTTCACCTCCCACAACACCAGGGACAAATGGAATGAGACAAATTGGTTAAGGAAGTTGCCACTTCTTACCCAGTGATGTGTCCCTAGAGGCTCTGAGATCCATTTGAATCAAGTCACCAGCAGTCAAATTCAGTGGTCATGGGAAGAGGTGGGATGCTCAGGATACATGAAGAAGCTAGTCCAGAAAAACTGGTGAAGGTCAAGGACCTCCCTAGTTGATACGATCTAGGAGAACAGAGGCATTCTCTGGCTCTATAGTGGCTAATGTCCTCCTGCAAAACCACTCCTTTAGTAACTCAAAAAAATATTAATATGTGCCAGGTATTATATGGGTATTGGTAATGTAGATATGAACAAAGCAGACAAGGTCCTACTTTCATGAAACTTAAAGCCTACAGCAAAGACAGAAATTAGTAAGTAAATTACAAGCAACGTAATATTATAAATTGTGACAGGTGTTATGAAGGAGAAAAACAGGGTTCTATGAGAGAGACTAACAGAGGAGGCCAACTTTACTTTGCCTGGAAACGGTCATTTAACCAGTGTGGCTCAATGATCATTTGAGCAGCCAGGCAAAGAGCAGAGATTAGGGACTACCTCTGAGAGTCCAAAGAAGTGTCAGAGGCAATCTTGGATCTGAAGGAGATTATGACTTAGTTGAAGAGATCTAGTGATGTCTTACTTTTGCACAGAGTTTTACCACTTGGAGATGACCTCCATGTACACGGATTTGAGGCAGGTATGGCACACACATAAAAAGAGACTAACAATACTTGTGCTCAGTGAGCCAGCACAGTCCCTTGGCTGGGATGGAATATAAGGCTAGAAGCCAGAGGCAGATTGACTTCTCTGCTTTCCAAGCATCCCAAATCCTAGGGCACAGCAGCCTGCCTTGCCCCAGGGTACTTACTTATTCCTGTTTCCTTACAAAAACACCTGCCCTGACTTGCCCTCTGCTCCACCCACAGGAATGTTAGTTAGGCTTGTTCAAGTTCCTAGAAATAGGTCACCACTGGTTTTAGAGAGGGGATGGGAGTGTGAAACCCTCTCTTTGGAAAAATGCTAAAACGCCGATCCCTATCTCGGTGGTTGGATTGCACAATTCAAAGTATGGTGACTTAGAGAAGTCATGGTCTCCAGGGGTCATCCCAACAGGGGAAGGCGAGTGTTCGCCTTTTTATAGACACGGGATGCAGAGAGTCAGAACGGAAGTGCCCCTCCAAAAAGATGGAGGCGCCCTAGAGCCCCACTTCACCTGCCCCTCCTGCAACCACGAGAAGTTTGTGAGGAGAAAATGGACCATGCCAGCAACACTAGGATCATCTCTTGAACGGCATGCCTAGAGGAATCCCACAAGCCCATCACATTACCTGTCAGAGGCAGTGGATGTTACAGAGATTAGACAGATGCCTGTCAGGCAGCCAACCAGTAACATGGCAGAGGACCCACTCCCCTGGCAGTCGCACCTGCTGTGGACCTGCCCAGCAGCCCAGCCCTTTGTGTGTATGGAGTGGGTATGGATGTGGTTGTGAGTGTGCATGGCTGTGGGGGTGTGCTTGTGGGCATGGATTCACCTCGCTTTGAAAGCCTTTAACTTGCTGGCTCCTTTGCCCTGGTGTCCTGTCATCCCGGGCAAGGGCTCTCCAGGACTTCCCAGGCTCCTCATCCACCTCACCAGCACTCCACCCATTTGAACTGGACTACCTGCCCCCCTTTCCTGCATTCCGAGGCCTGTGGCCTGAGAATTAAAGCTGCAGTCCCACAGGCCCCTAGGCTGGGCCCTTGCAGAACAGCTCCTTTTCATATTAAGTTGCTTTTGTAGAGGAAGAAGGGGCTGGGTCTGGGATGGCTGTCAGTCATGAGCCCTTAAATAATGCAGTGATGAAAAACAAACAAAACAAAGCAAGACAGGGCAACAGGAAGGTACTTGAAAGCTTTTACAGATTTGGGACAGTGGGAGCCCCTGCTGGTGCTGCAACCTTGAGAAAGGAAAGTCAGTAAATGCGGACTGAATGGTGCACAGCAGCCAGCAAGATGGTGGAAGTTCGTAAGGGGTCTGCGAGTGTGGGTTAAGCCATGGTCGAGAAGAGTCTGGCTCAGCAGCTCCAATTGGCCCGAGAACAATACACACAACAAAAGAGTGTGAGAGAAGAAAGGTTAAGAATCTAGGGATGATGCCAAGACTTTTGACTCTGGAAAAACAAGTATTAACACTCGCAAAGCTGAGACCTGGGCCCAAGAACACTTGTCTCATGGTGCTTGCTCAGGTGTGAGTGCACATGTATACACGCACATGCATGCACACAGTCACAGAGTTACCTCCCCCAACGTAAGAGGCGTCTGAAGCCATTTGTGGTACCATGGGGATCCAATTAACCACAGCCTCTCACAAACATTAACACACTAGTTAGACATGAAAAACACTGCTGTGGCCCATCAAAGGCAAGCTATAGCTCACAGAGCAGCCCTGAATAAAACAAAGACCTAAAGACAGCAGGGTTGCTTTGGAAGCAATAGACTTTATGACCACAATTTGACCCAGGATTTTACAGCTGAGACAAGCAGAGATTTGGGCAGCGCGAGGCTTACAACACTTCACAAGAGTGTCCTGGAGTGGCTTTCTTATCCAACGTGTACCTCCAGCCTCCCCTGTGCAAGCCACTTAACAGGGAGACCAAATGCTGTACCGCAAGGAGACGCAGAACGTCATCCAGACAGACGGTCAGGTAGTTCCTTTCTTCAAGTTTTCAAAAATGCTGGGATTCTGATTTCTCTCCAAATGGGACCACTGTTGGGGTCTGTGCTTTGAAGTCCTGGCTATAGCCAGGCATTAGTGGCATTAGTGGCATTAGTGCTGCCACTTGCTGTTGTTTTAAGGGTACATACTTATTCTGCACTTCCCAGCTTATATTCTGCTACCCGCTGGCTTCAAATTCCTCAGATTTCTAATCCAGAGATTCTTGAAGGAATGAACAATGAGCCTCTCAAAAATGGCTGTAGAATAAAGAGCCACATGGTGAGGCTGGCTGGATGCTACAGAGCCCTAGACACGCACGGCAGTGACTGTCCTTGTCCCCGCTGCTCTGGTGGGGCAGGACAGAAGGAAAGTGGTTGATGGCACGAGGCGGACGAGACAGCAGGGCTGGCCGGCCACAGTGGCAGCCGGAGTCAGCTGGCTGAGGAAGCGCTTCGAGAGTGCTTCAGAAGTGGCCTCTGCAGAAGTCCGCGGCTCTGTGTCTGTGAAGAAAATGAGGGGCCACTCTGTCTTGTGCTTGCGGCTTCTCCTGCTGATGGGGCTCTGAGGGAGAGCATGATGGGAGAAGGCTGCAGTCTCTCCATGCTGAGAACTCAGGCACCAGGACACAGACTGGTGGGCAGACTTGAGAACAGTGGGTTCTGCTGCCATCTGGCACTTCTGGAACAACATGTGTATGGCCCAGAAGAAGCCCTCCTGCCTCTGTTGGGCCCTTGGCTGTCCAGCCTGCTGACTGGTTGCCCCAGTTCTGCCCCACTGCCCTGGGGCACTAGAGCACAGAGAGAATTTTTCTTGCTCTCCCTAAAGGGCTCCCCACCCCACTTCAGCTTCTCACCCGGAATACTGCTCCCATTCTAGTGTAGATGCTCATTAACCCTCGTCTCTAACTGCTGCTTCCCCGTTTTCCTGTCCCCTGGTTCTCTTTTTTTTTTTAACGTTTATTTATTTTTGAGACAGAGAGAGACAGAGCATGAACAGGGGAGAGGCAGAGAGAGAGGGAGACACAGAATCCGAAACGGGCTCCAGGCTCTGAGCTGTCAGCACAGAGCCTGATGCGGGGCTCGAACTCACGGATCGTGAGATCGTGACCTGAGCCGAAGTCGGCCGCTTAACCGACTGAGCCACCCAGGCGCCCCCTGTCCCCTGGTTCTCTTACCGCCAATTCATTCTAGTTACTGTTGTAAGCACAATCTACCTGAACGAAGCACACCTTTAGCAGTCCTCTCTTCTGCATTAGAGGAGACCAAGGTTAAACTCCCCATCACGGCATCCAGGGACTTCCATAGTCTGGTCCCAGGTTGTCCCTCCAGCCTTCTCTCCAGCTTGTTCCCTGTTGTCACACTATACTTCAGGGGCAGCCCAGGGTACATTGTTGGACAAATCCTCCTCAGCCCCGAACCAAGAAGGGGAAGTCCCTGGACCTCCCACCCCACTCTCTAGTCGTGCCAAACCGTGAACACACCAAGCTATTTCACATCCCATGCCCTTGCACACGTCACTCCTGCTGCCTGAGGCACCTCCAAATACCCCTCCCCACCCTACATGGTGCCCCAGCCAGCATCTCATCTTTCAAGATTCAGTGTAAGTGGTACCTCCACCAAGTAACCCTTCTCAGCTGGAATGGTCGCTCCCTCCACTGTGTCCCCATTGTACTCAGTGAATACTTCTATGGTGGCATCTGGAATACTCTACTGCACTTATTTATTTATTTATGTATCTGTCTCTCTGGACCGTAACGGAGCACCATAAGTTCAGGAGCTTAAAAAAAAATTGTTAAGTGGGAGAGAGTAGATGCTCATTAAATGTGTGTTGAAGGTATGGATAAAAAAATGTTAGTGCCAACTGCTGGGGTTCATAGAATTAGTCTCTTTTCCACAAGATAGCTCTGCAGACATTTAAAGATCATTATCAGGGGCACCTGGCTGGCTCATTTGGTAGAGTATGTGACTCTTGATCTGGGGGTTGTATAAATTCAAGCCCCATGTTGGGCATAAAGTTTACTTTAAAAAAAAAAAGAGACATCATTATCGTGACCTCACAACCCACTTCCTTGGTCTTGTCATACCTGGGTCTTGTTTTATCCTTGGTTCCTTCCGTTGATACCCTGCCCACTCCCCTCCATCATGAATCAGCTTCCTGAACTCTTATCATCTAGTCATCTTCAATGTACCTCTTTAAATATGGATGCATGCGTCCTGACCAATATAGAGCACAAGAGGAAGGTCTCGTGGGTATATGGACACTATGCAGCCAGCGCAGACTAAGACTGCCTCACGTTTGTAGCAGCCTCATCCTAACGGCTCATACTAAGTTTGTGGTCAACTAAAACCACAGCTTTTTTTCACACAAACATTTCTCAAGCTTCACTGCCCCCATACTGTGCTGTACAATTGATTTTCTGAACCTAAATGGAGGGCATCACATTTATTCCCATTAAAACCCATCCTGTTGGTTTGGTGCCACATTAGAGGATGGAGAGATCATTTTAAATCTCACGTCTGCCTTCTGTCTTCTTTCAGGGCATTGATTAAAACAGTGAAATGTTGAAATGTCCAGGACTAAGGACAGAGTCAAAAGGTATATACTAGGAGCTCTTTCTCTCCTCTCTCCCATCCCTACTCTGGCTCCCCGTCCAGTCCATCAGCAGTATGTTTTCCATAGCCAACCACTTCCCATCATCCCCAGTGTCACCACCCTAGTCTGAGACCCTATCATGGCTTTTCAGGGTTATAGCACCAGCCTCCTTACTGGTCTCTCAGTTCCATATTTACCTCCCAATTCATTTCTCACACAGCCACCAGAGTGATCTTTAAAAAGTAGAAATCAGTTCATACCACTCGTTTGCCTAAGACCCTCCAACAACTCCTCATTGCTCTTAATTTTTAATTTGTTTATTATTAATGTTTATTTTTGAGAGAGAGAGAGAGAGAGACAGAGCATGAACGGGGGAGAGGCAGAGAGAGAGAGACACACACACACAGAATCTGAAGCAGGCTCCAGGCTCCGAGCTGTCAGCACAGAGTCCGATATGGGGCTCGAACTCACGGACCGTGAGATCACGACCTCAGCCGAAGTCGGATGCTTAACTGACTAAGCCACCCAGGCGCCCTTCCCCATTGCTCTTAGAATGAAACTTGCACTCCTTACACCAAGACCTAAAGGTCATATACGATCTGAGAGGTCCTGGCCTCTCCATCCCATCTCATACCATTCTCTGACTCCTTCCTCAAGCTTTGGCAACCCCAGCTATTTCTCTGTTCTGCACATACACCAAGTTCATTTCTTCTTTGTGACCTTAAATTTTCCCGAAATTCTCTTTCCCCAAGCCTTTGTAAGGCTGGCTTCTATATCACTGAGCTCAAATGTCACTTCGTCAGAGAGGCCTGAGCTCAAGTAGCTGCTTTTTGCCTAGCACAGCCTCATCACTATCTATTATTCTGTTTGATTTTCTTCATAGCATTTATCAGTAGCTGGAAGTTTCTTATTTATGTTATTGCCTGTTTCCCCCTGCTAAGATGTATACTTGATATAAGTAGGTATCTTGTCTACTCTTGTTCAGTGCCTAACACTTAGTGGGTGCTCAATTTATTTGTTAAATGGATGAATAACAGTGAGAATTATGTAATCAGGAGAAACGAAATAAATTTGCTATGACTTCCCTTGTATTAATAAAAATGGTTCTTGGTTCCTTTCTTACCATTGTTGTTATCAACTTTGGTTTGTTATCAATATTTTATGATACTATTAAAGAATCAAACAGAATTACCAGCAGTGAGTTAGGTCAGACAATAATTGGTAGTAAAAATGTATTATGTGAGATAACACAGACATGCCACTTAAAAACCATGTACTCTGAGAGACCTCTAGTATGATGTTGGTGCAGAGTTAACATGTCACATGTAGCTCTGTGGTTACAGGATTAGATTGTTTTCACATCACAAGGACCATTTATGAGGGCTGTTGCTCAATCAGGTCAAGTTCATGTAAATGTCTCTAACCTGTGCATTTATATATGCTTATTCTAGTGTAACATTAGGGGCAAGAATCATTCTGATTTTAAAATTTGAATTTTATTGACTTAGAGTCCCATTACAATGTCAGACTCTATAGTAGGAACTCATACTGTTGACCTGGTATCCAACATATTAAGTGGGCTAGAAATGGGGCTGCAATGGCTCAGTGGTGGCCCAGCCACATGTGAGGAAAATAGGACCATTCTTTTTACTATGTAA
The DNA here is from genome assembly GCF_027475565.1 of Acinonyx jubatus. Lineage (NCBI taxonomy): Eukaryota > Metazoa > Chordata > Mammalia > Carnivora > Felidae > Acinonyx > Acinonyx jubatus. The sequence continues at coordinate 113,529,719 of NC_069385.1, read as the reverse complement.
GCAAGGCCCTCTGGTCTGTATTTTGCTCTCTTCTCACCCCAAAGCCCCAGAATGAAATCTCTGAATTTGCATTTGTAAATTAAAAATGCATTAGAGCAGTAATCCCTGGCCCAGCCACACAGGAGCAGGAAACAGGAGAGAAGGGAAAAGTGAATTTCTTAACCATGCCTCTCTTCTTCCTTCTCGAAGGAATTGCAAGGACAAGGCAGAGAAAATGTCGTGGGGAGAAGTTATGTTTCTCTGCTGCGGTCCCAGTGTAGTCTCTTTCTAGGAGCTAAGAGCCCACCAACAGCAGTGTGGTCCTTCTGTGAGCCAAAGCTGCGGGGGGTCTGGAAGCTGGAATTCATGCTAACAAAACAGGGCAATGTGAGGGCCTTCCTACTGTGAGGAGCTGTCCCTAGTCCCTAACATGAGTCCTTCCTGCTTCGTGCAAGGGTACTTTTAGCCCCCACCTGGGAATGCTCCACTGACTCTTTGTTCTGTTTAAAAAATAACAGCTTTAGTGTGATTTAATTCACGTACCATAAAATTCACCCTTTCAAAGTGTACAATTCAATGGTTTTTAGTATATTCACGGAGTTGTGCAAACTGTCATCACAATCAATTTTAGAACAGTTTCATCTCCCCCAGAAGAAACGCCTTGCCCTTTAATGGTCATTCCCCATTCTCCCCAACACCCTCAGCCCCTGGGAGCCCATAGTCCACTTTCTGTTTCTATGATGGATTTGCCTATTCTGGACATTGCAGATACATGGACCATATAATACACAGCTTCTTTCACGTAGCAAAATGTTTTCAAAGATCATCCGGGTTGCAGCATGTATCAGTACTCTGTTCCTTTATTTATGGCCAAATACTATTCCATGGATGTACATTTGTTGATCCATTCATCAGTTAGTACACTTTTGGAGTGTTTCCCATTTGAGGCCACTATGACTAGTGCTGCTGTGAATGGATACGCATGTCCGAGCCTTTATGTGGACATACGTTTTCACTTCTCTTGAGTGTATGCCTAGAAGGGGAGTCTCTGGGTCCCGCAGTTCCTTTTTGACGACTATGTTATCCACGAGCTCCTCAAGTTCCAGCAGTGACTTTTAAGTTCTAGATCAGGACACACATGGTCTCCTGGATCCTTCATGCACATTAGCATGTACTGAACTTGTACCAAATGGCAGGAACATGGAAGTGAACAAACCAGATTCAGTTCTGCCCTCCTTACCATGCAATTAAAATACTTTCTTCTGAACCCTTTAAATGGCTTCATCATTTAGCCAGGCCTGAAATCCTCCGCTTCCTTGCTAAGTCTGTGAGTCCAGTTTCAGGGCTGATCAAGGAAGAGCGGTTCCCACATTTAGCTGAGTTGGGGATTCTAGCTATTCCACGTTTAGTCTGGAGGGGTCGTCATGCACTTCATAGAGAACAAACACTAGGCTGGGCATAAAGGATGACCCAGAATTCACCAGAGAAGGGGCAGGGGTTAGGGATGGACAATAAAGACCAGCATTTGAGGTAGGGGCAATAACATATGGATGTTTCACCAAGACGAGAAAGCACAGATCAGGTCCAGAGAACAAGTAGGGGCCCACGGCATTGAAAGCAGAGGGCGAATACAGAAGCAAGAGGAAAAGAGGTGGATGTGAAGTTTGGGGTCAGACTATAGGATCTTGCAGAGATCCTACAGATGTCGGGCAGAGACATCTGGATTGTGGGCAAGTGGTGGTATGATAGCTCTGTTTTATAATGGCAACTATAGAGGCAGAAAGGGAAGAGAGACAGGAGGTGGAGGGGGAGGCTGTGGAGACCAGCTGAGAGTCGGTGAGAAGACAGAAGCAAACACAATCGATCCAGACAATGGAAAGAAATGAGTTGAGTATGATTAGATGTTTCTAGGTTGGGGGAATAAATGGAAGTGAATATAGAAGAAGGCATTAGCTTGTGTGGGACAGCGGGGGAGAAGGAAGTTGAGAAGAGTGGACCCTGAGGAGTCTGTGAGACGGCCCCCTCGGGGTTCTCGTTAGAGGACACTGTGGGTCATCATGTGAAGCTGGTCGTGGAGGTTTCCCCATCCCCTGCTCTCTCTGGACGTCTACAGCCCCACAGGCTGCTGCTGTCCCTTGCTGACAGAGGATGCTTTTACGGGCAGGGGTAAAATGGAGAACCCCGGTGCTAGCTCTCTTGGCTCATATCTACACGAGTGCCTCAAACGTAAAGGAAACCAATGAGATACTTCCTTCATCATCTCTCTACACCAGCCTCTGAGAGACACAAAGACAAATGAGTGGGGCTGGCATAGTCTCTGCTTCCTAACAGATCAGTCATCCATGCATCTGGCAGGTACACTCCACCTCTCCCACCCCACCCCTTTCTCTTCCCTGAATGAGTTTTTTTTTAACAATAATTTTTTTATTGAATGTCTGACGTGTAACTTTGTATAAGTGTAAGGTGTACAGTGTGTTACTCTGATACATTTACATATTATCATATGATTGCCATTGTAGTGATATATATCAGTTACATAATTATAGTATAGCACTGTTGTCTATATTTATTATACTGTGCAATAGATCGCTATTACTTATTTACTACTTGCTGCAAGTTTGTACCCTTAAACAACGTCACTCTTATGCACCACCCCATCCCCTGGTAACTGCCATTTTACTTTGTGTGTGTGTGTGTGTATGTGTGTGCGCGCGCTTTACAGGTTTGGCCTTTTTAGGTGCCACATATAAACGATAAACAGTATTTATCTTTCTCTGTCTGACTTATCTTGCTTAGCATAATGTGCTCGAGGTCCATTGATGTGGTCACAAATGGCAGGATATCCTCCGTTCTCACGACTGAGTAATACACCATTATGTATACACACCACATCTTTTTTATTCACGGAATGACTTAGGTTCTTAAGAAACGCAGAGACTTTTTTGTTTGTCAATAGGCTGAAAGTTTTGCCTTCCAAGGACTTCCTAGGGAGACCTATGATGTAGAAAGTCCACTTTCCGGGGCTCAAGGAGGAGTTCAGTGAATTCTCAACCTGATTCAGGACACAGAACAATGAGTATGAATGTAGTGCTGACTCTCCCTTGTGTGCAGTGCATGCCAAAATATTTGTTGAAAGAAGCCCCTTTTATGCTTTCCAATAATTAGAGATGTAGAAGTAGCTTCAGCTAGAAGTATTTGGGAAAAACTCTTGGAGCCATCAGCACCAGTCCAACACCAGAGGCGAAGGTGGTCTTGTCTGCCCAGGCTGAGGAGAGTGCCAGAGGAGCAAACATGGAACATGCGCTACACATGGAACCTCCCGCCTAATCCGAACCATCCCGGCAGAAAAGGAGGGTAGAAACCAGGGAACAGCCCGGAAAAGTTTTTATCATGTTCCCTAAGAAACCTGAGATAAATAAGGATTCTTAAATAGAAAGAGATAAAAGATACAAGAGAGAGGTAGCATAGCATAAAGTTCTTCCCAGAAGGTTCCTGACTGTCATTGGACTTAGAGCTGAAGTTCATTTAATGAGGCCTTTTAAAATTTTTTTTTTCAACGTTTATTTATTTTGGGGACAGAGAGAGACAGAGCATGAATGGGGGAGGGGCAGAGAGAGAGGGAGACACAGAATCGGAAATAGGCTCCAGGCTCTGAGCCATCAGCCCAGAGCCTGACGCGGGGCTCGAACTCACGGACCGCGAGATCGCGACCTGGCTGAAGTCGGACGCTCAACCGACGGCGCCACCCAGGCGCCCCTAATGAGGCCTTTTTAAACGAGTCTCTCTGGATCACGGATTACTATCACATAAAGAGGTCAAGCTTCCTCCTAAAGCCCAGGCTTCCTCCTGCCTGCTCTAGCAAGCTCTTCCCAAGGGATGCTCCACTCATCCTGTTCCTGAATCCACCCAGTGAGGAGCTAGGCCTACAGGGTTTTTAATCCAAAATGTAGGCAGGGTGGTCACAGGTCCTTAGATGGGAGACTACTTCTCTACAGACCTGTAGGAGGGCTCGGGTTTTTGATCTCCTGGACAGAGAGCAAGAATTTGGTTTGGATTAGTTTCAATCTCATTTTCCACTCTTCCGTAGTGATAACCTTTATCTAATTAATTCCCTGTAAGTCTGAAAAACCTGTGTTCCCATTCCATTAAGAAAAAATGCCCCCAAAATATAATCCCTCATCATTCATTCATAAGTTCATTCATTCATTTGCTCACGAATCATTTCTAAGCTCCTACCACATGTCAGTCTGTGTGCTGCGTTTTGGTGATTCAGAAACAAATAAGACATAGTCCTGGACCTTCGAGGAGTATCAGACAAACCTGTAAATATATCTGAGGCCGTCTCTCCAGGACACAGTTAATTGCTGTAACCACAGCCTCAACACCAGCAGTGGGTATTTCCAGAGGAGCACAAAACCCCCTCAACCCCATTGTGTTACAGCCGGCACAGGGCTAGGCAGAGAGCAGGGGCTCGATGAAAAGCGATCCACAGCCATTGCACTATTAACGCGGCTTCACTTTGCCTGCCAAAGCCTTTCAATTCTTCCCTTTTGGCAGATAGAGTTTACCATGAAGCAATAGCCTTGCTACTAAATGACAGAGGAACACGCTCTGAGGGTGGATGACCTTTGTATTCATTTAAACAACTCAACCTTTCTCAACCAGAACAGTCATCCACCTCCACTTGTGAACCTGAATTCGGCTGCCACATTTGCATGCATAATGTACTGAAAGCCTCCTTTATAATGTTTACTTCTATGTTTCTTCCAAATGAAATCACTGAAGGGCAAATTTGATTTTCAAATCAGTTTTAAAACATCTGCCTTCTAAAAAAGTAAGAGTAAAGAGATAAGGCTTTTAGATTAAAGGCAAGGGCTAATTATTTTAACTGATACCACGGTGTCCATGCTAAAAATACAAATGTTAAAACATTTTTAATGCATACCCACCATCTACTGGATGTTAATATTTCATTAGGAAACGGCTTCCAGTCATGAGGTGTGTACTTAGTGACTGTAGAAGGAAGAGGCGAACTTCCTGACCCTTCTTTCAACACAGAGTCATTTAACCTTGTGCTTTAGCACCTCTATTTGTTGTTCTACATGACCACGTTTCTTTCAAATATAACTTAACTGTATACATTACAGCTTTTATCTTCAGGAAGCTCAAGGTATTTAATATATTTCATTTTATTTATTTATTTTTCACTCAACAATAAGAATATCAGAGGTTGCAGGCCTCTCTCTAGAGGTGGAGCTCCTCGTAGCTGTTTGGGCGCGGTTCATGGCAACAAATGAGAGTTTCCAGGGGCTAGGGAGAGGACAGAGAAGCAGCTGGCTCTACCTCACATGTAGGAGTTTATTAAAGCTCACATATATATTTTATATGCATAGCATACATGCATGTTGGTATCGGTACATCTGTCCAGCCAACACATATCCTAGTAGGACTTTAGAATTGTGGTATGTAAACTTTAGAAGGAACGTTAGAAATAAATCCATTGTACTTTATGTTTTACATAACTGTTTCACATTTTTGTTGATAACAATGAACTGTACTATTTTAATAAGTACAGTTCCCAGAGCCTACACATAAGCCTTTGGTGTTTTACAGAGGTGGAGACAGAGGTACAGGGAGAGTAAAGGACTTGCCCAAGGATGCTTGGCCAGTCAGAGGCAGAACTATGGTTGAGAGCCAAGCCTCCTGATTTCTAGTCCAGGGATTTTTATTCTGCATGTGCAATTAATGGTACTGTATTGCACACTTTCCCTTTCTGGTGGAAAGATACTGGTAAGTACTTCAAGAACAAAATCCCTAATATAAAGGCTGAGATTGAAATATTTTACATTAAACCCAAACAATTCCAACACAGATTTTCATTTTTTATCCATGCGCACGTTATTTCATCCACTAGCCTGTATCCTCCTTGGGGGCGGGTCTCTGCTGTCTCTACCAGCCGAGGGCCTGGGAAGCAGTAGGTGAACAGTAAACTGCTAACCCACAGGCAGCCTGCACTTCACACTCTTGGTAGTCAACTGGGGCCGCCAAGATGCAAGCACCAGCCCACTCCCATACGCTCTTGACTTTTGTGGTCAGGTGGATGCTTGCCTGGCATAGTTGTAACCTCACAGAAGGTGCCTCATAAAAATGGGTTGAATGAATCAATCAAGATCTGCACAGGCTTCCTGCCGGGAAAAAGGAAGCCCTGAGAAGGGGGCAGGTGGGCCTGAAGGGCTAGAGCATCGGCTGACATGAAGCCAAGGGCTGGCTACATTTCCCTAGCCCTAATCTTTTAGAAACAACCTTCAGGACTGATGTACAAATGCAGCTGTGAAGGGAGAAATGATTCTGAAATCTGAGCCTGGCGAGGAGGACTCGGTTTCAGCGTGAACTTCATTTGGCCCTCAGCAGCACTGGCTGAAGCAGAACAACTGAAGTCACCGATTTCTGGGTTTACGATAGAGAGGTCAGTAACGAGGATGAGCCTGACATGCTCACCTTAGCGGCGAGTGGCCCCAGACCTAAGGTGCACACCAGATGGAAAGGTCACTGAAGAACAACTAGAAATCAGGTCAAAAAAAAAAAAAGTAAACAACACAATTACAAAGATGTCTGTAACCAACACCTCCTATTTTTAGCAAAATGTCTGCTTTATCCAAAGCAGACATATGTGAATATTCCTTTGACCTTTAGATCTTCCCTTTTTTGTGCCGTGGCTCTCTCTGGCAGTCTGGTGAAGCCTATGAACCCCTTTCTCAGAATGTTTTCGAATGCATACAACCAAACATGCAGGGAAACCAATGATAATGAACTACAGTGCTGTCCACAGAGCCCATGGGCAAAAGGACACTGAAAGACACCTGGCAGGAGGCAAAAAGAATAAGCCTCATCACCTGACATAATTGTGCTACGTGGCATAAGACTTCAGAACCTGGATGGAACTGGAGACTCTAGACCTCCTTCTACCAGAATCCTCATTTCTCAAGAAAACATGAAGTTAGATGCTCTTATTAAGGGAAAGGAACGCCTCATTAAGAAACGATGACATCACTCATCATCAGGGAAATACAAATCAAAACCACAATGAGATACCACCTCACAGCCGTCAGGATGGCTAACATTAACAACTCAGACAACGGCAGATGACAGGGAGGATGTGGAGAAAGAGGATCTCTTTCGCATTGTTGGTGGGAATGCAAGCTGGTGCAGCCACTCTGGAAAACAGTATGGGGGTTCCTCAAAAAACTAAAAATAGAACTACCCTACAACCCAGCAATTGCACTACTAGGCATTTATCCAAGAGATACAGGTGTGCTGTTTCAAAGGGACACATGTACCCCCATGTTTATAGCAGAACTATCAACAATAGCCCAAGTATGGAAAGAGCCCAAATGTCCATCGACGGATGAAAGATAAAAAAAACTGTGGTATATATATATACACACAATACTCGACAATCAAAAAGAATGAAATCTTGCCATTTGCAACTACGTGGATGGAACTGGACAGTATTATGCTAAGAGAAATTAGTCAGAGAAAGACAAAAATCATATTTCACTCAAATGAGACAAAACAGATGAACATAAGGGAAGGTAAACAAAAATAATATAGAAACAGGGAGGGGGACAAAGCATAAGAGACTCATAAATACGGAGAACAAACTGAGGGTTACGGGAGGGATTGTGGGAGGGGGGATGGGCTTAATGGGTAAGAGGCATGAAGGAATCTACTCCTGAAATCACTGTTGCATTATATGCTAACTTGGATGTAAATTAAAAAATAAATAAATAATTTTTTTAAAAAAAGAAACAATGCTGACAGCGGTTTTTATATTGCTTTCCCCATGCCCTTTCGCCCATATCCTCCCTGGTATTTACTTTTCCTCCTCAGCTTCCCTTTCGAAACAGAATGGAGACCAGGAATTGGCAACACTCGTGCAAATTTTAGGTCTTCTCTTTGAAAATACAATTCTGTTTTTTCCACAGCAACCTCCCCTTTACTTTTCACTGTAGTAAAATTAACAAATCATCTGACTTATACATTGCTAAAGAACAACACTGGTCTGTAACATCATTTCGAACAACTTAGAAAGCTACCCCAACCTGCAAATCCAAACATCCCACACCCTACCGAAGGCTGAGCAATAACACCCAAGTCAAAGGTAGGGCAAACCACTTCTGCTTTGAAGGAAAGACCACTGTCATCACACCTGTCTGCCAACACACAATGTTCTGTCTGTAGCGGGGGGTCTCCATGTAAAGTTCCTAAGTAAGAGGATCACAAGAGCTATAAATCCTACCTTAATTAAATCAATCTTAGTACACCCAAAGACAACATGCTAGGCTAGAAATCAAATCCCAGGAAACAACTGGAAAATGTGGGCACCGGGTAATGGTAGGGCTCCAGAGGTTTTGGCAGAAAATGGGTCGTTCTATTGGCACTTGATTAAAAATCTGCTTCCACCTGGGTCAGTGCGTTTCACGGGCACGATTCAGCTCTGCATGTAGAGTAGCCGTGTCAATGGAAGGCCCCGCGGGAGGAAAAAAAAGAAAAGCAGTAGCTCCCCAAACCCCAGAGCCACTGAAATGGTATATCTGGATTCGTATCTGGGAAACAAAAGAGCTGCGAGAGTATGATGTACCAAATGGATGAGAAGCACTTTCTTTGAGCAACACTGTCACCGCTGTGGGGTCTGCAGGAAGCCAGGTCTCTGCCCAAGCACACGCTCCTCCCCACATCTCCCTGATCAGCGGTCTAACTTGGTAAAAGCGCGACTTGCTTGCTTTTTAGTTCTAATACATTGTCTTTATAAACCGCACGCTAGTTCTTGTGTAATTTCGATGAATCTTCAAGCAGACATGAAGAGCAAACAATCACTGGGCTTCAGTTTGCTTTTTAGGTGACACTTGGAAAGAGTCAGCTGATAAGAGAGTCTTTTTTGATGTGTAATATTGTTTTTGAACTAGACTACAGGCAAGTGGTCCATCTTCTCTTTTCCTCGTGATCCCACATGGAGCTCTGCACGCAGAGAGGATCAATCTATCACTCTGATGGAAAAAATGCAACCGTTTGTGCCAGAAAGGCACAATCGTCTTTTAAATGTGAGGTCAGCTCAGGCAACTTCTGCACCTTAGTTGCAGCCATTCACTGACATCCTGGTGTTAGCAGGTCAGACACACCGAAGTGCCAGGCAAGAAATCCGCAGGAAGGCCAGCTCTGTGACAGACAAATGGCAGTGCCCAGTGATCATGAAGTACCAGGGCTCCCATCAGCATGATTCATAAGATCTCCCTGATATCACAAACTCAACAGCTGTTGGTCTTGCTTAGGCCATCTGATAGGGATAAGTGGTTACCAAGAGGCCCGCAGAAACGAACGAATGAATAGATAATGCAAGCAGCATCGCAGAAAGGGAGAAGACTGTCTGATGAAAAGGCAATCTTAATTCATTACAGGGAAACACTGAATTTTATGGTCTTCTGAGCATCAAGGGAAAGTCAGGAGATGACTTTAAACAGAGGTGGAGGGATTTCAATGTAAAGCTTGAGTCCATTTCTTTTCTGAAAGTATTTCCCAATGATTAAAAAGAAATCATAGTAAGAACCCCATCCAGTCTTGACAGTGTGTGACTCGGAAGAGAAAAGTACACAGCATAATGGCCCTCTTCCTCTCAGGGAAGAGCACCAAGTCATCTAGGGTGAATTCACTTTATACCTAAGATATAATCTCTTATAGGAAATTTAAAACAATAACTTGAGACTTGGCAGTTTTATCATCCAAGCTATTGGGCTAAGCTTCAAGCTACTAATCCCTTGAGGAAAAGCATAGCCAGGAGACAGCTAAAACGAGCTTAAGAATGTATACAGTCATTTTATTATAAATGGCTACTTTGGAACCATTTTGTTTGACTTTGACTCTTTAAAGGCAAAGATTAGCCAATACATATTTTGGACACACTTGGAAAACAACCTGTCAATTTATCTGTGAAAAGAGAGATGACTGAAAATTCATGCATCATGTTGGTGAGGGGGGGGGGGTGGTTGCTGGAAAAAAAAAAACAACCCACATTTTGGCTATTGCTAAAAGCCAGGCAGAAACCTCCCGTTATCAAGGATAAGTGGAAAACTACTGCTTATTATATGGTATTCCACAGTTTACAGCAACTGCAAGTGCTCATTACAAACTGCACATCACACTTATCTTATCATCAGAGAGGGCAGCGAGAGCATGGGCACAGGCGTGCAACAAAACACGCTCAGTTTGCTAAGCATCCCTACGGCTGAGGTTATTGTTACCAATACAAAGGTGACAAAGAAGTGGACTGGCTGAGTTTACAGGCTGCAATCCTGCCACCTCCGGGAAGATCTGTGCTCAAAGGCACACTTGAACTTCCCTCCAGCAGGCTGAAGGGAGAAGGAATGATCTTTATTTATCCACTGAGGCCAAGCCCACTCCCTTCTATGTAGTATGTGTCTCCAGATTTAGCATGCTGCTTGCTCCCATAAATGTTATCCCTACTGAGTCATTCAGAGAAGATTTGGTCTAGCTAAGTGTGTCAGAGTCCACAATTGCCTCTATTTACATTTAGATCAAGGCCCTTCAGTTACTGCTGGTCCTGGGCTGATTGGAAAAGCTTAAATATAATGAGCCCATAGAGGAGGAAAGTGCCCACCCAGCACAGTGCCTGACCTAGCGCAGTGGCTCGAAGGCTGTCTGCTGTTAAGTTAATGGATGGATAAACAGCAAGTTTGGGGTTAACATGGGCCCATGCTCCACAGACTGGGGGCTTTAGCAGAGCAGTGATTCAGTATTAGTTGCAAGATAATCTTAGTTAAGGAAGTGGCAAAAGGAGAAAATAGTATCTGAGAGTATCAGGTGTTCCATTTCCAAATATGAATGGTTTAGAAGAATGTGCCCTATGTTCCCTTCTCATCTCCTCAGAAATTTATAAAGTTAATTAATATTAATGTAAGAATATGATATTAATGCACTGTGAAGGTATAAATTTGAAAATCAGACAAGAAATCCAACAATGAATGCATTTGTTGATGACAGTACACACCACGTCTTACGAAACACCTATTGTGGTTCTCTGTCCCCACAGGGCAATAGAACCACTTCTCTATGTATTTGAGGCCTTCAATTAGTCCACCTGGAGGACCTACAAACAGACAGAGGCTGTATATGAGGGGCTCAATGGTGCTGTGAGAACATGGACTTTAGAATCATACCCTCCTGTTAGTTGAAACCTGTGATCCAACGTTACATTAGTGGAGGTTTGGACTTTTATTTTATTTAGGAGAAATGAATTGAGAAGATTCAGAAACGTGAAGCAAGCCCAAAGCTTCCATGAGCCTCTCCTCCCCGCCCCCCCCACCCCACCCCGCTGCCCCCGGCACACCCTGGAGAAAAGTCTATACATTTCACAGCTCCAGCAGTCAGAATTTCTATTAAGCCTATGTATCTACTGCCAAGTCCTATAGAGAATTCAGTAACTCCCTAGAGAATAAGGAAGGAAAAAAGAACAATATAAATAAGTTACCTTCATCTAATAGCAGCAGTACCAACAGGAGCTGCCCTCCTTTGCCTGAGCATCACCCCCACCTAAGGAACTTATAGTAGAGGCTCTGAGAACCAGAGATAAGGAAGCAAGGGATATTATCCAGGTTTTTTCACCAGAGAAAAATCAGGAACTCTCTGGTACAAGTTTAATGTGCAAAATGCCTGGAAGGAGAAATACAAACAAGACGACTATTCGTCACCCCCTCCAGGTCCAGACTGTGAAGCCACATTACTGGGAGTGCAAACATTCTTTTGCTCAGTTTAGGTTTACTATGTGGGCTCTGTACTGTGGTATAAATTTGGATAAAGAGGTGAAAAGTGTATGAGCAGAAAGCACTCAGTAACTCCCTCCAAAGCAGCTGGTAAATGTGTGCAATTCCACATGATCACCAATCTGCAACTACACTTTAAAACTTTGTAAGAAATGTTTATTACTGATACTCAGTACGTAATTTACAACACCGTGGTGAAATTCGTACATTCCATTTCAAGGGCTTGTGAAAAGAAAATGTCAACTATGGGGGAAATATGCTTTATGGATCTTGGCTGAAAACAGACGAAAAACACACATGCAAGTCTCTTTTGGTAGAAGGGAATAATCTAATAAATAGCCTAATGAGCAGGGTAATGATTTTTTGTTTTTTGTTTGTTTTTTGGGTTTTCTTTTGTAGGCAATAGGAAGGAAAAGGGAAAAAAAACAGAGACTAATAGACTCCAAACCTGGATAATGAAGCCCTAGGTGATTTGATATAGAGACTAGGCTTTTAAAACCAATTTGTAAAATCGGAATTATGATACAGCTAACAGGCTGGATACATTAATATTCTGCGGAAGAAGTAGTAATGAGAGCAAGGTAAGAGATCATGTGAAAATATATGTGGATTTCTTTGTAATCTATAGTCTTCATCAGGCCTTCTGGAAGGTGAGTCTGCTTCCGACTTGTACCTTTATGTGATTTTCAAATCTGAAGTTCACAGCTTCCTTTGGTTGGGAGATCACCTGTTTTCCCAGGTACCACGTAGACCCGCAGTAAATGACTAGGTTCAAAATACATCTTCTCAGAAAAAGTCCCTAGCTGCATGGTATATTCTGATCATGTCTATATTCTCATAGCCTTCATATGACTGTCTCTCACCATGGGCTTATTGGCTATGCAGCATCCTGGGAACAAGGGATGCAGAATCAGGAGATCTGGGTTGGAATCTGGATCCGTCAGATGAGAACTTGAGAAGGCATTTGTACTCTGTATCTGTCTCAGAGTCCCATCTGTAAAATGAGAGGCTTAGACTATGATTTCCAAGGTATTTTTAGTTAAACTATTTTATGACTACAGGATCCTGTTTTGTATTTTATACTTTGTGGGTGTGGGTGTGATGGTTCCTAAATATTCAGAAATTGTGGACATCCTGTAAGTTCCTTTGGAACAGTGTCTTGTGTCTCCTAGTATTTGCCCTCACAATGTAGCTTTTATCTACCAGGGTCACTTAACAAATATTAGGCTGAATCAAAGCTGGCTGGGCTATGCATTTGATTACAGATGTAGTAACCAGAGACTGCTCTGGAAAGATCTGGCCTGTACTTCCAGGGGATAGATCCCAGTGCATCTTGAAAAATGGCTAGCTCTTTTTTTTTTTTTTTAAATATGAAATTTATTGTCAAATTGGTTTCCATACAACACCCAGTTCTCATCGCAACAGGTGCTCTCCTCAATGCCCATCACCCACTTTCCCCTCCTCATCCCCCATCAACCCTCAGTTTATTCTCAGTATTTAAGAGTCTCTTATGGTTTGCCTCCTTCCCTCTCTGTAACTCTCCCCACCCCCTGCTCCTCCCCCCTGGTCTTCTGTTGAGCTTTTCAGGATCCACACATGAGTGAAATCATATGGTATCTTGTCTTTCTCTTCCTGACTTATTTCACTTAGCATAACACTCTCCAGTTCCATCCACGTTGCTACAAAAGGCCAGATTTCATTCTTTCTCGTTGAAAAATGGCCAGCTTTTTAAAAAGCAAACTTCCTCCCAGCCTAGCCCCTTATTTTCTCCCTCCTCTGAGACAGAACCAAGAAAAAGTGAATGTTGTCCCAGCTACACAGAAACAAAGTACAGTGGGCATTCAGCAAAGGGAGCAGTTGGCTGTATTTAGGAGGAGAAAGATCAAGGAAGAACTCACAGGGCATTTTGGGCTGGGTCTTTAAGGCAACCGGGGTGGGTTAGAGACTCAAAGACCGGCCAGTGGCAATAATCAGCTGATCTAAAGCATGGACTCATTTGACAGCAGCAACTGGGTCAGACTTAAAGGAAAAATGATACCTACAAGGAGAGAGTTGAAGAAATAAAGGTAAGAAAGTTTGGTGAGAGTCAGATAAAGTATGGTCGTTATATATTTGAAATCTGAACATGAAGTCTAACAGTAGGGCAGAATATTTGAAAACGAGATGTTTGGGAAAAGTTGGTCGTGTGGAGACCGAAGGTGATCCAGGCAGAGATCTGAGGCTTTTCTCAGTTGGCCACTGGAGGAGCCTGTTCAGGGAAGGAAAGGAGTCATGGCCAGACCGATCTGGCAACAGTGTTCCAGATACCAAAACAGCAGTAGATGCAGATAGAGTACAGATTGGGGGAAATCACTACAATAAGCTAGGTGAGAGGTAGGTCTGAGTTAAGATGGAGGCAATGGGAACAGAATAAAGAAGAAACGGTGTAACAGAGAAGACATGGTTCCTGAATGGCTGTGGAGGGGCAAGGAGGAGGCCAGAGTCAAAGGGTAAAAGATGCCCAGGCGAAGGGGTTTACCACCAACACAAGCAGGGACATCAAAGGACAAGAGGCTTACAGGGAAAGATGATAAGGAGCTCAGTTTTAGACAAGGTGAGTTTGAAAAGCCATTCTAGATGGGGCCAATGTTTAATGGAAAATATGAATGAAAGAGACAGCTGAAGCCAAGAGAATAAATCAGAGAGTCAAGGAAAAGTGCCCTTTTAGCTCTAAAAATTGGTTCTATGTGCATGCTGGATCCCTGAATTCACAGGAACACTTTTTCCTTTTTCTTTTTTTAAGTGTCTTTTTTTTTTTTTTGAGACAGAGAGAGAGAGTGCATGCAGGAGTGGGGAAAGGGCAGAGAGAGGAAGAGAGAGAATCTAAAGCAGGCTCCCCACTGTTAGCATGGAGCCCAACGTGGGTCAGTGTGGGGCTGGATCTCACAAACTGCAAGATCACGACCTGATCTGAAATCAAGAGTCGGAAACTTGACTGAGCCACCCAGGCGTCCCTTTCCTTTTTCTTTTTTTTAACCTAGAAGAAATATGAGCCCCTTCACACTCTGGGCTAGAGCTGAGTCAGCATTAATCATGGTGAGATTACCAAGACAGCACTCCTCACTTGGACCCAGAGACAAACGAGGCAGGCCACTTTAACCAGATATGATCAAACTAAACTGACTTTCCTTCCCACTGCCTTTGTTCACTGACTAACAAATAGGCTCTACTTTCTTTTTGCAGATGTGCATGCTAACTATTCATTTTTATAAATGGATTTCTATGAGGACTGCTATTCTAGTGTCACTGTGTGCTCAACTTGCTTGCCTTCACTGAGGTTATGTGACTCTGACTGGAGGCCCCTTGAGGGGCTATCTGCATTGCTTTTAACGGCAATGCCTCTCTCAGGGAAGGTCATGGTAAGGCTCGGTCATGGTAAGGGGTACCTCCTGAGCACCCGTCTGGACAGTGCTGGGACAGGACTCTCCGCAGCCATCCTGAAACCAGGGGAAGGTTTTCATTTTTCATTTTTTGCCATTCCTCTTACAGGTCCATACTTCTTTATCGTTCAGAGCTCCAGGACTCCAGAGTAAGGTCTGTTCGGTTGGACAAACTCTACCCTGGTGGGACAGGTACATGGACTGCCTTGGCAAATGGTTTGGAGTTCCCTTCTGGAGAATAAGGCCAGGTTTTTGTGGGGTTTTTTTGTTTTTTTTTTTAACCTTTTCCTCTAAAAATCCAGAGAAGCAATTAAAACATATTAAGCTGACAAACTTGGGATTTTAAATCAAATCAATTTCCGAGGTGAAAGGGCACAGCTGGCAAACAGTCTGTAAAGCACATGGCCCCTCTGTAAAGAAAAACTTCACTCTAAGAGTGGTTAAAAATAAAGGTAATGGACTTCCAGCCAGTAACCAGTCTCGAGTGATAAACTGTTACTGGGGGATCCAAGTCATTAACTTGAGGGGCAAGGATAGATGCAGAGACCAGAGCAAACTGAACCTCTGGCAAGGACTGAATCTGTGAAATAAGGCTGTGAATGAATCAATGATGGAAGATCAATAATGGATTCATAAAAAGAAGTTGGGAAGACATATTCCTAGTTCTACAAGGACTACATGATCAGGGTCAATGAGCACCTTTTATGCTCTCCCACAAACTCTCCTTTGCTCCATGTGACAGCCTCTGAACTGGGATGGACAGACTTCCAGATTGAGCCCTGTGAAGACAACAGCTCCAGATAGTTGCAGGACAAATGAAACCAACATGTATCACAATCAGAGACAGAGTGGTAGTGCTTATCCAACCATTCATTCAGACAACAAGTGCTAGGTCCTTGCTAGGCTACCATGGGTAAGAATGAAATGGACCACATCCCTGCCCTGATGGAGCTTACATTCTAGCAGAGAGGAAAAACAGTGACCTAATACTACGCTAAGGAATGGGTCCCTGCAAACTGCAGTATCAGCTGTGAAGGAAAATAGCTTGGTTCTACAAGACGGAATAACAAAGCACTCTGATTGAGATGGCTGGTCAGGGCAGATTTTCCTGAGAAAGTGGCCCGTGAGTCAAGGACAATGGGGGTTAGCCAGTCAAAGCACAAGGTGTGGGTTCCAGACAGAGGTCATGACGTGTGCAAAGGCTCTGTGGGAGGGCAGACAGCATGATGCATGGCGGGGCCTGAGAGGAAGCCAGGCTGATGTGAACACAGAGAACATAGGAAGACTGATGCAGGAAATGCCTGCAGAGGCAGGAGGGGGCCAGATTGTGTAGGTAGTCTATATCATGTGAAGAATTTGGGTCTTTATCGAGAGAGCAATGGGAAGCCAGTTAAGGGTTCATGCAGATATAATATCAGAATTGTGCTTCAGATGTGCCACTCTGGCTATAGTAAGTAACTTGAGGGATGGTACAGAGAGACCATTGTGGGGGCAATTAGCAGGGTGGAGGACAGGACAGAGATGACTGTAGTTGGGCTAGTGTGCTCTTGATTGATTTTTGTCATTTAGAATGTAATATTAACATGAAAGTCATTACCATAATGAAAGAAAAATCTTTCTGACCATGCATATTCTAAGTGTGTTCACACAGCTCATTGAGAAAGTTTTACTGAGGTATGCTTTGTTTCGTTTTGTTCTTTTTTTTAATAGGCACGGAAAAATTATTGTCTTCACAGAGTAACGTGGCTCCTGGGTTAAGTAAGGGGAGGGAAAAGAGCTCTTAGCTTCTTCCTTCTGGTCATATGCTATCTGAGGGGATTTCATTTCCTTCATGCTCCTTCATCAAATGATGTGGTGTGGAGAGGCCTTCCCAGTGGTGGTCCACAGAACCTGTTGATAGCTCTCAATTCAGAACTTAGTTCACATACTTTGCATAAAAATCTACTATCCACATGGCTTCCAACATATGGGTAAAGTTTTGCATAAAAAGTTTATGTAGAACAACAGATAAACACTTTCTCTAGATGAGTAGGTATGAGTAACTGACTCCTTACTGATGTTTTCTACTCCAGAATATTCATCTATTTCTGGTACTTTATAACTGCATAAATAACAGTTTGATTAACAAGGGTCTCCAAGTCTAATAGACAGATGCCTTCTACAAGGCAGGCTCTGACATCTTCTCATTAACACAGGGGTCTGCCTAGTACCAGACTTGTCCTCCGTGTGTGTGTGTGTGTGTGTGTGTGTGTGTGTGTGTGCTATCTGAATTCTGTTACTTTTTTCATTTTTCATTTTTTTTTTTGCCATTTCTCTTACAAGTCCATATTTCTTTATCGTTCAAGTTCTAAGACTCGTGACAAAATTAACACCAATGCTTTTGCCCTTTAAAAAAAAACACAGGAAAGAACATGACTGGCTTTTTTCATTACTGTCAAATGCTGTGTAGAAAAATGGAATTAAGTCTGAAAAGAGAAAAATAAAATCTCCATAGAGCATTTTAACAGTGACAATTACACAAGCAGAGCCCATTAATTGGCTCACTCTTCTTGAAGGAGCAAGCAAGTGTACTCCTCCAACCTCACGGGGATGGGCAGCTGGGCAGGTGAGGGTGACCGTCTGTTAGCACAGCACAGACTTGCAAGAACTAGTAATATTTCAATATAGGACCTCTGCCACAGCCAAGAGCTGCAATCCTGTCCTGGAAACTAAAACTTGACATTTGGTGTGAACTTTTTCTGTCAGCGGTCTCAATGGAGGAGACATTTCCTTCTTTAAAACCCACTTTTGTTCTATTGCATCACATTAGTGGTGTGAGCTCTCTACACACAAACCCCGGGGTCACATGGTTAGCTGTGACCTCCTGGAATCAGCCCAAGATTTTCATTTTGTTAAGGGTCAGGCTAAGAAACAAAGCTGGCGGAAAGAAGGCTTTCTCAACTTTAGCACTGACAATGGCAAAGAAGATGCAGAAAATCGCAGGCAAGGTAAATAGCCTAGGTTCAAATGTCTCATTTTTCAATCTTGCTATGCTTTAGAAGAGTTTTCTGAGGCTGTAACTCTGCACCTTTAATTTATCCCATTGTCCTCAACCACTGCAGCACTCAGAAAAAGAAACATGACTCCTCTTTCTCAGGTTCCTGGTGAATAAATAGCATCAACTATGGAAACAGACCCCAGGACAGAAAGAGTTGCCCTTCGCCAGGACTAAATGACAGTATATTCAGCAAGGGGGACACACTGCTTCTCGCATATTAATATCATCATGCTGAAGCCCAGGGAGAAGGTGAGCTGACCCCACAGAGGCCTTGCCAGGTGACTGAGGCTGTCAAAGTGCTCCTCAGGGAAGGCACAGGGGAGAAACGTTTAAAGTTAAGATGCTATAGAAACTGCCTGATCCATGGGACTGCTCCAAGGTCTCAAGCAGGCCAGACCTCTATGAGAGGGGACACCCAGGTAGAAATGGACTTTTGAAGTCCTGGGGAAAGGCAAAAGGAGGAAGCACTCTCCCAGAATGGGGCTTTAAGAGGCTCACGGGAAGAGGCAGCTCAGGTGTCCTTTTCAGGAAAGTACAACTCGTGCTTGGGGTAAGTGGCTGCAAGGTTCTGAAAAGCTACTAGGATATTGCTATGGACAGCACTTACTTAATTTCTTTAATTTATTGCTGGCAGTGAATAAACCATGCACTCTGCTAGCATATGCTACTCAAATAAAGGCAAGGACAAACATCTACAAAACATTTATGGCTGCAGCAAGAAAAAAAATCTTTTCAAATACAGTCTTCTTTTTGATTGTAAAAGAAATATATGTAAATTGGTCAAAAATACAGAAAACTAGAAATACTTTACATAATCCCAGTACATAGAGGCAGCCACTAACAACATTTTGGTGTATTTCCATCTGGCTTTCTTCTTCCATATTTCTTTTTCTACTTGTGATATAATACTCTTACAGTTCTGTACTCTGCTTTAAAAATATCTTATTATATAAGTATTTTCTTAAGTTATTAAAAACTCTTTCACAACATTTTTAATGAACACTGAGGTTGGAGATAAAAACTTATTTAAAAGGGAATCTGGATAATATATCTGGCAGGCAGACAGAGAGCTTGTGAGCAAATTCAGCTAAAAACTAGAAATCCTAGGTAGTTCTAAATTATGATCATAGAATTCTCAAGCGGAAAAAAATTCAGTATTATCAATGATTAATTCTTTATATCTGATGATTTATTTATATTTGCCAAAATGTTTGCCAAGGGCACAGTCTTGGACAGATAATGGCTGAGGTCATTAGCACTTCTACAGACAAAATATCAGTCAATGGGACCATGACAAAGTGAAGAAATGGTTAAAAAATGAACATGAATGAGGTCAATATGTTAAGGAGTACACGCTAGCAGGAAAAAAGACAGCTATATAATATGGGACAAGGGCAGCCAGGCACAAGGAAGGAAAGGCAAAGGATTTAGGGTCACTGGGGAGTATCAACAGCCCATGTAATAGAGCTTTAGGGAATTCAGGTTCAAGATGGATGACACTGTAGGCACACTGACCTTTCTCCCTTCCTGAAAACCAATGAGATGACATCAAAGAAATACAAAGGAAATACACTCATAAAGGTGTTGCAAACTGGAGGGAAGGATATAAGCAAATCAAAATTTTTGTGAATTTCTAGAAAATGGCAGGTGGATGAAATATTATTTATAAATCAGTGGGGAGCTGGGCAGATCTCCATAATGAAGCAAACTAAGCAGGATAAATGAAAATGGTCCACATCCAGACATATCATTGTGAAATTTAACACCTCCAATAATGAGAGGATTCTAAGGCTTCTATAGGGAAAAATACATTACTACAAATAAGAAGAATCAGATTCTATCAGATTTCTCATCAGCAACATTAGATGCAAGATAGCAATAAATCCAAGCTTTCAAAATGCTGAAGGAATGGAGTTCTATACCCAAACTATGATTCAGGCATGCAAGAATTCTAAAAATTTGCCTTCTACATACCCTTTGTTTCTGAAAACAATTCTGAATACATTTACTCTGTGCAATGCCTCTGAGAGATCTTGACTGAGACCCAACCAAGTCCTACTTGGCTTCGGATTCATGCAGGGGAGCGAACAGAAGACCATGCCACTAAAGCAGCAGCAAGCATTTCTCCTTAGTGGGAGTCCTTGTAGTGGTCTATACAACTGTACGGGAGCTATTCCTGCTGGCACGCAAGAGGACAGCTCAGGTGAGTGGGCAGGGGTGGAGCCACTCTGGCTTAGAAACCCCACATTCCAAATCCAAACTATTATCTCTTGTAATAGCTCCATAAACAAAGATCCTAGAATTTTCACAAGGGACATGTCCAGTCACAAAAGTTATTGTACTCGGGAAACCCAAAGCTATAGCTTCCAACCAGATATTTACAGTCCTTCCAGGCCAGATGCAATTTATTAGGGGTAATTTTCATCATAAGCAATGTCGTCTAATAGCTGACATTCTACTTCTATCATGTTTTCAGGAGAAAAGATCTAAAAAGGTAACTGGGCCCAAGGTCAGTATCTCACTGCAAAGCAAACAGGGGTTTGTTAACCCTTTACCCACATGCTACAAGAAGAAAAAGAAATCCAAGAAAAAGTGAAACCAGCCTAGAAAGAAAAAGAATTGTAAGCTATATATATATAGGCCTAGGAAGCAGTCTGTTCAAAATTAACCAATGAACAAATAGTGTGCCCCAGAAACTTCTGTAAACAGGAAAAAAGAGGTAATTAGAAACTCCAAGAAAACAAAAACCTGGCTAATATGAAGCTACTGATTTATTACTTGTAGAATAATTCCGAGCACTTGTAAGAAAACCAAATCTATTTGATCTGAACACAGTACAATACAATTGTTTCAAGAGGGACACAAGTTTAGTGATATAGAATAATATTTCCCTCACTATAGACCCACTGAATTATAGATCTGTGGTGAATAATGTTTACATAATCATAATATTATAATGAGGTTTTACTGGCTTTCCCTTTTCAGGACCAATTTATAGTTAACACATGGAAGATTTAACTTAAGTTAAATATAAGTTACCCAACAGAAAATAAGTATCATAAATCTTTAAAATGTCAATGTGGTGGGACAGTTAACAGAAGATGGGAAAGGGAAATGTAGGGTGGTAATTTCTTCATACATAGTAGGGAGAGTAAAGAAATACTATCTACAATTGATGGATCAAAAAATAGAGGTTTAAGTATATCGTTTAATTTAATTTTTAATTTTTTAACATTTATTCATTTTTTTGAGAGACAGAGAGAGACAGGGCATGAGTGGGGGAGGGGCAGAGAGAGAGGGAGACACAGGATCTGAAGCAGGGTCCAGGCTCTGAACTGACAGCACAGAGCCCGATGTGGGGCTTGAACTCACGGATCATGAAATCATGACCTGAGCCAAAGTCAGATGCTTAACTGACTGAGCCACTCAGGCGCCCCAGTATATTGTTTAATTTTAAAAGGTAAGTAATAGCAGGACTAAAGAGAAAAATATAACAAAAAATGAGAGGTAGTTAAGTTAATAAAGCTGATAAATTAATAAACAGATATAAAAATATTATTTATAGTGAGACATTATGAAAACTAAAAAAAAAAAGTCAAAAGTACTTCTGAGCACAAGATGGGAAGATAAAATTTTACTTTTCACTTCTATCTTCCTGTATTGTTTAAATTAATCTTCCATGCATGTTTTACATTTATAATAAAAAAACTGATATTAGTGCCTTAGTGTATCAAAACAGATGTAGGGCTCAACAATTTAGAAGACAGTAGAGAAAAGGAATCAAAGACTGAAGGTGACGTCTTTGGAATAAAGCCAAAAGGTACAGAATTATATTATATGAAAAAAGAGGGGTAAAAAGTAATTTCAGAAAATCATTTGCAAAACCATGGATAAACCTTGAGGGTATTATGCTAAATGAAAAAGGTCACACAGAGAAAGACAATACTGTATGATCTTACTTAAACGAGTAATCTTAAAAACAAAAACCGAACTTATGGAAACAAAGAACAGATTGGTGGTTGCCAGAGGGGCGTGTGTGTGTGGGGGCGGGGGGGGGGGGGGGGGGGGAGGGGAATGGGTGAAGGGGATCAAAAAGCACAAACTTCCAGTTACAAGACAAGTAAGTTCTGGGGATGTAATGTACAGCATGGTGACTACAGCAAATGAAACTATTGCATATTTGAAAGTTGGTAAGAGATCTTAATAGTTCTCATCACAAGAAAAAAAACCTGTAACTATGTGAGATGGTCGCTGTGTCAAGTAAACTTATTGTGGTGATCACTTTGCTATATATCTCATTGCATTGAATACCATAGACTTACACACAATGTTATATATCAATTATTTCCAAAAAAGCTGGAAAACACCCAAAATCCGTCTATTCAAAAACATGGCTACCTGTGATGGTAAATAAGCCTTTATCCTAAAAGTAAAGCAAGCCAAGCTGCAGCTATAGCCGAAAGGACTCAGGGTAGCAATAAAGGAAAACGTCCTGTTCTAGGAGCTTAGGGTCTTAAGGGAAGACATTTGGAGAATCTCATTCTCCAGGTCTGTCCAAAGTCTGTCATTTAATTTCCTGACATGGGTAGAGTGCTATCAAGAGGCAGGGCTGTGATCTCTAAAGGTCCTATAGAATTTCATTCATAACATACTCACATATTTTATTTCAATAAAAAGCAGGCTATAATTTTTGAAGCTAGTAGAATCTTCTCAAGGACTGCTCTAGAGTGTATTAGTTAAAAAGGGAAGGCTTTCGTCTTTTATCATCTGCATATCTTCTATTATATTTTTTAATACCTAACTAAAAAATGAAAGGCACAACAGATCTGGGTTATACCTACAAACATAAAATCATAACCTTTGGTTCCACTCATTCTTAGGGGGTTAACAGGCACTTGCCTTCTTACTCTTAAAATACATTATTTATTTATTAATCTCTAAAACACCTATTGCTGTAGCATATATGTGCTAACATGGAAGGTTAAAAACATAAATTATTTAAATCCACCAACTAATGGACATAAAATATAAAAAAAGGGGGGGGGAAGATGTCAATGACTTAATACAAAGCTAATGGGAAGGACTTAATGAGTGAATGCCTTTTTGAATCAAGCAAAAACCCATTTGAATAAATATAAAACCATTATAATATGTATCTGTGTCAGCAGTTAGTCAACCAGTTCTTGTCAAAAACTCATACTGTATAACACCTTCAGTACGGGGACATAAAGAGATGAGGAATCTAATTTATAACACATAAAATGACAGACAAGATGGGTGATGGTAACCAGTGAGATGTGTAAAAGATGGGGAAGCAGAGGGTCTGGCCTGTGAGCTGTATACTCAATGAGCAATGGCTCTGAAAAGATAAATGGGCAGTTGTTCATGGGCCTTGAAGGCCTTCCTATTGTATGGAAAGGGTTCTGGGAGCTTGGAAATAAGGTAATCACTTCATTTCCCTGTTTCCATCAACTAGCTTGGTTTAACCCTCTTTAGTAATGCTTTGAGGTACAATGGAAAGAGCCCTTCATTTTCTCTTTTAGAAGGAGAGGACAATATCCCACAAGGTGTTTTATATTCAGGAAAAAATGAGACAAAATACAGGAAAGTGCTGGAATACTAGTTACTGAATAATTGCTAGTTTTCTCATCCAGTCGCAGAGATGGCCACAAGATGTGTGCTCCACTGAGAAGTGGCTGCCCAGCAGAGCCATGCTTCCCAGCCTGACCAGCATCCAATGTGGTAACTGACTACTTCTCCCCAGTGGAATATAAGTGGAAGGGATGGTCACTACACCTAGGCCAAGGCCGTTCAGAAGAGCCAGGTATACCTTCTTTCTGTTCTTTCCCCATTTGCCAACCAGATGCAGATGCTGCTGCTGAGGCCCTAGGAGAGGGCAGAGCCACAAGAAGGAAGATGCCTGGGTTCTTCAGTCATGTGTGGAGAAGAGCCACCTGACAACCAGAAACACCCCTACTGACTGTTGCATGATTGAGAAATAGCTACTGTGTTAAGGCATTGGAATGTTGAAGCCACTTTTTGTCACAGCAGCAAGTGTTACCTTAACCAATGCAAACATTAAACATGCTCTAAGATAAGTACTATAATAATGACGGTAAGTGTGTCAGACATTGCATCAAACAAGCCATTATTAATGCTATTATGAAATCCTGGCCAAGTAAGTACATGAAAAGACGTTCAACATCATTAGCCACGAGGAAAATGCAAATTGAAACCACCACTTCACTCTCACTAGGATACCATGAACGAGAAGATAGACAGTGACAAGTACTGGCAAGAATGTGAAGAAATTGGAACCTTCCTGTATTGCTGGTGGGAATGCAAAATGGTGCAGCTGTTGTGGAAAAGTCTGGCAGTTCCTCAAAAACTTAAACACAGAGTTAGCATAAAACCCAGCAAGTCTACTGCTAGGAATAGATCCAAAAGGACTGAAAACGTATGTTCACACAAAATCTTGCACATGAATGTCCCAGCAGAAATACTCATTTTAGCCAAAAAGTGCAAAAAACTCAAATGTTCATCCACTGATGAATGGATAAACAAAATGTGACATATATATTTCCATATGATAGAATATTATTCAGTCAGTAAAAAGGAATGGAATGCTGACACATGCTGCAACACAAAAAATAAGTTTGAAAAAAAATATGTACTAAGTGAAAACAGCTAGAGGAGATCACATACTATTTAATTCCACTTGTATGAAATGTTCAGAATGTGCAAATCCATAGAGACAGAAGGGAGCTTACTAGTGGTGAGAGGCTGTGGGAACTGGAAGGAAATGAAAAGATTGCTAATGGGTAGGAGGTGTCCTTTGGGGGGGGGATGAAAATGTTTGAAACATTAGATAGTGGGGATGACTGTACAACAGTGTGAATACACTAAAAATCACTAAATTGTGCATTTAAAAGGGTGAATTTTATGGTACGTGAATCATATTTCAATAATAAAAAAAAGAAATCTCAGCTATTTGCTTTACCTTGCCTCCCAGTGAATCTGGCTCTCCACAAAAAGGCACTGAGCTCTTTTTAGGTAATGTTTGGGAAAAGGTATGATTCTAAGATGCTGGAAACATGCTAATTTTGATCTGAGTGAGTTATATGGGTATATACACATGTAAATAATCATTCTAGTCATGATCTCAGGCCAGTCAGAACCCACATAATCCTTCCTCCTAGCTTCCCCTACAACAACGTAAATGCAAACAGAGGCTCAATGCCATATACATTAAATGACTAGAGACCTACATATCAAGCTTTCTTTGGTTTAGGTAACAGCGTAGCTAACACTGAGATGAGATAAATATTTAAAGCTAACCTTGAGAATCATATGTGGCTGGAAAATGGAGTCCCAGAATAACTACTAAAGTGTGTATCACATCAGCAAAATTCTCGAAGGAAGAAACAAGTTCTAAAGAGGTAGTGTGCAGTGATGGGGGCAGGGACACAAGAGAGGATTGCATATGGAAATCCTTCTTTTCCCTGCTCAGGTACATGCCATTTTCTTTTTTTAATTTTTATTTATTTTATTTATTCTTAAATTATTATTATTATTATTATTATTATTTTTAGAGGGAGAGCAAGAGAATGTGAGATGGGGAGAGGGGGAAAGGAGGAGGGAGGAAGGGAGGGAGAGAGAGAGAGGGAGAGAGAGAGAGAGGGAGAGAGAGAGGGAGAGAGAGGGAGAGAGAGAGAGAGAGAGAGAGAGAGAGAGAGAGAGAGAGAGAGAGAGAATACGAAACAGGCTCCACAGGGCTTGACCCCACAACTGACCCTGGGATCGTGACCCAAGCCGAAATCAAGAGTTGGACGCTCAACCAACTGAGCCACCCTAGCACCCCTACATGTCACTTTCAAGAGTCAAGTTCAAACCACAAAATAAGGAAAGTTTGTTTGAGCATATAAATTCTCACCGAAGTACTTAATAGTCAAAATTGAAATGAAGGATCATTAGGATGTTTTCAACCTCCAAATAAGAACGTAACTTGGTGATTCCATAAATCTTCATCAGAAACTTCTGAATCCATCAGATAAGACTCTTTTAACTTGTAATAAATTCTGGGAAATGATGTAACTTACTTGCAAGAGACTTTAGTTCTGTCGGCCACCATGGTCCATTGTTGCTGGTTGGTGGAAACCTCAACGTAGTAGCTATAGCTTCGATCATCACAGTCCCAAAGTAATAACCTGAACAAAGAAAAACACGTTAAGAATGCTGTGAATGTTCTAACTGGCTGTTTCCTGAGGCTGTGGACATGAGTGAATCCATGTCTGCCGTACCCCTCCTCCCTGCCTCCTTTGCCCCACCACACTTCCAGGACTGGAAAAAGGAAGAGAATCCCAGCAAAAGTATGGTAGGAGGAGGTGGAGTCAGTCTGAAGAAGAAGCAGTGTCTCTTTAGGAATTTATTTCACAAGTCACCCAATCTCAGGCAGCCTCTGTCAAAGCTCTTTGGTTGGCTCATGGGTGAGAAGATGGCCCCAAATCCTCCTTCCTGATTCATCTCCAGTTGACTGGGCTGACCAAAAGTGATATCCTTGAGACTCCTGTTCATGGGGAAATCCATGCTTTCTAATTGGTAGTAACTAGTAAGTCCCAATGACCTTAACTATCATGTTTCAAATTCCTTCTCATTCTTAGCAGACTTTTTGCATAGCTATAGTATAATGATCTGATTTGGAGATACAAGCAAACATATTCATTAGTAAAACTTTTTTATTATTTAGAGATTGATTATTTTGGCTCTGTTCTTCTTATCTCCTTTTGAGCCCAGATAAGAACCAAAGCATAGACTATGTAATTTAATTTACATGAAGCTCAAAAGAGACAAAATTCATCCATGGTGACAGGAATCAGAACAGTGATTACCTCTGGGAGAGGTAATGATTGGAAAGGGTATGAAGGAACCTTCCAGGATGCTGGAAATGTGAGGACTCTGACTGAGTGGTAGTTCATGGGTATACACACAGTAAATACTCATTCGCACTATATATAAAAGATGTGTGTTATTTCTCAATTTAAAACCCACAATAAGAAAAAAGGATCTAAGAATTGCAACACAGGATTAGACTTCGGTCCAGCATTTTGCTTCTGACAGTGCCACCGTGGTGAGGGACGCGAGACCACTGTTTTCTATGATTTCAGCTTCCAAAGTCCTTCCCATACAGGATATCTTACCGTTTTATATTTGGTCATGCATATTTGCTTCCTCCACCAGCTAGAACAGAAAGTGAGCTCCCTAAAGGCAGAGCCTATGTCTTCTTGATCTTTTTATACCCAATACTTGGCACAGTGTCTCAAAGAGCCTATACTCAATGAATGTTTATTTGTTATGACGATTATTATTATCATAATAGTCAACATACCTTTAATGTTCATACTGTGTACCAGGCCCTGTGTTAAGTGCTCTATATAATTTATCTTATTAAATCCTTCCAAAAATCCCCTTAGCAAGCATTATTCTTCTCATCAAATTATATATATTTAATTATATATATATATCATATATATTTAATTTATATATTCCATCTAAATACAAAATATTTAATTTGAGAGAGAAAGAGAGAGTGAGCGCAAGTGAGCCTGACATGGGGCTCAATCCCATGACCTTGGGATCATGACCTGAGCTGAAATCAAGAATTGGATGCTCAACCGACTGAGCCACCCAGGCACCCCTCTCATCAAATTATAGACGGTGAAAGTAAGGCTTAACACTGTTGGGTAACGTGTCTATACTCAGTTAGTGTTGGCAGATACAGGGGGTTCATCAAACCTGGTATCCTGGCCAAAGCCTATTTCTGTCATCCTTCTGCCAAGTGCTTCTTTACTCCCAGTTTATGGACCTGGGTCCCAATTTACAACCTGCCACCTATGACTCTACAAAAGTAGTTCATATTATTTCTCCTTAATCTTGTGATTATAATCAATAAAAACCCTTGAAAAGCTCAGTTTAGTGTCACCTACAATGCTATTATTGGGGATCAGAAATGCCACTGTGTTCCCCTTTCCCCTCACCCTTTGTTCCCTATTTTCAAGTGTAATTTTGTTTGCTATCAATGACTAAACCCACACTACCTAATATTTTGGAATTCATCTTTTAAGCAAAGCAGAAACAGAGTTTGCCTTAATCTACCTGAATATTCCCCTTAATTCACCTGAGTATTTAATCTCTCAAAGTACTCTGAATGAATCAGACAGGATTCTACCCTATTGTTTTTAAGTGTCTAATAATTCTGCTCTTTACCAGTTTGCCTGGTAAGAAAGTGAATCATTTCCCTCATTAGTCATTTCCTTGTATATTATTCTAGTTTCTTAGCACTTTTATGCAGTTAGCTTGTTAATTTACATTTATGTTGAGTAACTTGTAAAAGTGTAATTTTTGTTTCTATGTTTGTCTAGCTCTTGTAAAGATTATAGAAAGACTGTTGATCTTTCTCTTTTTAAAAAATTCTACTCTGAACATATGGGTTCTGTTCATAGTGTATGTTTCATACATGTTCCGGGCTGAAATAACTTATAACTTTGCCAGAGTGGATTAAAAACAAGAAAAAAAAAAACCTTCAAATTAATTAATCATTCTCTTCACTTAACAGCCTTGGTAACAGGCTTTTTGGGAGACAATGTTGAGGTTATTTTCTCAAGGGGATTTTGGATCATTGATGCAGAGCCAGTTTTATGATAATCCCTATCCTTCTGGATAATCATGAGTTAGGGTTTCTACCAGTGTATCCAAATGAAAATAATCAAGCCTTTTGGGATAGAATGTAACTAGATTCCAAAATATTTCATGGAAAAATACGGGGATGTGGGAGATAGGATATGAAGAAGATAAAAAGGAAGACCAGTTATAAGTAAGCATCATAAATGCTCTGGTAGAAATTCTTGGGAGTAATAGGATATTAAAAGAATTTTTAAGGTTGCACATATTTTGTCCCATAGTAGCTTTTCCTATAAGCCCTCTGACTTGTTTTGAGACAAATGTTTGTTTTAAAAGGAACATCACCTGTGATTCCAGGTATAAACTCATAGACATGATGCAATTTTTCTTGTAACTTGTTTCTTTCGCTTAACGACGTATTATGAATCCCCTTCTTTTGTATCTATCAAATACTCTTCCTCATCACACGTCCCGGCTTCGTGGAATTTCACTGTATGGATGCCCCATAAATTATTTAATCGGTTTCTTATTAGTGGTCATTTAGGTAGGTGACAGTATTACACTGCTAGTAAAACTCTGTGATGAACGTCCTTACACTAAATCTATGACTGTTGCCTGTGAAAGCTTCTGTGGGTGAAGCTGGAGCAGAGCATGTGAGGCCTTGATGCGTATTACCAAACAGCTGCACGCTTCTCCCTTTCCCCTAAACAAAAGTCTGAACCAATTTATACTCATACTACCAGCAGTTCATAAGAGACGCCTGTTTCTGTGTGTCACTGCTGATAATCATGTATTATCTTTAAAAACACTGCCGATTCGATAGACAAAATCTTTGTCATTAATTTGCAGCCTTTCACTTATCATTGAACTTGAACATTTTACCCATTTTCTACTTACATTTATCCTTTTGTTA
This sequence comes from Acinonyx jubatus, assembly GCF_027475565.1. Taxonomy (NCBI): domain Eukaryota; kingdom Metazoa; phylum Chordata; class Mammalia; order Carnivora; family Felidae; genus Acinonyx; species Acinonyx jubatus. Next base: position 113,499,860 of record NC_069385.1, on the reverse strand, counting down.
ATGACTTACACGATGCCCTCTATATTTGACGGATATTAATCTGCTGCCTATCATAGTTGGCATGCTGAAGATATTAATTTTTATTAGCTCACCCTATCGATCTTTACTTCAATAATTTCTCCTGGCCTAAATTCTTTTTTCTGAACAGCAGCCAAATGCACACACTGGTTGAGACATCTCCTTTCTATTCCTCTATTAAGAGTCCCTGAGGGCTGGAAATGGGGGGTCATGGTGACTCCTGAGTAGAGAAGGGACACTGATGGATCTCAGTTTATCAAGCCACTTACACTTTGGAATTTTTAAGATAGATTCTAATTCATGTGCCAGGATGCATATTTGCTTGGAATTTCGGCTTAGCCAGGCATGAAAATACCTTTGTTGATTCAACTGAAAAAAGCAAGCACAGTCTAAGGACACTACAGGAAAAATTGGCTCAATCTCTCTTTTTCCACAGAGAGGAATTTTGTTCTAATAAGGCACAATTGAAAAACCCACCAACTCCCTCACTTCTTTCCTTGCCAGCAAAGTCTGTTCCCACATCTGTGCACCTGCAACAACACAGAGATACTTCTGATTTGTAATCTGCCAAGGAATGTTTGCCCGATGAGCTTGCCCAGGACAGACACACCCCCTCTGACCTTAACTGAGAAGAGTTTCTTAAACATATCCCCCTACATCTACACACCTCCACCCAGACATCAGAAGCTATTTTCAAAAGGGGCTGAATAAAGGAAGCTGCTGGCCAAGATCTATTGATGCAGACCAGGTCTGTACTCAGCTGTTGCCATGAACCCCTCTACCTAATGAGCACTGCATGAGATGCCTGGTGATATTAAACACTGTCTCCTCCATCTTCCCTCAGACTCATTGTGGAGTTTCCCTTAAAAGCAGTGAAGTGCTGGGCTTTTTGTAATTGATTAGCAGATGTGATTTTGCTTACATCTTCCATAAATGCCCTGGCTGGCTGCATACCATTGATTACCGGGGTTCGGTTTACAGCAACTAATTGCTCTCCTTGCTGGTGTTTTGATACAAAATTCAATAGTGAATATGTTTTCAAAACTCCTGTCTTTGCGGCTTGAGTCAGAAGTGACTTGAGGCAAACCCAGTGGACTGAGTTTTCCCTTCTTTAAAATAATTGCTCTCTCATCAGTCTGTGAAGAAAGTTTTCAAATTGTAGCATTCTAATTGGAGAGTCTGCATTATGCATGCGATGACAAACTATGTTGTGCTGAATGGCATTTTTTTCATCCCTTTCTTAAGGGATTAATTCTGTGCCAGATTGTGAACAGTGCTGAGGTTTAAACAGTGGAGATCAACAGCCTCTCCACTGAACTGGTATCTTTTAGGTCAGAAGCAAGTGTCTGTTTTGCCTGTTTCTAACTGTCCACTGTTCGTGGGAGACTCCACTGGAAGGCCTGGGGTCACCTCTCCTGCTGCTGCCATGTTTCCTTGCTTGGACAAAAGCAGGCAACTTGAGAGAAGAGAACTGCCAAGATATTAGTAACATAATTTATTATCAAACCCATTTCTAATCTCTTGGTCAAAATCAAAGAGAGTCTGACCTCACAGGTTTGGAGACCATTCTTTGTTAAAGATCTTGAGAAATTAAGTTCTTTAGAAATAATTTTCTTCTGTTCAACAAATATTTACTGAGTATTGACTAAGTGACATTAGGCAAGTCACTTAACTTACTCGTACTTCAGTTTCATCCCATGTGAAATTAAAGATCTAGATTCAACGGTTTCTAAGGGCTCTTCCAGTTCTAACATTTTATAATTTGCTGTGACCAGCAGTAGAGGTGATGGGTTGTTTGTTTGTTTTTTAGTTTTAGTTTTTTCTTTGCATGTCTGTCCATTATACAGTAACCTCCCTCTTTGAGAACTGTTTCTAGCCTAGCCCTAAGGTGGACACAGGGGTTCCTGAGCTTGGCTTGTGGACCTGAGTGCATGCTGGGAAGACACATGGCCCATGCTGCACCAACTGAATTTCGTTTATCAAAAATTGAGAATTACATAAGATTCGAGCTTAATTGGTCCTGTTCACTTAAAATAAGACGATGAAAACGCAGGCCTTCTGGGGTGACTTTCTTTCATCAGAGACACAAAGAAGCAAAGAAAGTTACCTGCAATGAGAAACAAAGAAGACAGATGATGTGGCCCAGGGAGGGTTATCTGGGCTCCCAGCAGGATTCTAGTATCTGACTATAGTCCCTATGAGGGTCACCAGAGTTTCTGCCCTGGTGTTCTATGAGAAATCTCCCCATCATTTTAATAAACTTGCCATACATGGCTTAAGCCATATTTACGTGGTTTCTTTAAGCTTGGAACCAAAGAGCCTAACATAAGCTCCTAGCAGAGAGTGCATGAGCCAGAAAAGCTACTCAACTTACAGCAGAGGTTCTCATGATGAGGATGATGTGATGGCTCTAGGACCAGAGAGATAGGAGGTGAAGGACAGGGATGGTGAGGAAGCTCACTTTGAATGGAGATCTTCATTCAAGTATGAAAGAAGATTCTCGATGGAAGCTGAGAGTGGCAGGGCTGCATTGGGGGTGGAAAGGCAACCTAAGCTTTGGAGCAAGTTCTGTGGGGTCTGCAGAGCTGAGGGAGGGGGCCTTGCAGAGACAGGACACTCAGTGTAGCTGATAACTCAGGACCACCAGTAACAAGGGGGATTCAGGGCAGGGTCAGGGAAGACAAGGGCCAGTTGGAGCAGTGGCCAGTTTGAAGCTGCTGAGGAGTTAACTGGGGCCAAAGGGGGCTGACTGACTTTCAGAATAGAGAGGGACTACAGGTCGTGAAGCAAAAGAACAGATGCAGCAGACATAGAGGCGAGGGAGAAGGGTACGGAGCTGTGGCCACAGAGGGAAACTTCAGTAAGCAATGGGAGCCCAGTTTTCACTCTCCTGAGTGAGGAGCTGGAAGACACACATCATGACAGAGGCTCCACTCTAATCGCTGCTGCTGAGAGGCAGGGGGGAGCCGGCAACAGCTGCCAGAAGGAATTATACTGCTTCGGAGGAAGAGTACTTTCCTAGGGGAGAAACTGGAATTTTCCCACAGATGAGAGAGACCCACACTGTGAGCTGTCACAGGGCTCAGTCACGCAGCTTCCTCTGCAGGTGAAGAGCAAGGTCGAGCTGAGACGAGCTGCTGGAGGACCACGAACCCAAAATGAGATTCTCAGCAGGAGACTGGAGCCAAGTAACAACGTTTGATGGAAAGTGCGGGAGGCAGAGCAGGTGGTTGCCCTGCAGATTCCAGACATGAGAACCCCCAAGGAGCGGCCACCACAGGGGCCCTACAGCCTTTCAGGGCGAAGGGGACACCCGCCTTCTTCTGACAGCAGGAGGAGGGAGACAGGCTGCTCACCAGACGGAAGGGGATCTTGGGAGATGTGTTAGTCACAGGGCATCAGAGAGCCTACGCACTGTCTGCAACCGCGGAATTGCCCATGTCTTGGACACAGAGGGCGGTTTCTCCAACAGAGGAAGAAATAATGGCACTGGCTAACAAGATTCTCTTGCAGCTGGTGAGGGAAAAGACAGGTGCAAGCGCTCGGTCGTCTGGCATATGCAGTTTCTGCATTTAGTCACTGAAGCCCCAGGATGAAAAAAAAGTGAGGAGATGGGGCAAAGCATACACTCGGGCTTCACCGTGCAGGCTGGTTCACTGAGAAGGGAGGGAATAAAAGAAGGGGCTTTCTCTCCTACAAATCCTACATTCAAGGTAAATTCTATGGCAGTAGAGAAATGCTGACGGAGAACATGCCCGCAGGATAGGGCTATATGGATAGCGGGACGGGACAAAACTTTCCAGGAGTTTGAGACAGTACAAAACTCGTGACTTTTAACAGCTAATTGAGACTATCATTTCACTCCCTGGCGGGATTAAGTTTTTAATTTCAAGTTTTAGGTGATAACATACAAGGCAGCATGGCTGCCTCTGCAACGTTCAACAAACACCAAGGCTGGAACGAACAGTGATAGACTAATCATAATCCCACCTCACATTCACACAGACCTCACTGGCTTCAAAATGTTTTTGCATGCATTATCACATTTGGAAAAAACCCACAACTTACAATCAGCACATTTCCTGCTTTCAATGCAAATCTATTCTTCTAAGTTACTTGGTTAATTTTCTTACAGGGGCCAAACACTGCCCAAGCAATCTTTCACAGATTTGACTCAATCACTTGGCAAACCCTTTATTAATAAATAAGGTTTGGCCTAGACTTATGATCTAGATTCCATACCACACAGTCCAATTTGACAGAAATTCTTTCATTTTACGCTCTCAGTGTGGACATGTGAGAAAATCTTGTCCAGGCCAAACAGCCCTTAAGAAGAAAAGCAGTTTTCGTCTACTTTTCAAGGCGCCTCTTTCCAATACAGTCCCTTCCTGAAGCAGGACGTTGGCATCAAAACCATCGGGAGCCATTTCACATGGTCTTGTTATATTTTACAAGGTGAAGTCTCATTATGTTGTAGACCTTTTTGGCAGTGACACATTGAGCAGGGGTGCAGCTTTCACAGATCTTTCCCTGTGTTTAAATTTGGCATCATCAATGTCCCTCTCGGCAGCAAGGCCGTCTTCCTTGATCCCAGCAGCTTCCTCATCATGACGCACATATACCATCAGTGACATGGGTGCAATTTGGCCCACCAACAGGGTTGGAAAAGGATTGTGCAAGAGGTAGAAACAGAGAGGCCCCACCCAGACCACAGGGCTTGGCTCCCTACATATCAAGTCCAGCTCACTTTTAGGGGCATTTGCTAGGAAAGGCTGTTGTGATTTAAAAAGGCAAAAATTGGTTTCTTCCGTTAATGGCTGAGGACAATATCCATTTGTGAGAGCATTTCTGTTCCCTGCACCCAATTCTATGAAATTATTCGAAGGGTGAGAAGGTGCTGGCATGTTTCAGAGCTCAGAGCTCACTGATCTACCAGCTGTGTGTTAGGGATCTGACTCACTGGATTTTAACTCACTTTTATGACCCCTGTAAAATAAGATGGCCCCAGTGTGAGTCTTCATCCAACAGGTAGGGGAGTAAAGTGTCACCTGGCTCCAGGTTCCCTGTATGACACCATCCAAAGGCCCCTCCTTTAACTTTCAGAACAAGTCCGGCCAAGAGTAACCACCCTGACCATGCTTTGAGAGTGCAGGGATCATGCATGGCTAATGTCTTGGTATTCCCCATGGTCCTGGGCATGTCATAAGCTCTACTGAGTTGAAGTAAAGGAGCTATGGGGAACAGGACAGGAGAGGATGATGGAGAGAAGACAGGGAACTACAGATAAATCCCCTTTCGCACAAAACCCAGGTAGCTCCATCTTTTAATGCTCCATTAAATTACTTTTCAAGCTGAAACACCCCCCTAGTCAGTCCTCCACTCCCACTCCATTTTGCAGGGTCTCACTTAAGAGATAATTTATGAAGGGGCACCTGGGTGGCTCAGTCGGTTAAGTGTCTGACTTCGGCTCAGGTCATGATCTCACAGCTCGTGAGTTCGAGCCCCGTGTCAGGCTCTGTGCTGACAGCTCAGAGCCTGGAGCCTGCTTCAGATTCTGTGTTTCCCTCTCTCTCTCTCCCCCTACTCCACTCATGCTCTGTCTCTCTCTGCCTCAAAAATAAATAAACATTAAAAAAATTTTTTTAAAAAAGAGAAAATTTATGAAGTACATTAATGCTCACTGCTATTTCTTCTCTTGAGCTTTTTCTCCTGCCCCTCCTCTGACCACATGCTAGTATGTGTCCACATGCACACAGCCTACAAAGCTCCAAGAAGCAGAGCCAAAGAGAAATTTAATAAGCTCCACGGCTCCTTTCTATTCCCTTAGGTCAAGTTTTCACAGGAATCTGTGTCTGTGGGAGAACTCACAATTTAGCTACAGGTAGATCTTTGTATTACCTCAACCTGGTGATAAAGGGAGAGAACGGAGAGGCAAAACAAAGGTGGGGAAGGCTTGACTCTGAATATTACAGCCGAGAGAACGTTCCAGCAGGGCTGCGCAATAAGGCAAAAATCTTCCTATTCAGGCAGGTAATCTCTTTATTTTTGTTCTCACCAAATCTTTCCCCTGGTCTCTCTTAACACAGCCAGTACTATTTTCCTATGTCTCTCTTTTTTTTTTTTTACCAGCCTGACCTTTTCACCCAAATCAGATCTGGGCTTCAACCTTTGCTCCAGCTTTGAATCAGCTTCTTTTCCCCACAGGGCCCAATCTATAAAGTCCTGGGCTCTTGACGAAAATGATTTGAAAGCACTTGCCCGTCCAATACAGGCCCTCATCTGCCGTCAACTGTACCAGCTGTGTTAGCCACTGCTTGTTCCTCTTTCATGTCCCCTCTCTGCTAAGTCACTGCCCCCTCCATCGTATTCCCAACTCTAGTATTTATCCTCCTCGGCCCTGCACGATCAGATGCTTGTCTGCACTCTTTTCTCATACTCACCTGGTCTAAATTTCCTCCCTTTCAGTCCCTTCTCTAATGAACTTCCTTCACGAAATTCTTCTGTGAAGGCTTTCACATGAAAAAAAAAACAAAACTAGACTCTAAAGCAGAAAAAATAAAACTGTATAAGTTGCAAGTGCTATAAAATTAAAACACTTAAGCAGATTATTCTATTTGAAGTCTGAGGTGTCTGACAAATCATAATCCTCCGTGCAGTACATGACTTACCATTAAAATAAAGACCACATTAGTGAGAATAATAATAGTGGCATCTCTACCACTACATAAAAGTGAGAATCCTAACTATGACAAGTTCTTATAAACAAAAGATAATTAATTAATTTAATATGTAACTATGTGATAAAGCTTTTGAAGAATGGCAAGAATTAAGAAAAAAAAGCAAGATTTTATAGAATTTTTTGTAATGGCTGGAGGAAAAAATGGCTAATTATGTTTTTCAGTAGAATTCTTTTGATCACTGGCCACTCAGTACAGGTTTCTTGATCCAGGTCTTCAAAGCTGGGATGATAAGTTTTAATTCAAACGTTTTCAGCTGAACATTAATAACTCTAACTTTTCTAACTGCTAAACAGCTGTAATCAAATCAAACTCATGTGGGTTACAGGACCAAAGGCTAAACAGGCATTTGCCATTTTTTTTTTTTTTTCCTGGAATTGCCTATACTGTTTTCCCCAGGGTGGGAGGCCCGGGCAAAGGCTCCGAATTCAGAGGGGCCAAGGTGCCCCCCAACTGCTGCAGGAGATGGAAGAATGCAGTTTTCTGTCTCATAAATACTCACCAGCATTGCAGAACAGCTTCCCCTCCCTCCCACATTTGTTTGGTTGAAGGATCATCAGATGGGAAAAATACTCCCTCTTTAGAATGCATTCTGTAGGAACTACCCTTTTAGAAATAACCCTCCCGGGTGCCAACATGAATATTCACCAGAGTGTACCGAGCACAGGGGCCAGTCTCCATGCCATGGACACTAATCCTTCAAAATGTATTCCAGGCAAGCTAGCAGGGTAAACTCCTGTATAGAAACTGGGCTTTCTGATGATGGATATTGGATGGCTGAAAGGAGAAAATCTGAGTGAAGGAGGCAGGGATGAATAAATCACTCATAATCTGTCGAAGGCCCTGCTGTAGCCATACCTTGCCACTGTGACTCAAACACAGCATAAGGATGCATTAGAACATTGCACTCTGCGAATTAAATGGTTTCTTTTGTTGATCTGGCCTGTGCTTCCTCACCAAGAACAACAAACATTTATCTCCCTTCTGCCCCATAACCCTCGAACCCCCTTTTTACTTTCTTTTTATTTTGGCTGATAGGATATACACGGACATCCTGAGAGCATAGTCCTCATACCATGCAGGCACCCAATGTATGCATGTTCACGTACATGCACGTGAACACACACACACATACACACACACACACACACACCTCACTTGCTATATCACTGCCCTGACTCACCTTCAGAAATGTACAGGCAGAAAAGATGAACAACTCTTACAAGCCAGGGAAGAAATCATACCCAAGGTAGCGAGATCTCAGATTTCTAAGTATCTTCCCACTCTGGCACCAAATCCCAATAGTCAACATTGATAATCAAGTTGGGAGGCAGAAGGAGACTGGCTAAGACAGCCTGTCTGAGTCACACGTGATACTGTTGTAACTAATGCTCTTCAGATGACCAACAATTACCTAGCCGACGATGTTTAGGTGCCAGAGGCTGGGAGACAGATCTGGGATAACTTCCAAAGAAGTTGGTGCTGGAATTAGTCCAGCTCTTGGCACAGTTTGTACCCTGGAAATTGGGCATTCAGGTGCTTGGGGGGCTCCTGGTAGCTCAAAGGAAGAAGGAATGTGAGCATGGAAGAGGAAAACAGTGTGGCCTCAAGTGGCATTCTGGGTCAAATGATCTTCTCAGTCTATTTGGAGCAGGAAAAGCTCCAGTGACTCTCCCACTGCCTCTGATGGACACAAGGACATTCCGAAGCAATACGGTATAACCAGAAGCAGTGGTGGCAGATGGGAGACAGGGGTCTCAACTCTGCCTCGGTCTTGGAACCCTATACTCGCAGATTTATAATCTGTTTAATGGGGTGTGGGGTAGGAGAAGACAGGGAGATGAATTTTAATTTCGATGATTTGTGGTTCCTTTTATTTTAATCTGTTTTTTTTTTCTATAATCACAAAGTAGTACACAATAAATCCTTTGGTACTTCTTAGAAAGTATCTATTAGTATTAAATATCTTTTAGTAGATACAATTAGCATCCTTTACTAATTGTAAAAAAAAAAAAGGTAAACCAATATTTTAAAAAATGTTCTTTGGTAGCAGAACCCCTTCACAGACAACATCTTAGAAGAACCTCAATCTCCATGACAGATGAAAGTAAAACTGCTCTGCCAGGGTCAGAGTTACTTCTTAAAAAGTATCTATTAGTATTAAATATCTTTTAGTAGATACAATTAGCATCCTTTACTAATTGTAAAAAAAAAAAAAGGTAAACCAATATTTTAAAAAATGTTCTTTGGTAGCAGAACCCCTTCACAGACAACATCTTAGAAGAACCTCAATCTCCATGACAGATGAAAGTAAAACTGCTCTGCCAGGGTCAGAGTTGGGAATGAAGTCTCATCGCCAGGCTTTCTCATCAGCCTCTCCTTGTGTCAGCCCCCAAGGCTCACCTCCTACACACATGGTAGGAAAAACCACTGAGTCGTGGTGTGCATGTTGACTCTCAACTAAACAGTGATATTAATATTCATGTCTCTTGATAACAGGCTTATAAGTATTATTACTCACATTGTTTGAAGCTATAAAAGGCAAAGGGGCTTCCCTAATTCTTCGCTCCCACCTGTATGGACCAGAGCTGTTAGTGAGGAAAGGAACTGGATAGATTAAGCACAGATAAACTGTGGCCCGTGGCTGCCTATTTTTGTAAATAAAGTTTTATTGGAACACAGCCATGCCCAGTCAGCAGCTGAGCAGTTGTGACAGAGACTATGGCTTACAAAGTCTAAAATATCCACTACCTGGCCCTTTCCAGAAAAAGTTTGCTGGCGCCAGGAACAGGCAGAAAACTAGAGCTGTTCTTATTGAGCAGTAAAGAGTTATGGCACCAAGGCAAGAAATAAAGGTATAGTTTAAACCAAGGCAGAGTTTAGCCTAGAAATGTCTAAAATCTCTTTCTTCTGTTGAAAGTGTTTCAACAGATTTTCATATAGCAAATTCCAGGTGGAGTTTTTCGATTCTGTTATAGTCCTGTCTTTGTTCTGTGACAACCGTACTGACAATTCTTGGCTTGCCTTCACCCCAAATTTCTGGTATTTCTCCTAAGGGTAAAAGAACAAGAAAGGAAATGAGACCCCCCCCCCCTCAAAAAAAAGCTCCCATTAAAAATAAAAATCTGAAAACCATTCCCAAACCCTCTCCCTGAACTGATGAAGTGTCCAGGAGCCACATCTTCAAACTGAAGACACGTGCAAACAGGACGGTCAGTACTGACCACCACTCTCCAAGTGGCATGGAAATAGTAGGATAAAGCGAAGAAGTTGCAGGGATGTTTAAAGTCAATAACCAATACGTGCACACGGAAGTTATAGAGTCGCTGATAGGGTGGTTAATATGACAGCAGTAAAATAATGTATCAGTTATAGGGGAAGATGACACCACAGATGAAACCACACTAATTAGGCAGACAGTGTTGTTGTTTATTGGTCACCAGGAGAAAATAGGTATGTATGGATCCATCCCCTTGCTATCTCTCCAGCTGTCTACTGTGAGTATAAAAAGCATCTTACAAGATAGCTGACCGGGGCAGTCTATGACCACAGAACAATAAAAACCGTAAAGTGTTTGGTGTGCTAACAGAGCTTTTCATTTGGAATCTTTTAATGAAACCAATTTTGAAGGGATGACTCTGTTTAACATGTTCTTCCCAAATAGTTCCAACCAATCTCCATGAATTCTCTACTTTTTCTGTGAGTCTAACATATACAGCTAAAATCTCACTATGGTGAACACAATCGTGACATTTACCTGTTCAATCAAGAAGGCTGTTATCAAAAGGATATTATTTATCAGATTTTTACCACCAACTCTCAGGCAATTCTCTATAGACTATACTTATCTGTTTCTAACAGTGCTACTATAAACTTCCTAATAAAGATACTATTTGATTATAGATGCTTTATTATTTTTTTAACCTCCAGGAAGAAATGAATATAGAAGATTAGATATCAAGAAAAGATTTGAGAAAGGTTTGCATTAGGCATCAGAGGACATTAAATGGTAGATGCCTAAGGGACTTAGGAATAAAATCTTATTAGCCTAGACCACAACTACCCTTCCCCACAAGGTTCTTGTATACGCCAAAGAGAGTCCCAGCAAGTGAGAAGCAAGTGAGAAGGGATACGTGATCACTAGTGGAACTTTTGGCCCAAAACTCTTATGCAAAAGGCGTAAGACATGGAGTACTCCCTATTCCCGAGTTGGTTATGCCTCAACAATTTCAACCAAAGCAAGCCAGGTGGCCTGCCTTGTCTCTTCTTCAACACCCAAAACTTATTCTTGGTTCTTACCACTACAATTTTAGAAAGGATCAACCCAACAATACCACCGAAACAGAGTGAGCGGGTAAGAGATCATTGGCTTCTGCTGTCAGGCACTGAACTGTCCCTGAGCTGAGGCTTACCTTACCTTACCCCAGCTGCCCTAAAAGATAAAAGAGGAAGTAAGAGTGCCCAAGGACAAAAGGATGGCTATGCTTACCATTTTGTTGTGAGGGCAGAAGAGAGAAAAGGAGTGAGGAGAAGCCTGGGAGAGGTTGGGACAAGGAGGGAAGGCAGGACATCATTCTAACAGAATTAGTCCTGGCCCATACCACTTAGGGCCCAGTGGGAGACCAGAGACACAAGAAATGATTCCATTGAACTGTGGCCCACTCTCAGTCCTACAAACTCACCAATATGATCAGCATCTTTCCTGGAAAAAAACTAAATGCTTTGACCATGACCAGCATTTTGGGGAGGAGTGAAGAAATAGTGGCAGGAAAAGCAGAGGCTATTTGAGTTTCTTCTCCCAAGATCTAAAATCATAGTACTACTATCATCGCCCTCTGACTGATTGTACTTCTTATTTCAAGTGTTCCAAAGCCACATGGTATTTGTCTTTCTCTGACTGACTTATTTTGGTTAGCATAACACTCTCTAGCCTGATCCACGTCATTGCAAATGGCAAGATTTCATTCTTTTTATGGCTGAGTAATATTCCATTGTGTGTGTATGTATATACAGGTATGTGTGCATGTGTGTATATACACCACATATTCGTTATCACATTCATCAGTGCGCACGCACACACACACACAACATTTTCTTTATCCATTCATCAGCCCAAAGCCAGAAACACTCACTATAATCCTACGAAACAAAATACCACATTCCAAAAACTCAGAGGAGGGAAAAAATTGGAGGTGCTAGGGCAGCTACTGCCCAACATCCCCTTTGAAAGTCAGAGATCTTTTAATGTATCATTTTATTTAGGACAGATGGATAGGAGTCCAGATCTTTTAAAGACTTAAAAAATTATTTCTAGCAGGACTTTTGACATAATCCGTCTGCCACTACAAAATAACATGGATATGCAGTGAAGTTCTGATGTGAGAATGTGATAGGTACAGAAGAAAAGTCAATTCTCTATAACTTGGTTAGGTTAAGTAGGTGCTTTGGTTAGTTAAGTAAGTATGTCTGGTTAACAGACTCTGTATGGACTGCCGATTTTAACAAGAATTCAGATATGATAAAATATCCGAACTAGATAACTAGAGTAAAACCACACCAAATAAAATTTATTCACCTTTTGATGTATTAGAAGGTAACTGGGATCTTGCCCTGCCTCTCCAATTTCATTTGGTGCATCCACTGTCATTATGGTGGTAAAGCATGAAGACCAGTTACAGAAAATCAGCAACAGTTTGTAACAAAAAGTGAAGTGTTTTTCAAGAGATAAACTTCATGACTAAGAAGTCAAACATATATAATGAGTAATTCTGCTTGTTTTGGATCAGAATTATCCAGTAGGCAGATAATAGGCTTTTTATTTACAGAACATTTTTGAAGCTGAGAATAATATAAAATACAATTATTATATTTACTCTTCTGGATAAACCCAGAAGCTACAAGCTCAAAGGGTGTCTTTAAAAAATAAACAGAAAAAAAAAACCCTATTGAATTGTATACTTTAAATGGGTAAATGGTATATGAATTATATCTCAATAAGGCTGTTTTAAAAAAAAAAAAAGACCACATGAAATATGGGGATTTATAAAAATTCCAAGGTAGATGTGAAATGTCAAGTAGGAGGAAGGGTTCTGTGGCAGAACTGCTGACTGGATGAGCCAACCCCTTACCATGACCCTCAACTTCCTCTCCAACCTTGCCAGGGCTGACCGTGTAACATAGTTCAACCCAATAACTAAGTGGAAGTCAGCTGGGCGGAGCTTCAAATAAAGCTTTGGCTTTTCCTAATAAAAGGGTGCAGACTTGGCTGGCAGGGCTCTTTACCCTTTGCCCTTCTCCTTCCTTCTGCCTAAATGAAGATGAGGTAGTTAAAGCCTTAGCAGCCAACATTTTCCTGCGGCCAAAATGCATGTGAAAAAGACCAAGAAAATTGAAGAGCTCACAGAACTGCAGAACTAATACCAGCAACCATCCACCTGTGGACATTTTGTTATGTGAGACCAAAACAAATAAGCCAAGGAAAAATAAACAAACACACACCTTTAAAAAGTCTTAATCAGATTCTCTGTTATTTGTAGCTAAATGCAGCCCAAATGCAAGCTCCTTTGGGGCAAACGCAGGCTAGCAATAAAAACAAACATGGTCAAGGCTTAGCCACAACATTTAATGAAAGTTACTGTAACTTACACCCTTAGGAAAGAAGATGGATTGAACAGAAAGTATGATGCCTTCTCTCATTTTCTTTTTAAGGCCATAGGAAGCTCTGTAGGCTTGTGCAATACACTGGAATCTTCCCAGCTAGGGTTTTAGCACTGGCTGCATTGTCACGTTCATGGTGGAGAGAAAGAGAAGGAACTCAAATTATACTTTGGTTTCTTCACCTCTTACATGGAGACAATGAAGCAACTAAAGCTTCAGAGCTACTGTAAGACATGGCAAGTAAAAGGACCATTAGACATTTCTAAACATTAAACTGTATGGAACATCTCAACAGTCTAGACTGGTATTCAGTTACAGTAAAAGAATAATGTGGCAGGGCGGCTTATGTCATAATCATTGCGGGACATGGTTTCAGATAGCATAAGGCAAAAGGAAGAAAGAGGATCCTACTGTGAGGTCTTAAGGGGGGAAAGAAAGAAAATCCAGGGAGAAGTAAAAGCATACTCTGCATTTATCTAGGTAACCAATACCCCTTATACTGAATCTAATACAATGTTGAAAGATGCAACACAGCAGAAAGACAAAAAAGATTCCTCAGCTGGATCTCAGCCCCTGAGTATCCAGGAAAGTTGTTGAAAATAGTCCCTGAGGGGCACCAACCAGCCTGTCATCATAATCATTTTTCCTTGGAGAAGGATGGAGGTGGGCAGAGGGGAGAGGCAAGAAGGGGTGTTGGAAGCATTTTTTCTTGATCTCAGTCCTTCTGCTGGTTCAGAATGTTTCAATCAAATGCCTCTATGGTTACCAGTTTACAAAGGGCTAAGCTTAAAAAGAGAGAGATACATAGTATCAGGTGCTACCAAGCAAGATGCATCAAAAGCAACTTAACAAGGTGACAAAATTGGGCTCCTAGGGGAAAAACAATCTCTGATTTAAGGGCATCTAAGGAAGTGAGGTTTTTTCAAAGGCTGCATTGGATTAATTCAAGGATTAACCTTAAATGTCTGTGACCCTTCATCAGCGTTAAGAATAGCTTTATTCACAAGGTATACTTAAGCAATTTGATGTATTAAATTTGTAGTAATTTTGGGCAATTTGCTGAAAGCTCTATGCTTCTGTAAGTTCTCATGAGAAAAGCTGCATTTCTGTGCCCCTGTATGGCCTATGGGGCCAGGTTGGGGGAGCAGTGTGTAAATTATCTGCCAAAGTGAAACCACATAAAGAGTAGGTTGATGCTTTCCTTTCATCTGCTCTTCCAAGGTGAATGATTCTGGTGTTTAAAATGACTGTTTAACAAACTACTGGTGAAGTAGTATTCATTTTAGAGGGTCTTATTTTTTTTTAAGTTTTTAAATCCAGTTAATATACAGTGTTATATTAGTTTAGGGTGTACGATATAGTGATTCAACAGTTCCATACATCACTCTGTCTTCATCACAATAAACGGCCTCCTTAATCCCCATCACCTGTTTCACCACCACCCCCACCCCCCCCCCCCCTGTGGTAAACCAATCTTAACTCTCTAGAGTTAAGAATCTGTTTCTTGGTTTCTCTCTCTCTTTTTCCCATTGCTTGTTTTGTTTCTTAAATACCACATATGAGTGAAATCATAGGGTATTTGTCTTTCTCTGACTTCTTTCACTTAGCATTATACTCTCTAGCTTCATCCATGTCATTGCAAATGGTGAGATTTCATTCTTTCTTACAGGTGAGTAATATTCCATTGTGTATATACACCACATCTTCTTTAACCATTCATCAATCAATGGACACTTGGCTGTTTCCATATCTTGGCTATTATAAATAATGCTGCTGTAAACATCAGTGTGCATGTATCCCTTTGAATTAGTGTAACTTGGTGTTCTTGTGTTCTTTGAGTAAACACCCAGTAGTGCGACTGATCTTATTTTTAACTTTTTGAGGAACCTCTATACTGTTTTCCACAGTGGCTGCACCAGTTTGCATTCCCACCAACAGTGCACCAGTGTTCCTTTTTCTCCACATCCTCACCAACACCTGTTGTTTTTTGCGTTATTGATTTTAGCCATTCTGATAGGTGGGAGGTGATATCTCATTGTGGTTTTGATTTGGATTTCCCTGATGGTAAGTGATGATGAACATTTTTTCATGTGTCTGTTGGCTATCGGTATGTCTTCTTTGGAGAAATGTCTGTTCATGTCTTCTGCCCATTTTTTTAATAGGGCTATTTGTTTTTTGGGTGTTGAGTTTTATAAATTCTTTATATATGTAATATGGATACCAACCTTTTATTAAATATGTCATTTGCAAATATCTTCTCCCATCCCATAGGCTGCCTTTAGTTTTGTTGATTGTTTCCTTCACTATACATAAACTATTTTGATGTAGTCCCAATACTGTATTTTTGCTTTTGTTCACCTTGCTTCAGGAGACATATCTAGAAAGAAGTTGCTACAGCCAGTGTCAAAGAGGTTACTGCCTGTGTTCTCTTGGAGGATTTTTATAGTTTTAGGCCTCACATTTAAGTCTTTAACCTATTTGGAATTTATTTTTGTATATGGTGTAAGAAAGTGGTCCAGATTCTTTCTTTTGCATGTTGCTGTCCACTTTTCCCAACACCATTTGTTGAGGAGACTGTCCTTTCCCCAATGGATATTCTTTCCGGCTTTGTTGAAGATTAGTTAACCATATAGTTGTGGGTTCATTTTTGGTTTTTCTATTTGTTCCATTGATCTATGTGTCTATTTTTTGCTGGTATCATACTGTTTTGATTACTACAGCTTTGTAACATAACTTGAAGTCCAGAATTGTAATGCCTCCAGCTTTGCTTTTCTTTTTCAAAATTGCTTTGGCTATTCAGGGTCTTTTGTGGTCCCATAGAAATTCTAGGATTGTTTATTCTAGCTCTATGAAAAATACTGTTGGTACTTTGATAGGGATTACGTTAAATGTATAGATTTCTGTGGGCAGTATAGACATTTTAAGAATATTTGTTCTTCTGATTCATGAGCATGAATGTCTTTCCATTTCTTTGTGTCATCTTCAATTTTTGTGTTTTACAGTTTTCAGAGTATAGGTCTTTCATCTCTTTGGTTGGGTTCATTTCTAGGTATCTTATTACTTTTGGTGCAATTGTAAATGGGATACATTCCCTAATTTCTTTTTCTGTTGCTCCATGATTGGTGTATAGAAATGCAACAGAGTTTTGTACAAAAATTTTGTATTCTGACACTTTACTGAAAGTTTATCGTTTATCAGTTCTAGCAGATTTTTGGTGTGTTTTGAGTTTTCTATACATAGTATCGTGTCATCTGCAAATAATGGAAGTTTTACTTCTTTACCAGTTTGGATGCCTTTTATTTCTTTTTGTTGTCTGATTGCCGTGGCTAGGACTGCCAGTACTATGTTGAATAAAAGTGGTAAGAATGGACATCCTTGACTTTTTCCTCACCTTAGGTGAAAGGCTCTCAGTTTTCCCCATTGAGGATGGTGTGAGCTGTGGGTTTTTCATAGATGGCTTTTATTATGCTGAGATATGTTCCCTCTAAACCTACTTTGTTGAGGGATTTTATCATGAATGGATGTCGTACATTGTCAAATGTTTTTTCTGCATCTATTAAAATGATCATATGGTTCATATCTTTTCTCTTATGGTTGTGATGTATCACATTGATTGATCTGTGAATACTGAACCACCCTTGCAACCCAGGAATAAATCCCACTTATTGGGATGATTTCTTTTAATGTATTGTTGGGTTCAGTTTGCTAGTATTTTATTGAGGATTTTTGCATCTATGTTTATCAGAGATACTGGCCTGTAGTTCTCTTTTTTTTTTTTGTGGTGTCCTTATCCAGTTTGGTATCAAGATAATGCTGGCCTCATGGATTTAATTTGGAAGTTTTCCTTCTTTTTCTTTTTTTTTGGAATAGTTTGAGAAGAATAGGTATTAACTCTTCTTAAATGTTTGGCAGAATTTGCCTGTCAAGTCATCTGGTCCTGAACTTTTATTTGTTGGGACTTTCTCAATTACTGATTTAGCTTCTTTGCTGGTTATTTCCTATTTCTTCCTGTTTCAGTTTTGCCAGTTTATGTTTCTAGGAATTTATCTATTTCTTCTAGGTTGTCCAATTTGTTGGCATATAATTTTTCATAACATTATCTTCTAATTATTTGTATTTTTGTGGTATTGGTTATTTCTCCTCTCTCACTTATGATTTTATTTGAGTCCTTTCTCTTTTTTCTTGATAAATCTGGCTAGAAATTTATCAATTTTATTGATATTTTCAAAGAACCAGCTCCTGGTTTCATTGATTTGTTCTATTGTTCTTTTTTTTTTTTTTTAGTTTCTTTCTTTTTCTTTTTTTTTTTTTTAATTTTTAGAGAGAGCATGAATGGGAGAGGAGTAGAGAGAATCTCAAGCAGGCTCCACGCTCAGCACACAGCCTGATGTAGGGCTCAATCCCACAACCCTGAGGTCATGACCTGAGCTAAAATCAAGAGTTAGACACTCAACTGACTAAGCCACTTAGGTGTCCCTTTTTTTTTTTAAGTTTGTATATCATTTATTTCTTTTCCAGTCTTTATTATTTCCTTCCTTCTGCTGGTGTTAGGTTTTGTTTGTTGTTCTTTTTCTAGCCCTTTGAGGTGTAAAGTTAGGCTGTTTGAGATTTTTCTTGCTCCTTGAGGGTAGGCCTGTATTGCTATAAGCTTCCCTCTAAGATCCCCTTTTGCTGCATCCCAAAGGCTTTAGATGGTTGTGTCTTCTCAATGAATTACTTTTCTTAATTTTTTTTTAAAGTAGGCTCCACAACCAACATCAGGCTTGAACTCATGACCCAGAGATTAAGAGTTGCATGCTCTCTTGACTGAGTCAGCCAGGCACCCCTGGACAGTTGTGTTTTCATTTTCATTTATTTCCATGCTTTTAAAATTTCTCCCTTTATTTCCTGATTGACCCATTCATTGTTTAGTAGCATGTTATTTAACCTCCATGTATTTGTGATCTATCCAGACTTTTTCTTATGGTTCTGGTTTCATAGCGCTGTAGTCAGCAAAGATGCATGGTATGACTTTGACCTTAAATTTACTGAGGCTTATTTTATGGCCTAATATATTATCTTTCCTGGAGAATTTTCTATGTGTACTTGTAAAGAATGTGTACTCTGGTGCTTTAGGATGAAATGTTCTGAATATATCTGTTAAGTCCATCTGGTCCAGGGTGTCATTCAAAGCCATTGTTTCTCTGTTGATTTTCTGTTTAGATGATCTGTTCATTGATGTAAAGGGGTGTTAAAGCCCCCTACTATTATTGTACTATTATTAATTCTTTCATGTTTGTTAACTGTTTTATGTATTTGAGAGCTTCTATGTTGGGTGCATAAATATTTACAATTGTTAGATCTTGTTGGATTGTCCCCTTTATTATTATATAATGTCCTTTTTGTCTATTATTAGAGTCTTTGTTTTAAAGTCTATTTTGTCCAATGTAAGTATTGCTACTCTGGCTTTCTTTTGATATCCATTTGCATGACAGATGTTTCTCCATTTCCTTACATTTATTTAAAAAATTTTTTTAAATGTTTATTGTTTTTGAGAGTGGGAGAGAGAGAGCGACACAGAATCTGAAGCAGTTCCAGGCTCTGAGCTGTCAGCACAGAACATGATGTGGGGCTCGCACCCATGAACTGTGAACTCGTGACCAGAGCCGAAGTCAGATGCTTAACCAACTGAGCCACCCAGGCACCCCTCTATTGCCTTACTTTTAATCTGTAGGTGTCATCCTAAGTCTTTTGATTGGAGCATTTAGTCCATTTACATTCAAAGTAATTACAAATATATATTTATTGCCATTTTATTACTTGTTTTGTGGTTGTTTCTGAAGATTTTCTTAGGAGTGTCTTAAAAAAATTTTTTTAATGTTTATTTATTTTTGAAGGAGAGACAGAGTGTGAGTGGGGGAGGGACAGAGAGAGTGGGAGACACAGAATCTGAAGCAGGCTCCAGGCTCCAAGCTGTCAGCACAATGCCTGATGCGGGGCTCGAACTCACAAACGGCGAGATCATGACCTGAGCTGAAGTTGGACACTCAACCAACTGAGCCACCCAGGCGCCCCTTAGAAGTGTCTTAAATAAAAATTCTGAATAATTACTAAGCATGTTTGTACATGAAATACTGGGTCAAATGGGCTGATATCGCCTATAAAAATGTCTTCTTGATGGGTTAATCTTTGAAAAGTACAAAAATTTTTCTTTTCATGTATCCAGCTATATTTTATGATGACCAGTTGTCAAGTTCTCTAATCACTCAAGAGAAATAAATGGCTGACATGTGAGGTAAATCAAACACATACACAGACTCTCTCTCTCTCTCTCTCTTTCTCTCTCTCTCTCTCTCTCTCTCTCTCTCTCTCTCTCCTTTTTTGGGGGCATTTAACCTTTCCTGCTTTTCCGAAGAACATCCGAATTCTAGTGCCCCTCCTGTATTTTTAACATTCAACTTAGTTGCCATAGCAATACTTTCTGGTCTTGAAATACCTCTAGGATGAAACTGGCTGAGACATATTTACCTTGCCCCCAAACTCTGTTATCTGTTTCTAGGCTCGAGGATTTCTAATCCCCTAAGCATTCACCCAGCTCAGACTCCAGTGTCTACTGGGAACCACACATATAATTTTTTATTCAACAGTTTTTCTGGGAACCAGTGTTCTGAGGTCGGAGGGTGACAAGAGAAGACTTTAGTGCAAGGCAGATAGGCTGAGAGAGAAACAACGCTTGGTAAATAAATCATGGATCAGTGAGACAAGGAAGAATTCTTTGGTTCAGGGCTGTGACAGAGATGCTCAGCATGACTGATATGAAGCAAATTTCGTAAAATATCTTTCCAATTTTGACTAGAATTATAGGCAATCTTAATCCAAGCCAGAGGAGTCATATATTTAGATGTTTGTTGTATTCCTTAAACTATAAAAAGGAAATTTCTAGCTCTCTAGGTTGCAAAGAAGGCTCTCCTGATGTAAATAGATGTACTGCTTGCCTGTGCAGCACTCAGACAGAATGAAATGGAAGCAGCATGAAACGTGTGAGGCGAGTGCCCTTACCTGTGCTAATGTGAGCACCTGACTCCGGAGCTTAATTTCAGTCATTTGCTGGAGATGCCAAATCTTTAGCAGTTTCCTCACATACACTTAGATCAGACACACTGAGCAAATATGATGTCCAATTTAGTTGATAGATAGAACTCCCTTTCGCTGCACTAACATACTATGCTGTCAGTTCAGTCAATGAGTGTTTATTGAGTACTCACAGCACAGAGTACTTGTACTAGGCACCTGGAAACCACCGCCAGGAACCCACGTCCATCTCAGTACTATAAAATCACTATCTTCAACCGGATATTAACCGTGCTCCTATGAGAGACCGAGGGCAGCACAGATGTCAAAAATACTCAAACAATTACAAAACATCTTTTGCGTCATTAGCTTCAATTCCTCTCCCCACCCTATCGACCAAGGCTTCATTTGGAACTATTAAATAGGAAAGGAAATTGAATGGTTTGTGATTCCTCTCCTTTTTCTTTTCTGTGCCTATCCTTTGGGAGGGAAGTGGATGAGCAATAGCTTGGCAGGGTGGTAAGCAGTGGGAAGAAGGGAAAATAGCAGTCGAAAAGGAGTCTCCATAATTTACAAACGGAAGAGATAATCTACAGTTGGTTGTAGCCGCACAATAATGAAAGGGCGGCTGAACTGGGCCTGGGCTTGACAACTCCCAGAGAAAGAAAAATACACTGGGATGAATAAGGACCATAGAGGCATACCTAATTTTTTTTTTTTTTTGAGATCAACTTGCTATTGCTTCATTTTCTCTATGTTTAATAGCTGCAAGAGAGAAACTGATTCATGCTTTGGACATTCTGCACCACATTAACTTCTATAAGCGGTAGAACTTTTTTCCCTATTGTAAAATAAAAAGAGGCTCATCCCTACAGACTGAAGAGATCATGAATACCCACCAAGAACATACTTTGGGCTGGACCCATCTTGTCCTTACATATTATATTCATACAACATTTTCCAACTGAGGAACCTTAACTATTTTTGTGTAATTCCTTAATCCTCACAGCACTCAGACAGACTATGGGCAGTGGCATCTACATGCACGGCGTCATCTCTGGATAGCCTACCCACAATGAGGTTTGTTAGTTAAAGCATTCGGGGCGTTTTACTTACGGCATTGCACATATCAATTACAAAACAATCATTTTCAGGCAAATGTAAAAATTGTTAATTCAATTGACTATCTTATAATTAGGGTTTCCACAAAGTGCTGTCACTGATTAGCTGAAAAAGACTGAGTGACAGGCATACGTAATACACAGCATATGTGATTCTCATACCAGCCAGAAAACAATGATAAAGATATCATGATTAGCAAGTAGAAAGATAGTAAGTCTTAAACTAAGGTGACAGAGGGACTATAAACTAAGACATTAGGTAGATTTGGTTAGTTATTATGACTTTACCCTGGTCTTTTTATGTGATCAGGCCTCTGAAGGTTTCCTGTTATTTAAATTTTAATGTTTAAAAGGGGCACGAAAATGATATAATTACTACTCAGTTACCCACACGTAAGGTACATTGCAGGCAGTTTCTCTCTTTTTCTCTCATAGACAATGAATAACTCTGGCTGTGCCTGTACACCTAGCAACAACAAAGCCAAGCTTCTTTATTTCCCAGTTACACTGCCTGCTCTGGCTCTTAGGAGAAAAAGAAGAGGGAGCTGGGGAGCAAGTTTCCTGTTGAGCTGTAAGGACTGGATGCCTCTGTGGTTTCTCTTCCAGGAGTTGGCTGGATAAAGGCAGGTCAGGAGCAAGGAAGGCGCTTCTGAAGGCGTGATGGCCTCCCCACCAGACCCCTCTTCTCCTCAGCCCAGAAAACTCTCCTCTCATGGTGCTAATGAAATGCAGGGATGGCTGTGTGGGTGGTGGGTGGGATGGTTTTGGGAGTTGGTGACTGAATACAGAAACCAAATGGCAACAAATCTCAGGGCTGTCGCCTCTCCAAGTCACCTCCCTCGCCTTGCCTCTTGCTCTCAGCCTCCCTCACCCTGCTCTAGTCACACTGGCCTCCTCACTGCTCCTGCCACGTGGCAGACATGCTCCCTCTTGGGGCCTTGGCACTCTGTGATGCTCATCCCCTAGGTCCCCAGATGGCTTGCTCTTCCCTTTCTTCGGGCTCTGCACAGGCCTTCCCCGACCACTGCATCTAACACTGCACTGTTTCTACCTGCTAGTCCTCCCTCCTGATTGCTCCGTGGCACTTCGAAAAATCTGACATATTACAGTGTTGTTTACTGTTTATCTCCCCCTGACAAGAATGTCAGTTCTATGACAGCATCGATGTTTGTTTTCTTTATTCGATGCTCTATCCCCATGGCTGAGAACAGTGCCTGGAACACAGTAGAAGGCTCAATAGATGTTTGCTAAATGAATGAAAGAAAATGGGGGGGAGGAGGGATGGTCAGGGGTCACGTTTCACGATCAGCCTCTCCAGGATACCACAAGGTACTGGTACCAGACACACTAGCAGAATTAGGTTTCCGAGGATTGTGGTTAGGAGCAAGCAAGCATCACCAGGCAAAGAAGGTGGCTCTGCCTGCCTACCTGCCTACAGCTAAATGCTCAGGAAAGGAAGAAATGATTTCTGAGGATGAAAACAGACAAACAAAAGACATCTCTATCCATAAAACACTTACATCTTCCCTTAGGAAAAACGATCACAGTGATTAAGACAATTCATGTTTGAGTCCTTTGCCTTCCTAGTCACCGTCCACAAAGAAACCTGAATTTTTAAAGCCAATGTACCATGTGACTGGGCTTCGTTTCCTAGAGGAAGAGTTTCCAGGATTGCCAGATCTCCTATCTCCTAGATGGGGAAAGTGTTAGTTACTCAGTTCTGTAACACTCTCCCTCTGGGTGTCGATTCAGAATCATTGAGCTTTTTCAGATACAGTGACTAGGAAAGCAAGTCAGTCATCACAAGCAATAGAAGCTGTGGGTCAAATGTCACTGACTAATCATCCTGTCATTGGTCAATTACCTACCCCCATGAAGAGGTGCCACTGATCTAGTTTCCTATCAATAAATGTCTGTCTGGGCACATCAGCAGCTGCTAACCATGGCCCGCCAAGATATCCAGCATCGTCCACAGGCATCGGTGGTTAAGAAATCCCTCTCCCTTTCTTCTTAATAATGTCACAGAAGAGGCAAATGCAGATCCTGACAACATAATGTTAGTTTCACAGAAACGTGTCTCTTGGAGTGCTCAGCCAGTTACATGGGGCTTCAATTGCATGGATTTTCTCACTGCAAAAACAATAGCTGGCTTAAGGAAGTTTGGAGGCTGAGATAGACAATTCTACCTTTGGTTGTGTTCATGCTCATTATCGCCACTCTGAGTCATGGAAAGAAAAATTAGTTCAGGGGAACCATTTTCATTCCATGTTTAAAGAAAACCAAATGGGCACTGTTTTCTCTTGCTTTAAGCCCAGTGACACCTTTTTCTGGAGTCAGATTGAATATCTTTGATTCTCTGGGTAGAGCCAGAGGTCAAGGAGGCTTTGTCACACAAAGAGCCTGTTTGTCTCACTCTGAGTTGTCACTTGGGCAGTGACCTCATGTGTTCCTGCTGGATCTAAAATTCTAGATCTCCTACTGCACCTGCTATAATTTCCCCTTCTACACATTTTCTCTGACAGGGATGCTTATTGTGAGTTGCCACAGGCTTTATATATCAGGTGAGGCTGTGAGGAGGCAGCAAGTAAATGATTATAATACAAATATAATTCCTATTGGAATGAATATATAGAGAATGAATGGGATCACTGAAGAAAGAGGTCTAGATCAGCCCAGGAGATGATGGGCAGTTAGGGTAGCATTCCCAGAGGAACAGAGTCTTGAAGGGGGGAGTAAGAGCTGGGTACAAAGGGGTGAGGAGAAGGCAGTGAGAGACACTAGCAATGGAACAGCACGTTCAAAGAGTTGAAGGCATAGAGGTGAGAGAGGGGTGGCATGTGCAAAACTGCAGGAAGCTGGACAGGCTAAGATGGGCTTGTGTAGAGGTGGGTGGAGAAGCACAGGACAAGGCTGTGTAGAAGCAAGTCAGATTGTTCTTAAATGCCTTCGTCTGAACTTTCTCCCGAAGGGGCGTGACCGCGTCAGATCTGGGGTGGGGAGTTGGCTGCAGGTGGGGAAGGAAGGGCCAGATGGAAGTCTGGAAGACCAGGCAGAGAGGAGAAACTACAAAGGTACAACTGCAGTGGGCGTGGGGAAGGGTGGAAGGTTTTGTGAGATATGTAGGAGCCAGTACTGACAGAACTGGTTGAAGAGGAGAGGCAAGGGAGAGGAGTAAATTCAGGAAGATTGCCGTACTTTTAGCGCAGTCTACGGATAGATGGGTGGTACCACTGAATGAGCTGAGGGAAATCTCAAGGTGACTTGAGCAGGGGAAGGGAGGATAACGGAATTCCATTTCCGGCGTGTCGGTGTGAGATGCATGTGTAACATTGTTGGGGGAGGAGGTGGAGTACCAGGTAAGCGGGTAGAACACAGGGAACATTACAAGAGAGTGGGAAGAGCCACTAAGCTGCCAGTTTGCTTCCATCTTCATTGGCGAGAAGACTGGTCTTCAAATTAGAAATGGCAGAACAACCGTAAAAAAAGGGAAAATTGAAGCCCCAAATAGGTGAAGTGAAAGAAAGAGAGTATCTAGTCAATTTAAATGACTCCAAGTCTCCTAGCTCCGGTGAGTTACACCCCACGCCTGCTGAAAGAAATTGCAGATGTAATCTCAGAGCCACGATTGGTAATCTTCAAGAGACTGTGAAGACTATAAGGAGTGCCAGTGACCGGAGAAGGACAACTGTTCCCCAGATTTTTAAAGCGAAGAGGAATAGATTGTAACGGGAAACATTTGGGTAAGTTTCACACCATCTATGACAAAAATTCTAGAATGGCTTATTAAATAGATGGCCTATGACTGCTTTACTTCACACCCACAGCTGAGAAAAAAGGAAGGACAGGGATGTTGTTTGCTATCTGACAGAAGTTTATTTGCACTGGTAGCTTGTCCAGACTGACTGTGGCTTCTCTTCCCCCTTCCTAAGCACAAAGTGGGTTTGTCTGGTCTGCAGTGCTTCTCTATCTGTGTGACTTGTTGCCTATGTTACGCAACCTGTATGTAGCCCTTTATGAAAAGAGGTTAACAATTTAAATGAAGAAATCCACAGTCAGAATTCTCCCAGAAATCCAGCATCACTCGTCAGGGGGCCCCTGGGGACTGGCAAGCTGCAGTAACCTCTGTGGTTATTAGCCTTAACATCAATAAACCTTTGCCTGTTAGAATCCTACTACCTTATTTTTTTGGTGCTATTTCTCTCTTTATATACACTGACTTTACAATGAGAACAGAAAACAACAAGGCAAATGTGGTAGACAGTGATGGGGGGCGGGGGGGAGGCAGTCCTGTCCCACCCACATCTCCATGTGGGTTATCATGTAAGATACCTTAACTACTGCTAAACATAAATATAAATATGTAACATAAATATGTATATATTAGTCTTTCAGAGGCCTTGTTAGAACCTTCATAAAAAAAGCAAAAAAGGGCAGCCTATTCAACACCCAGATGGCTCTCTTGAACTAAAGTATATTCTCTAGGGGATATCATTAGTCTTGTGTTTTAAAATTATATGAGCCTATATGTCAAACAATGTTGGGTTAAAGTTCCTTTTTTAAAAAACAAAGCAAAACAAAACAAAACAAAATGAAAACAACCACCCCAAGCCCAGATTTTTCACTAAGAAGATTTTTTTTTTTTTAGTACCAGGTCTCATACTCGCATTTGTTTGGTTTTATGTAAAGCCATTTATTGAAGTTGAAAATTAGTTTTGATTCTACATAACCTCTCTTGAATTATCCTCTAAGCCCCTAACCAACTCAAACAGACTTAAGAAGGAAGTGAGCCAGAGGCCTGGGTGGCTCAGTCAGTTAAGCTTTCGACTTTTGATTTTGGCTCAGGTCATGATCTCAATGTTCATAGGATTGAGCCCTGCATCTGGCTCTGAGCTGACAGTGCAGAACCTGCTTGGGATTCTCTCTCTCTTTCTCTCTCTCTCTGCCCCTCCCCTTCTCATGCTCTCTCTCAAAATAAATAAATAAACATTTTTTAAAAAAGGAGGTGAGCCGTACCCAGGGAGAGCCTCTAATCTAGTCTCTCTGCAAGTCTAATCTTGGTGTATCCTCCCACCAGAAGATCCAAACAAGCACTCTGTATCTCTCTCTGTTCCCCCTTCAATATTTAGAGCACAGAACAGAAATGTATCTTCACTGAAGTTAATGGTATCATCATTGTTCTAAAACAGAATTTGCACATGTGTCTTCCATTTTAAAAGTAATGAATGAAAAGGAATCTCCTTACCGTATTGACCCGATCATGTACGGCTGTGCCAGTTGAACCACAATTGCACCACTTCCTAGCTGATGACACGTATAGCCAGAGTCCCAATCATAATTCTTGGTGTCTCCATTCAGCAAGGCATTTCGGCTCCGGCTGACTCCTTCAATCACACTGGCACAATCAGCAATTGTTGCAACATTCTCCATGGGAACTGTGAGTGCAACACAAGATTCAGCATCAAGATAAGAGAAGCCAAATATATCCTGATAGTGTGCAATGAACAAAATTAATTACAATCTCAAATCAATGATAAAAGGGAAATTAGAACATCTTGATTATCTCAAGACATGAACACACTTTCCATGCCAAATAGCTTCAAGACAAAAAGTTGAACCTAAGATTGGAACAAACCAAACAGCATGTAATAATTAACCCTGAAGTATTTTACTATAAAGAAATATGATACTGCATAAAACACAGAATGGATAAATACATTTGAAAATATTACTATAATAGGAAACTACACAGTAATTGACCTCAGTGAACTATAGCTATATACAAATAGATGAATCAAAAACCATAATGTTGCTTCATAAAAAAACGTGACTTCTAAAAAACTAAAAACTCAAAAAACAAAACACATAATGTCGAGTGAAAAAAGCGAGGCACAAGAAAAACACAGAATATGAGTTCATTTATACAGAGTTTTCTAAAAAGGCAAAACTAGAAATACACTTTGTTTAGGATGGATATATATACATATATATACATGTATATATATGTGTGTGTGTGTGTGTGTGTGTGTGTGTGTGTGTATATATATATATATATATATATATATATATATATATATATATATAAACATAAAACTAAAAAGGAAATCCAGGGAATTATTATATCAAACTCAGTATAATGTGTCTGGGAATGGGGGATGAAATCTTGCAGGGCGTCCTACCAGTGGGTCCAAACATTAATTGATTTCATTTCCAAGATGAAATCTTGGAGGGGCTTCAAAAGTACTGGTCTTGTTGTATTCTTAAGCTAGGTGGTGGTGAATACACAGGCACTTGTTTTATTAGTATACTCTAAACTGTATATATTTATTGTACTTGGCAAATATAATAAATTTGTTTGGAAAAACATGATATAATAGATTGTTTTAAAATTCATAAAGCAGGAAGATGATCTAGGAAATGGTACCGATCCCTTTTCAGAATACACAGCTGCCCTCAGCCAGGATTCATTTCCCTTTTTTGTTTGTTTACTATTCTGAACATTTCAACACATAATGCTCTTCTCTTTGTTCATGAACTGCTATATTTTGAACCAGCTCTGTTTTGATTTTGAGTCTCTCTCTACTTCAAATCCATACCAATCTGCTCACTTACAAAAGTAAAGGGCTTCCACAAAATGACAGCTGTCTAAAAATGAAATATGGGGAACCTGGCTGGCTCAATTGGTGGAGCATGTGACTCTTGATCTCAGGGTTATGAGAGCCCCATGTTGGGTGTAGAGATTACTTAAAAAACCCACAAAATCTAAACTAAGAAAGGAAGGAAGGAAGGGAGAAAAGAAGGAAAGAAAGAAAGAGAAAGAGAAGGAGAAAGAGAAACAGAAAGAGAAAGAGAAAGAAAGAAAGAAAGAAAGAGAAGAAAAGAAAGAAAAAGACGGATATAGATTCTCTGAGACGAGTACAATAAAAGGTCAGGGCCTTTTAAGTCCCCCTAGGACCTTTTCTGTGCATTTACTAGTGTTGGGGTTTTAATGTAATTTATTATTTAAACCAAATCTACAATTAAACCCAGCTACTTACATTCAAGGTCTGTAACTTACTTTATTTACATAATTTAAAAATAGGTTAGCAAAAAGACAATTTTTCATTAGATATATACTATACTTTTCAGTATATTACATACTCTCTGAAGAGAGAGGGTAAGCAGTAGACTACGACCATACCAAAACGTTCTACCTTTATAATGATGTAGAGTAAATAATCTTAAACATACATTCTGCACGATGCATTGCATTTATTTTCCAAAGTTGGGCATGCCTGACTTGAGTCCTCATCTTACACAGCTTCACTAATTGCTTTGTTCTCTGCAGAGGAAGCCATCCACAGATTAAAAAAGGGAGAAGGGAAAGGAGGAAGGGAGAGAGGATGGATTTTTGGTGATAAATCCCTTGACTATCAAGCTTAACTCCAAAGCAACAAGCAAAAACACTCTAAGCAACAAGAAATAACCTCTGAGTACAGTTTCCTGGCAGAGAAGGAGGGGGCTCAGAAAGAAGTTCCCTGTGACTTTGGAAAGACAAGAAAGGACTGTATTTGGAGGCTAAGTCATGGTACCTCTATCTCATGGAAAAGGGGAAGTACTGCGTGATTTGGAAGGCAGAACTTAAGGAAGTGGCAGAAGATGCACAGTAATTGAGTTCAGACATAAAATAATACTGTAGTCTGAGGCACCTGGGTGGCTCAGTCTGTTAAGCATCCGACTTTGGCTCAGGTCATGATCTCACGGTTTGTGAGTTCAAGCCCCATGTCAGGCTCTGTGCTAACAGCTCAGAGCCTGGAGCCTGCTTCGGATTCTGTGTCTCCCTCTTTCTCTGCTCCTCCCATGCTCATGCTCTGTCTCTCTCTGTCTCTCAATAATAAATAAACGTTAAAAAAATTAAAATAATACTGCAGTCATAGCTTGGGCTGCAGTAACAGCCCCCATTCTCCCTTTCCACAGCACATGTTTATTTTTTGTGTTCCCTGTGAATACACAGTATTCATACATTGTATCACACAAGGATCCAAGTGACAGAGGCTTTGTATTACTATGGGTTTTCTCAATTACAGCAGCAATGAGAAGTGACCTGGGTCCTGGTTCTTAAGACTCTTCCTTCAAAGTAACACACATCACCTTTGTCACATTTCGTTGACCAAGGCAAGTCACAGGACTTTACCTAACTTCAAAGGGGGTGGGAAAAGTACAACCCTGCTGTGTGCCCAGGAGAAGAAAGGGGAATGCTTGGGGAATAGTATTAACTTTTAGCACAAACACTAAACCAGGATGAAGGAACTTTCAACTGAAAGATAAATCTAGTCAATTTATGTAAAGTATATGGCATATTTCAATGCATAAACATACCAAAATGTATTTATCTAGTCTCCACAAAGGGACATTTAGATTGTTACCACCATTTTCTTGGCGATCACAAAGGTGTCTTCTTGTGTACATGGCTAAGAGTTTCTTAAAGGAATACATAAGATATTGTGCAGCTCATGGCTATGAGTTACCCTCAATTTTCCTGGATATTGCCCAAATGAGTCACCAAAGTGGTTGTAAAAATGTACACTCTCAACTCATTGCACCACATCCTTATCAGCTCTTGGTGATGTCAGACAGATGAGTGTGACATATCTCAATGTGGTTTTAGTTTTTCATTTTTTTGTTTGATGAAGTTGAACTTATTTTTTTCTTTTTTCCTTTCTGTAAACTACCTATCTTATCTTTTGTCTATTTTTCTGTTGTCTTTCTAATTGATTGTAGGGTGCCAGTCTTCTGTTGGTTAATGCTTTGAGATGAAATATTCATCTTTTCCTTTAAGATTGGTAGCTTTCTTGTTTATATATTCTTTCCTACCCTCATTTTATAAAGATATTTTCCTGTATTTTATTCTACAAGTTCTCAAATTTTGCTTTTCACATACTTATTTTTGGTTACCATAACACAGAAAATCTACTTTCATTTTTTACTCATAAGTTTAGCTAATTTCCCTACCACCATTTAATGAACTCTTCCTCCCACTGATTTATGAGACTTCAGTCACATACAAAGTTTTCATATATATTCATGTCTCTTCTTAAGATCTGTGCTATGTTTCACTGATTTGACTAGCCTTGTGTCTTTACCATGCTGTTTTAACTACTGGGATTTTACAGTAATCTTCAAATCTGATACAGTGAACACCTCTGTTCTCTCTCCTTCCCCCTTTTCTTTTCCTTTTTCCTCCAAATTGTCTTAGATATTCTTGGCCTTTTTAGAAAAAATTTTCATTTTACCCACTCTTTCAAATATAGTGGCATAAAATTTTTCACAATGCTTCCTTTTTCATTCCAAATATCTGTATTTGTACCTCTTCTTTCAGTCCTATACAGGCTTGTCTACTTATTAGCGTTTTCAAAGGACCAACTTTTGGTTTTGTTGATTCTTTATTTCCTATTTCACTAAATTCTGCTCTTTTTATTATTTCTTCTTCAACTCCTTTTAAATTACTGTTTCGTTTTCCAACTACTTGAAGTGAATACTCAACTCATTAACCTTTCCTCTTTTCATACAGTCAAAACTTATTTACCCACACTTACCAATTTATTCACCATTACTGTTTTTTACATCCTCCTTTCTTCTTGGCCCACCTTCCTTCTTTCTAAGACATGTCCACTAGCATTCAGCAAAGTCTCTGTTTGAAAGTGCATTTTGCCACCACTCTTGGAAAATAGGTTAATTCGTATGGAACTCTAGTTAAAAGCTGTTTTTCCCCAGCACTTTGATGGTATTATTCCATAGTCTTGTGACTTTTACTGTTATGTCTGCTAAAGTCTGCTATCCCCCTAACTGTTGTAATTGTTTTTATCTACAGTTAATTTTAAGATTTTCTTTTTGGTTTTGGTGTTTGGCAATTTAACTGAGTTGTACCTAGACGTAGGTTACATTTATCCTTCTCAGGACTGAATAAGAGCAGTTATGGCTTTTATTAAGTCTGGAAAATTTTGGCCATTATTTCCCTGAATATCAATTCTCTCTCCTTTTCTGTTTTGTTGTTGCTGTTGTGCTTCTCAAATTCCTACTGGACCTCTGTTGGAAATTTTCATTCTTTCCTCCATGTTTCTCAACCTTTCTTTTATTTTTTTCCCCTTTGTACCCCTTTCTGAAGCATTCTGGGCAATTTCTTTTTTTTTTTTTAAATTTTTTTTTCAACGTTTATTTTTTTTTGGGGGGGGGACAGAGAGAGACAGAGCATGAAAGGGGGAGGGGCAGAGAGAGAGGGAGACACAGAATCGGAAACAGGCTCCAGGCTCTGAGCCATCAGCTCAGAGCCCGACGCGGGGCTCGAACTCACGGACCGCGAGATCGTGACCTGGCTGAAGTCGGACGCTTAACCGACTGCGCCACCCAGGCGCCCTTCTGGGCAATTTCTTAAAATTACTATTTGTGTTCACTAATTCTTTTGGTGTGTCTAATCTGCTGTTTAACCTGTTCACCAAGTTAGTGAAATTTCACTATTAAACAAAAACTACAGTTTTAAAAATAAATGAACTAGAGCTATGTGTACCAACAAGGGTCAATCTCACAAAGAAAGTTGGTTAAGGAAAGAGCCAAATCAAAAAACAAAACAAAATACTGAGTATGATTCTACTTCTGTTGTTTAATGATACACACTTAGGTGGTGAGATCAGAAAGCAAATCTAGGGAACAGTAAACACTGAAATCAAGAAGAGAGTGGAGAAGCACGAGTAGGGGGTGGGGAGGGACACACACAGGGCTTTAGAGGTTTGGCAGTATTCTATTCAGAATAGTGGTCAGCATGTGAGTATTCCTACCCCCCAGACTTCACATATATGTTCTTTATATTCTTTTGCACATATGGAATATTGTTTGTTTTCCAAGTTTCAAACATTTAAACACTGTTTTTTAAACACACAGACACATCTCAACATACACACACAGAGATAAACTGTATTAGTGAAATCTACCCCAAGTCCCAAAGTTCCTTTTAAGAAACAGCTTTTGCTAGAACTCTACTGGCAACTTGATAAGCAACTGTATCTACCGGTAAGGTACAAAATCAAAAGATTACTACTTTTCTTAATTCTCAGTCCTATTTTTTGATAACGAGTCAAGTTAACAACATAATGACCAAATTATACTAAATGATCAAAAGAAGAGAAGAACAGGGACCTAGGCACAAACCCAGAGGATAATGACATTTTATAGGCAACCAAGATGAGACCATCATTCCAGCACTGTGCCGATTCTTAACATTCTGACCAGTATGCCGATCCCATCTAAGGGGACAATTGGAGAATTAAAATGTGAGTTTCATAAGGCAGGGGCTTTTCTTGTTTTCATTGCTCAAGTCCCAACTGCTAAGAAGCAGGGCTGGCTGAGCATACATAGTAGGTGTTAGATAAATATTTGCTGAATGAATGAATCAGAGACAGAAAAAAAAAAGGATGCTTATGTAAGTTGTGGTGCTTAACCTTGCTTAACATAGTTCCTCACCAAAAGCTAGAAAATCTCAGAGTTACTGAATAAAGCAGGAAAAAAAAAATGCTTTCTCGGTGAAAGTTTTCTTAGAAAAGTAAAGTATGATCAATTTTTGGGTCCTGACCCAAACATTAAAAAGAAAGTAAATATGGTCAGTGTGGAAGAGCTGCTGTGTAAGCATTCCACACACCTTCAACCCTCTTGACTTCTCCTTCCCTAAAAGTTCACCCCACATACAGAAAGCATGGTCGCTCAAGGTGGACAAAAATATCTTCTGGCGGAGAAACCATCCTGTGGAGAGGAGGAACGTACGTGACAGTGTGGCTTTTACAAAATAGAAAAGCTCTTTTATGCCTGCAGAGAGTGCTATCTGCTTTAGTTACACTACAGGAATCCTTCCAGAAGAGGTTTGTCCTGAAAGTCACTTCTGGGCCTACTAACACATAGAGACCATGTTTTCCATGTCAGCAGAAAGTAATTCTGTTATTAAGTTCCTCTTCCTAGAAACACAAACTTCGGCCTGCCTAGTTGAACGGTCTCAATGATTACTCAACAGTTTGAATAAATTTTGTGGTCTTTTTTTACTGGGAAAAATTAGAGAGTGATTCTGCCTGCAAAGCACAGAAGGTGCCATTACTGTTTTTCTTCTTCATAGGGGCCAAGCCACCCCCCGTTTGAATGTTCATTACAATCTTTCATAATGCGTCTGATAAATTTATTAAAAACACCATCTGGATGGGACTTGGCTTTGTGCTGTATTTCCAGTCTTCCAGTTTCCTCTCTTGTCCCCCTGGAATTTCTGCCCCAATTTGTGTCACTTTGTTTACAAACCATACTGCCAAAATCCAGCATCTTGTGCCTGTCTCTTTCTGTTTTTCCTTCACCATCCTTCGGCAGCAGGGGCGGCCAACAGCTTGCCAGTAAATTTAATTCAGGAGTAATAAAATTTTTAAAAGGCAGTATTACTTCACTGGGACATGACCTGAGGGCCACCTGTACCAGCTCCATTTAAAGATAGGACTGATGGGGCGCCTGGGTGGCGCAGTCGGTTGGGCGTCCGACTTCAGCCAGGTCACGATCTCGCGGTCCGTGGGTTCGAGCCCCGCGTCGGGCTCTGGGCTGATGGCTCAGAGCCTGGAGCCTGTTTCTGATTCTGTGTCTCCCTCTCTCTCTGCCCCTCCCCCGTTCATGCTCTGTCTCTCTCTGTCCCAAAAATAAATAAATGTTGAAAAAAAAATTTTTTTTAAAGATAAGACTGACATGTTAGTTAACTGTCTCCAGAGATCACCTTTGAGAGGTGAGGGAAAAAACCCACTTGAGGCAGATTTTTAAAAATGAAAGAACATGTGGCACTTACAGAGGACCGTCATCCTCACAAACCATACCTGTGTTAGGCTTTATTCAATGTTTCCCTGGCTGTTTTTATTACAAACTGTTCTCTAATGGCACAGTGACTCATGATTCTTCTCCACTGCTGAGATTTTCACAAAGAATTTCTTTCAAAAAGACTACTAAGGTTATTAGCTTAAGATCACACCTAGATATTCCCCTACAGACCAAAACTTTTTATTTTTACTTTTTTAAGTTTATTTATTTAAACTTAAAGAGACAGTGTGCTTGTGAGTGGGGGGAGGGGCAGAGAGAGAGGGAGAGAGGGAATCCCAAGCAGGCTCCGTGCTACCAGAACAGAATCAGATGTGGGGCTCAATCCCACGACCACAGGATCATGACCTGAGCCCATATCAAGAGTCGGAGGCTTAACCAGCTAAGCCACCTGGGCGCCTCCCAAAACTTTTTTATAAAAAAAGGGGGCTCACCCGAGGCTCCTACCCGCAGGCCTATACTGCAACTTTGCAGAGCATGCAAACTCCCAACCGGATTGCAATCCAACCTTTGGTCCAGTTTTTCAAAGGAGAAAATACCCGCAGCTGTTACATCTTAACAGCTGTAAAAGAACAATAGCTAATTAGAGCACAAGCCCATCATTCTTGGAAACTATCAAAAAGCTACAAAAATGTATTCTACAACACTGGCACTAAGTTATATTAATTCCTGGTTTTTATCTATCAGGTTAAAAAAATCACTTTTTAATCATATGTTACATCAATCGTATCACTGAAGAAGAACCATTGATCATTTAGGGCATGCAACATTTAAACTTTTTTCCCCAAATTTCCCCCAGTTCCCAATTCCATGAGAAGACTGCTTCCTAACACAATTGCAAAGGATTTGGACAGGATCACCTCTCCGCACTCACAGGGGAAGCCCAGGAGAAGAAAATAGACCACGCCTTTTGAATGCTGGACCACCCCCGCCCCCCCTTCACCTTCCTCTGTGTCTCTTTCCTTTTCTCTTTGCTTTTCACTCTCCTCTGTTTGGGTTAGTATGAATCTGCATGCTCCCATCATTCCCGTCTAGCTCTACTTCCGGATGTTATCAAAGTTGCCCAAATCACACCATCTCCTGAGACTGTAAGGGTTTTGACAGTCATGCTGGGCTCTACTTGGCCAGTGAAAGGAGGAGGTAATACTTTTCCAAAGTTCAAATGTGCCCCCCTTCCCCCTTCCCCAAACATATGCAAACTATGTAAGGCCACAGCTCCAATCACTTCAGAGGGAAGGTGAGAAATCAGAGGTGGTTATCCCCAGGGCCAAGGCGAGGTGGGTGGGGCCAGTGGATCTCAAAGGTACAAATTCACTAGGATCAGTGAATTCTCTCTCATACTGAGGCCTTTGAAGGAAAGCATGGTCCAGAACTAACTGTTTAAGAGGTTTACTCTCTTAGGTGTAGCTTGAATGCTGGAGGTTTTAGCTGTGAAAATCTTCAATGCAAAAAGACCTTAAAGAATCAAGCATCAGATGTTACAAAGCAGTAACCACTGCAGTGTATCAAAGAGGGATTCACTCTGTAGGCGAGGCCTTGAAATTTAGGACAAAGGCATTTCCAGGTGTAAGAAAAAAGATATCCCAAACATCCAACTATGTGTTTGAACTAATAGGCAATATCTCATTGGGGTGACTTTTTCTTTTCTCTGGACATAATCTATTAGAGAAAGAGCCTCTACATCTGCCCCTACATCAGGACAAGTGATTCAAGCTCATACAGGGGGAAATACCTAACATAACAAAGAGTCGCTGAAACTGGTTTTGAAAGTTTTGGAAACTCTCAAAAAAATCACAAAATTATAACGTAAAAGGCATTTTTTTCTATGAGTGGTATCGTAAGTTTTACATGGATTTAGTTTTCTTTATGTTCTAAAAGATGATGAAATCAACAGAATTATTTTTGTTCCCCACCACTGGTTAAAAGGTCTTATCAAGCCACAACAATTTTACGACTCAAGATCAGAGCTGTTACTATAGCTAGGGGGAGTATTTCTCATTCATGCTGGGCATAGAACAAAGGATGTGCAAAAGGTTTTTAAAAGCCCCACGAAAGAAGTAATGGTTTGCTCAATACTTACTTTTTAAAATTTTTTAATGTTTCTTTATTTTTGAGAGAGAGAGAGAGAGAGAGAGAGAGAGAGTGTGTGTGCGTGTGTGTGTGTGTGTGTGTGTGTGTGAGCAGGGGAGGGAGAGAGGGAGACAGAATCCGAAGCAGGCTCCAGGCTCTGAGCTGTCAGCACAGAGCCCAACATAGGGCTCAAACTCACAAACCAAGAGATCATGACCTGAGCCGAAGCAGGAGGCTCAACCGACTGAGTCACCCAGGCGCCCTGCTCAATACTTTTTTGTAAGGAGATTTTTTTTTTTTAAAGTTCCTTTAATCAAGCAGTGGCTTTCTTTTTATATAAGCTGAAGGATGCATCTGGTTCACACTTTAACAATTTTCAATCAGAATGATTCTGGGATCATGGATGACTTGAGTTTTAAGATCCTGAATATTTCCTTAAAATGCATCAATAACTATAAAATTTGAGTTTTTACTCAAAGTCGTGTCAGTAGTGAGGCATCCCAAACATTAAGTGGAGCCCTGTACATTGTACAGAAAATGTCCTGATCGGATCTGTGACAAGTATGTTCCTACAACTCTGCTTTGGCAGAATCTTCCTGCCACACCTTTTGGAGGCAGACAGAAAAAGGTTGGAGATAATGCCAAATTCTCACATGTTTTAGCTCCCACAAACCATCCTGGACTGAGTTATGTGAGAAGGAAAAGAATCTCTGAGAATCTCAAGGGAGCAAGACTGGAATTTAGAAGAAACAGATAGGTAAAGGTGAGTCTCAACTTCCGAATACTGGGCTCTCAGAATTAAGACTCTGTAGTCAGACCACACAGGATGCCTGAGGGAAAAATCCTGCCTCCTGGGCACTCTCCCAGTTTTAGTCTGAGGGACCACCCAGGGCTGTGGGGGAATGGAGCAGTCCCCCTGGGTGAGGCACAAGTGATGCCTTCTAACTGATGAACTTGGGATCCCTGGGAGAATCTGGCTACCTGGCTTCAAAGACTGACAATCAGAGTCTTCCAAGTGACCTGGAACAACTCTATTCATACCTCTAAGTAGTTCTCAGGAAATAAAAAAAAAGCCTCAGCAAAACCTACAATGTATACTACCTTCTGGAGGCCAAAGTTAATCCAGATTGAGGAAACACAATCATGCTGCATTTTCCAGTAGACTTACAGTGTGTGATGAAAAAAGTCTTGTCTAAAATACAATAAAAAAGTAATTTAAAGAGAGCCTTTTGCTACTATTTTCGATTATTCTTTCAATGGTTTACACTTAGTGCTTTGGGAAATGAAAAATGGGTGCAAGTATTTTTAAATGAACTTTATTATGAATATTGTCAAACCCGCCTAATAAGAAGCATCTCATTTTTGGGTTCTAGCTTTCTTCATATCATATCTACACACTTTAATTCTGAGAGGGGAAATGCTACTCTCCCCTTCCCGTCTTCAGCTCTGACATCCAATGGACCAGGCCATGGACTGAATGCAGGCACCCAAAGAACTACCCTGAGTTCCGGGGATGGTTTCTTAGGCTATCTTGAGGAGGCCATTTAACTGCTCTGGGACTGAGTTTCTTTCCTTAGTGAATAATCCCTTCTTCTCTCTACCTTCTTATGAATATTGACAGAAAAAATGAGATGTTTACAAAAGCACCTTGAGACCAAAAAAGCACAAGACCCAGGACTGGTACTTTCTTAGCCATGAAAGAGTCAGGGTTTTGGCCATGTGGTATGGGTAGGTGGGACCAGCATTTCAGAAATCTCGGTATCATACAAGAGGGGTACCCTCTTTTCCCACGAGGTACCCTATAATTGCAAAAGGACAGGGTGCAAGGGAAGGAAGAACCAATAATAATTCTACTGACCTGCAAAAACTATTAGCACCTGCTAGTGTAATATGCAGCTGGCAGTTTCAGAATAACCAAGAAAGCAGTTCCTTCTGGTCGATATTTGCTGGGGACAGCAATTTCTGACCTACTGAATCAGATCAAGATCATCTGAGTCATTAGACCAAAGAAGCCTCTTTGTGCTAACGGTACAGTGGCTGGGGGTCTCTTTTCATTAAACTAAGGGGTCTGCCTGCAGCCTGTCTTCTAGAAGAGTCACTGCTTTGAGGTTTCATGAACTATCACAACTGAGTGAGCAAAATCAAAACACATTAAAAATATTGCAGACACAAATGGGCATATCATTTATCAGTGAGGCAGGCAGTGGTAAATGCCATGTGGCTGCCCCACTCTTCTTGGGGGAAGGCAGGAGGGGGCACAAGGAGAGAGGGGAGGAAGAGGGAGAGTAAAGGTTCCCTACAGTATTTAGATGGTCTTCAAATGTTCATAATTTCCTTAGGGTGTGCTCGTTGCCAGGTTGACAGATGTTGCTGGAAAAACCTGTACTATTCTGAAGAAAGGCTAACCTTTCAAGAGTGGGAGCGGGGGAGGGAGAGAGCCCACGTATTCCAGTGAAGAGATGACATTAAACCGGACAGCAAACCACCCTGAGCCTGCTGGATCTTTGAAAGGCTGTGTGATAACACTGCCAAAGAGAACTGTCCTGGGAGAAATCTCATTTCACCGTGGCCTTCCCTGCCATGAGTTTAAATTAGTTTTTAAAACTAAATATTAGAATGCCCTAGACAAGTAACTGATTATTAATTATTGCTTTTTTAAACTGCCCTGACTCTGAGTGGTAACATTCCCCTAAGAGAAGTCATGGATAAGCCATTTTATACTCTCTTCTAAGCGTTTGTCCACTTTCTTTTTTCATTCTTTCTCCCTTGCTTTCCTTTATGCATAAAGAGAAATGGGTTCCTCAAAGCAAACTGCCAATGATGTTAAACAGACTTCCCAAATGGGTGCAAGCTTACATGCTTCCTCTGCTGGCTTGGCTCTTGACATTTCCTAAAGAAAGCCTCCCAACTGAAGATCAAGTATGTTGAAGGCTAATTTACGGGACAAAAAGCCCCAGTCCTTTACCACAAGATAAGAGGAAGAAAGCACGTTAGGGCTTGCCTGTTTAAGATCCTCAGTTCATCAGTCAGTGTAGCGGAATCAGCATTTGAACTGGAAAGAGCTGGGGCTGAGAAGGAGAGGGGAAAGCCCAATGTGCTGAGGCCTCACTTTTCAACATACACTGCCTGTGTCCTCTTCCTGAGGGCTGTGGCTTCTTCTCCAACATCGTTTTCTGGCATTCCCGACTCTGAACCTCCTGCTCAAAAATCCACATGCTCTTTCTCGTTAATGTGACCATGAGTCATTTCTTCCTGTGCCCTGGCTACACCCGATGTTTTTTTTTTATCAGCTCTGATTAAGGAGTAAGTCACCTAATGTCTTCTCATGGAAGGCAGATTAACCAACCTATCCATTTAAAGATTAACAGTAATGTGCCATAAGGAAAATTATACCTCCAGCATGAAAATCTGCAGTTGGGGAACCATTTTACAGGATCACACTCATTTATATCAATTATCTTGTTTATCAAAGACAATGAAAACCAAA
This sequence comes from Acinonyx jubatus, assembly GCF_027475565.1. Taxonomy (NCBI): domain Eukaryota; kingdom Metazoa; phylum Chordata; class Mammalia; order Carnivora; family Felidae; genus Acinonyx; species Acinonyx jubatus. The sequence continues at coordinate 113,459,862 of NC_069385.1, read as the reverse complement.
CTGGTAGTAAAAAGGTACAGAGTGCACTGTGAGGAATAATTAGGTCTTACCCTCCCAGAGGCCGATAGCCATTTACCACTTCGCTTTGGGAGGTGATGTTTACAGTGTCTGTTTTATAACTCTCTTCACATTAACTTTCAAATGTCAAAAGCAGGCAGTTAATTGTTTATTATACAAAATGTCACAAATGTAAAATACTGAGGCATAAAATTATTATAACCGATCTACCACAAGAAATCCTGCCTTTTAGATTTTATAGCTTGTTTGTCAGTCTCTGGATTTCAGCTAAACTGCCACTATATGGACTGTGTGTGCCGGGTAGTCGCTGTCTGACGAGCAATGTTCTCTGCATGCACTGTGTCCTCAGCCAAATGAGAAATAAAAATAACATGATATAAAAATTACTATTATGGTTTAAAGTGGTATGTACTAAGAAGAATGGGAGATGTCGGAATAGTGATGTCACATGTCCCAGCTGAGACTGAGATTCAGAGAATCGTGATGCAGTTGTCCAAGTGGCTTAAGCTCACAAGAGTGAGTGTGTAACTGCTAAAGTTCTCCAAAGCCACTGGGTATGGACACCAACACCCTGTGTCTGCCCCAGAAGCTCTTCACCATGGAATATGCACCTGCATGAGAATTTCTTCTATATCACCTGCTAAATTTGCAGAGATTGAATCTCCTCCCTCCATTACCCACAATTCCAATTTTGCAAAACCCACCCCTTCTGGCAATGTCTCTGTCTTTAGGCTCAAAGAACCCAATTTTTCTCTAGAGCCATAAAAATCAGAAAGATGGGAAGGAGAAGAGGAAAGAAGGGAGGAGGAAGGAATAAAATAAAGCAGTGTATTTCTATGGGCAAGGAAATGAGAGTCCAGGAAGTCAGTTGGGGTGAGAGTAAGGCCAAGAAAGCTCCTTTATAATGTATTAGACAGAATTTATACGAAATTTTTGTTGTTACAATTTAGTAACACCGATGCATGGATGAAAATGGTTACGAGTTGGTCATGGAGCTCCTGTTTACAGCCACCCGTACACACGATGGAAAACACGCCATTTTTGCATGCACGGTCGGTTAACCCTCTCTCGTATCACTGAGGTGATGAATACCTGTGAATTTGCTTGGCTAATCCACAAGACCAGTGAACCACTGGTAAGAAACCCATAGCTACCAGAGCTCATCAAGTCATCGAAGTTATAGTTAGAAAAGAACCTTGAGAACCTTTTAGTTCAAGGAATAAATAATTTATATCTTATTACAAATTGATCCAGAAAACAGAAAAGGAGGGAAAGCTGCTCAAGTCATTTTAATATAACTTTGGTTGTGAACTGACCTAGAGATGGGTCAAAAAAAGAAATTTACAGGCCCATTTTATTTAAGAAAATAGACGTAGGGGCTCCTGGCTGGCTCAGTTGGAAGAGCATGAGACTCTTTATCTTGGGGTTGTGAATTTGAGCCCAATGTTGGGCACAGAAATTACTTAAACTAACTAACTAACTAACTAACTAACTAACAAGAAAGAAAGAAAGAAAGAAAGAAAGAAAGAAAGAAAGAAAGAAAGAAAGAAAATAGGTATAAATATTCTAAAATAAATATTAACCAACACCAAATCCAATTACTTAGAAAATACATCATGTCCAAGTAGCAATTATCTTAGGAATGCAAGTAGGGGTCATCATCAGAGCATCTATCATTTCAGTGGATTAAAGAAAAAAAAAAAAGCCTCTGAGTGATTCTGAGCAAAAGGGTGTTCCAATGGGCTCACCCTGCCTGGAGTGTGAGAACAGTGGGAAGGACTAGAGAGGATGCAGGCAGAGCCAGGGGCAGAAACATTACGCAGCAATTGGAGGGATGGTGGTGGCTTGCACTGGGGGGGGTAGCAGCAGCAGCGGCAAGAAACTCACTAGGAATGAAAGAAGTGCAAATTGAACAACACTATGACCTTAGGGCCATCAGGTCACTGTAAGGGCAAAGAACAGAACACCCACCTTGTATGTGGGTTAAGGGGATGGGGAGGAAAAGCGCTCTCATGCACTCCTGGTGCTGGGAATGCGAACCAGCAGCAGCCATACAGGAAGGCAATCTGGCAGCAAGGGGCAGAATGAAAGCCGTGTGCTTTAGTGCTCAAGGATCATACTTTGAATACAGGCCCCAGAGAAATCCCCATGCAGGTACAAAGGAGATAGATACAAGGACATTCGTCACAGGGCTGTTTTTGAGAGCAGGAATCTGGAGGCAACCTAGGTATCCATCACAATGGGGAATGAATGAGTAAAACAGGTAAGAGAATAACTGCCTACCTTACAAGACTGTTGAGAGGGTTAAATGATTTTACATAAGAGCTTAGACAGTGTCTGGCAAAAAGTAGGACTATATAAGTTTGTTAATATATTTATAATTATTATGATGGAATGCTAAGTCACATTAAGAAGCAATGATACATAGGTCTTAAAAACATAGTATTCCTTGAGAAAAGTATGAAAATGAGTAAGATTTATAGCATACGAACATTTTTGAAGATGAAAACACATATACAAGACATTATAGATTTTACAAATATAAGTGCATATTAAGGATATAGCCAAACATGCTCAAGATGATGTCACAGAGAAGGAGAACAGAAGCAGGGTTCAAAGCAAAGAAGGAACACAAATTTAAAAAAAGGCCTTGCTTGGAACACCAAGGATGATGTATTAATGCCCTGAGGTATATGATTAACACAATTATCTACACCCAAAGGATGCTTATTTAAAAACAAAACAAAAAAGAAACAGATCATTCGGTTAGTTTTTTCATTTTATAGCTGAGAATTCTGAGTCTCAGAGAGATGCTGTCCTATATTACATGGCAAATCGGCAGCAGAGTGGGAACCAGAATTTGGGCTAATCTTCTGGTCCTCAGAATGCAGCACACCATTCTGTCCATCCATCCATTCAATAAACATTTATTGAGTATTGGGATTCCACGTGCTGGGAATATAGCAGTGAACAAAACAGACACGGTCCCTTCTATTATCAAACCATGTGAATAAAATGTATCATTGCAAATGAAACGAAGAGCTTCTGAAGGGAAAAAAATCCATATCTATTAGCATCATACAAAGGTAGAGGGTCAGGTAAAACTTTTCTTAAGAAGTAACATTTAAACTGAAATTTAAAGGATCAATAGGAGGTTACCTAGATAAAGGGGGTGAGGTGTAACGGGGGGAGGGTAAGGGACATTCCGGAGAGAATGCCAAGTGCAAGGCCCCGTGGTCAGAGAATGCCCTGTCCGTTCTGGGAATGAAGAGAAGGCTTGCGGCTTGAACAGCAGAAGGCTAGATGGGAACTGGTATAAGCTGAAGCAAGTATGCGGGCTCCAGATTACACACGGGTTCACAAGCCACGGTGAAGACTGAATTTTGTCTTAAGAGGAATGGGAAGGCTCTGAGTGACTCTGGGCAAAGGAGTGCTCCATGAGGGGGAAGGACTGGAGAGGATGCGAGACCCTGCTGAGTAGCCAGGCATGACAGCAGTGCTAGAGCCAGTGGTGGCTCGCACTCGGATGGTAGTGGCCGTGGGGGCAAGAAGGGAATACATTTGACATTTGGAATGCAGCATCGATATAAGTTATTTCTATAATATAAAAATATCTCTGATGATACATGTTTTAGTGTGCTTCCACAGCTCACTGAGGTTTTACTGAGGTGTGCTTCCAGTTTTTAATAACCAGCAACCACTGAACATTCATCAAAGGATCACTGGGAAAAAGTCTGATAATGCTCCTGGGGCAACTGGCTCCTTGGTTTTGAGCAAGAAGGAAGGAAATGGGGCTCTAAGCTCTTCCCTAAACTATCGTTTGCCACCAAAGCCCATTGCTCTGTCAGCCGGCTTCGCTGGCCATTAGCAAAGCAGTAGCTGCCCAGTTAGGACGGGGGTGCAGTGTCTGCCTCCGGCAGGCACAAGGGCCGCCTGGGGTGCCTACAGTCCTGAAGTTAGAACTCAATCAATTCATCCTTAATATTTTACAGAATCATTTCCTGAAGATTCTAATTTGAACATCTAACACCTTCTGCACTTTTACATCTCACTTGAGCCCCTCATTTTTACACTCCGCTTTATTGCCATTCTGGTTGATTTCAACACAGCTTCATGGAAAACAACTTCACCAACGACCATTGCCTGTCATTATGAGGGCAGGATTGAAGTAATCCCCTGCTTCAGTACTGGGTGGTTTTTATGATAATTTTACCACAGGTAATGTTGTGATTTTAAGTACATTTCTCTCTTGTAGCACTGTACCAGTTCCTGTCTTTAAAAAGCTAAGTATCGAATGCAGCTATAAAAGAAACATACCCATCTTCACAATATTAACGAGCCAATAAATTCAAAAAGATTGCTGCGTCCCGGACTGGCTCACCTACCAGGCACCCAGTATCATGCAATCACTTAATTTTACTCAAATCAGTGACACACCCAAGCCCTGTTACACTGAATTATGAGGCAGGAAAAGGCCATCAGGTTTAGAGGTCCCCTCCCAAAACATTTTATACAGCAGCCTGCTCCAACAGCTTCCAAATCCCAAGGATTTCATTTGATTCACAGAAGCACGGCCCTCGCGTTGCTATTTTAATAAATAAGGAATACTGTAAGGCCCCAAAGGCTATTGGAATTTTTCCTTCCAATTCCCTCCTCTCATTTTTAAACATCTTTCTTGAGGTATAATTGACACACAGACCATTTCACATATTTGAAATGTAGAATTTGATGAGTTAGACATATGTGCACACCCATGAAACTATTAGCATAATCAAGATAACAAACCTTTCCATCATCCTCGAAAGCTTCCTCATGCCCCTCTGTAATCCGTCCCCCAGCCCCAGAGGACTGTGAATCTGCTTTCTGTTACTATATGTGAATTTGTATGATCTAGAATTGCTTGTAAGTGGAATTATACAGTATATCTTCTTTTTTTTTGTTTGTTTGGCATCTTTCATCTAGATTCTCAGGGACTCCTGGTTTACTCGACAGAATCATCATCAGGTGAATCACTATACTTCACAAAGAAATTCCCCTACCTAACCCAGAAATAGGACTTAATTTAGTGGGCTATATTTGGGAGCACGTGGGGTCCTGTGGTGCCTGGAGGGCACTGGTGCTGGCCCTATCCACCCTGCCTTGTCTCTCTCTTAGGATAGGCAGTGTGGAAATAGCTTTATTTGAAAAAGAAACATTAATATTTTTTTCTGATCATAAAAGTAGCACATATTCACTGAAGAAAATATGTAAATGCAGAGAATATAATTAAAAAATTAAAATTGCCTACAATCTCATCATCCAGATAACCTCGATTAACATTTTGATGTTCTTCTTATTGTCCTGTTATAACAAGGGCTGTTTTCATGAACTGTTATAGACTGAATTGTGTCCCGTACCCTGCAAATTCATAATGTGAAGGGGTAACCCCACTAACCTAGAACGTGACTGTATTTGGAGATAGGACCTTTAAAGAGATAATCAAGATTAAATAAGGGTGGAAACCTGCTCCAACAGGCCCCATGTCCTCATCAGAAGAGGAGGAGACATCAGGGATGGGAGTGCATGCTGAAAAACCCACGTGAAGACGCAGTGAGAAGACAGGTATCAGCAGGCCAAGGAGAGAGGCCTCAGGACCAACCTAACCTGCCGACACCTTGATCTTGGACTTCCAACCTCTACAATTGGGAGAAAGTAAACATCTGTTGTTTAAGCCTCCCAGGCTCTGGTATTTTTTTATGGCCGCCCTAGCAAATTAATATACGCATATATAAAAATACATATACTATCTTTAAAATACTGGCATCAGTTTGGCTATAAAGATGGCATCCTGCTTCTACTTTATATTACGAGCATTTCCCTATGTTATGAATGATTATATAGAAATTTTGATGTGTGAACGTGCCAGAATTTATTTCATTATGCCCCTATTGTTAGACATTGCAGTCTTTCCACTTTTTTGGTTATCATAAATATGACACTGCATTATACATTCACGTAAAAGAAATGTTCTTCCTGAATATTTCCTTAGGATAAATTACTAAAGTAGTAGATTGAGGGGGTATTTTTAAGACACTTCATTTATTGCTAAACTGCCTTCAAGAAAACTTACACGTTTCTCCACAGTACGACACTGCCCATATCGTGACAGCCTCACTCATACGAAGTATTTTCATTTAAAATATTTTTGCCAACAGGATTTTGAAATGAAACTTGACAAGCTGATTTTCAAGTTCATTGGAAAAGAAAATCCGAAAGAATAGCCCAGAAAATTTAGAAAAAGAATAGCTATAAATGTGGATTTGCAATACTAGGCAGCAAAATAGATTATAAAGCTGCAGTTATTTAAATGATGTGTCACAGAATCTAGGATGGAGAGATCCAGGATACCTGCTATTTTAAATCAATGTGGGAAAGGATGAAATAATCAATAAAGGATTTCAGAACAAGTGGTCACGTATTTTATTTTTATTTATTTTTTTAAGTAGGCTTTATGCCCAACATGGGGCTTGAACTCACAACCGTGAGATCAAGAGTAACATGCTCTACTGACTGAGCCACCCAGGCGCCCCCAACTTGTCACATATTTTAGAAATAAAAGGGGAACCCCTTCCTCAGACCAAACACAGAATAAAACTTAAATGGATCGAAGAGCTAAATGCTACACACACACGTAGCAGTAAGACAACAAGAACGAGCCACTGACAACAGTGAAAGAGGAGCACATTTTTATATTTTGGGCTGAGGATGGAGTTTCGAAGCAAGCCACAAAATCCAGAAGCAAGAAAAGAAATGGCTGACAGGTATGACTAAGTCAAAATAAAAAACTTCTGCACAACAAGGACATCACAAAGTTAAAATAACAGTGTGGGAGAAGATATTTGCAACATGTATAAAAGACAAAGAATGATTATCCATAATCTACAAATTAATAATAAAAAACACAAGCAATCAAAAAAGAAGTTGAGAAAGAACATGAAGATATAATTCATAAAAAAAAGTAGGAATGGCCAATAAACATAAAGATACTCAAGTTTAGCAATAACTAGGCTAATACGTGTTAAAATGGAAATATCTTATTTCACTGTATATATTTTTGTGTTTGTGTTTTGGTGAAAAATGATTGTATTACTCATGTAAATGAAAAATTTTAAATTAAAAATACTTGCCGATAAAAGAGGACAAAAATGGTATCTTAGTTTGTATTTCTTTGATTATTAGTGAGGCCACACTCTTGTCAAGTTTATTGACAATTACACTTTTTCTTTCCTTTTTAATAAATTGCTGTTTGTGCACATTACCTGTTGGGAATTCATTTTTTTTTTTAATGAATTTATTTTATTCATTTATTTTGAGAGAGAGAGAGAAAGGGACAGTGAGTGGGGAAGGGGCAGAGAGAGATTCCCAAGCAGGTTCCACACACTGTCAGCACAGAGCCCAATGCAGGGCTCAGAGCTCACGAACCGTGAGTTCATGCTCTGGGCCGAAGTCGGACGGTTAACTGACTGAGTCACACAGGTACCCTGGGAATCCACAACTTTTTTACTCGTTTGAAAGTACTTTCTTTATATTAAAGGTAATTCCTCATTTTCATGTATGCTGCAATTATTTTTTCCCAGTTTGTCAAAGACCTTTGAGCTCTATTTGTGCTTTCTGCCTTTGCTTTTGTGCCGAGGAAGTACCTCCTCAACCTTGAGCTCAGATAAATACTTATTAACAGCTCTCTGTGGTTCTTCTGGAGTAATATTATCTAACTCTTAACAGGAAACTATTTTGGTATACAGTATGTGGGGAAAATCTCAGGTGTTTTTAGTTACCAACTGCTGCAGCATTTACTATATTACCTTTCCTTTCTCAACTCATGGGAAATGTCATTTTTATCCTGCACTATATTCTTACATATGCTAAGATCTAATTCCGAGTTGGCTTAATTTATCTACCAGTTTATTCTTGCATTTAATGCCATACTACTGCAGTATGTAGTACTAATTTTAATACCTTGTTAATACTAGACCTCTCATTTCATTTTTTTTTTTTTTTTCTGTTTTTGGGAAGGGATTTCCATGTATTTATTCTCTTGGAAAAATTCTTTTTAACTCAAAGTTTTTTGTTTTGTTTTGTTTTTAAAGCACAGTGGGATTCTGAGTAGTCCTGCAGGAAACTGGTAGATTAAGATGGGAAGAACCAACATTTTTACTGCATTAAAGTTTTCATCCAGAAATACGTCTTTCCATTATTCAGTGTTTCTTAAAGACTTATAGTTTTAAATTAGAACATGTGGATTTATTAATTTTATTCCTTGGTAGGTATTTGTTGTTTGTGAGGGGGAGAAAAGTTTAAAAATTCTGGCAGATCTTCCTGGCATGCTCCCCTCATAATCTACAGTTAACGGCTCCCACCTTTGCTTTCCTGACCCTGCTCCCATCTCTAAAGGCGTAAGAGGGGTTGGGAGATGGCTGATCCTTGGTCACAGGGCTAGGGATGGACTGATGTATGGCTCATGGGCTGTTACTGGGTGTTTGGCAGTTTTCAATGCTATTATGAATGGAATTTCGGAATTTCCCTCATTATATTTTCCCTCGGTTGTTTTTGTTTTTGTTTTGAGAACACTTTATTTGTATTTATTATTGTGACTGGCTACATTCCTCAGAGTTCTTGTTAGTTCTAGTAATTTTTCAGTTCATTTCCTTGGATGTCTTACCATATCTCATCTGCAGGTAATGGTATTTGGTCCCTTTTCCTCAATATTTATCACACCTATTTGTGTTCTTCCCCGGGTCCCCTCACCAGAACTTCCAGACGTACCAATGTTAAATAACAGCGGTAATCAGGGCCCCTTCATGGGCATGCAACCAGTGCTCTCAGACAGGCCCTGCACTCAGAAGCGACCCGCCATGAGTTTAACGCTCTATTGTATTGGTCTTAAAATTCTTAATAATCTTATCTCTGAATTTATGTTTTTTAAGTAAAGTCTGATGGAACTATGGAGCAAGCCTATGAATACAGGAGATACGCAACATGTGTGTCCACAGTTACCTGCTGCTCCCTGAGTACAGAATTCCAGTGAACCCACACACCATATAGGTGCTGAATGAGACTCAAAGCAAGGACGACGTAAACACACTGTGTGACTGAGTGAGTGAGGCTGCTGACAGCCTAGAGAAGCCACACTTCCCCAAGGTAGAACTTGCCTCCAAGGGAGAAAGAAGGCAACAGTGTTCCAAGAAGCACTAATGACCAAGGAACTGCATTCTGTCTTTTTTCACTCCTGTTTCCCTATTATAGCCAAATATTTATGCTGGTAGTAATAAGATAAAAAAGGAAGGGAAAGATCAGGCAACCCATAGTTCCTTTCCCCCTCAGTCCTTCCTTATTAAGGAGGCTTACCGATTAAGCCAAGGGTGGAGAGTTTTTATGGAATGTCTGTGAATTAAGAAGTGAAATAAAAAAATTCAGTTTTGTGCAGAATTTCCACTGTTCTGGTAAGAACTAAACACATACACATGAGCTACCAAATGTGAACTGTAAAATTTTGGTTCCACACATAAGATAAATGCTCTTTTATCTGCATTTAAAACCACCAATACATGGGGCGCCTGAGTGGCTCAGTTGGTTGAGCATCCGACTTCCGCTCAGGTCATGATCTCTTGGCCAGTGAGTTCGAGCCCCGGGTCGGGCTCTGTGCTGACAGCTCAGAGCCTGGAGCCTGTTTCAGATTCTGTGTCTCCCTCTCTCTGTGACCCTCCCCCATTCATACTCTGTCTCTCTCTCTGTCTCAAAAATAAATAAACGTTAAAAAAAATTTTAAAAAATAAATAAAACCACCAATACATAATATAAAGATGAATGATAAAATTTGTGCTAATAATTTAAAAGTTTATTTTTTCAGGGCACCTGGGTGGCTCAGCTGGTTAGGCGTCCGACTCCTGATTTAGGCTCAGGTCATGATGTCACAGTCATTAGCTTGAGCCCTGCACTGGGCTTCACACTGAGCATGGAGTCTGCTTAAGATTTGCGCTCTCTCATTCTGTGTCTCTCTCCGTCCCTCCCTCCCTCCCTCTGCCCCTCTCCCCTGCTCATGCTCTCTCTCTCTCAGAAAAAGTTTAAATTTTCTTTACTTCGAATGACATTAAATGGCAAAAAGAAACATCATGCCACCCCAGATGTGCCATGGCTTAGGTAGCAAAGGTGGCTCCCGCTGGGTCTGAGTGTCACCAGCCCCTCCCCGTGGAGACTGCTGCAGTAGGCCATCCTCTGTTCCCCTGTAACCCTGTGCCATCGAAGGCTGTGATCCAAAATGCCAATATGTCGGAGGCGATGCAACAGGGCTTGGTGTTGAAATGGAACGTGGAGAAAGCCATTGTAGCTCATATTAAGAAGGAGTTTGACAAGAAGTAGCTCCTCTCCCCCACCTGGTAGTGCATCCTAGGGAGGAACCTGGCTAGTTATGTGACACATGAAACCAAACGCTTTAAGCCACTTCTGTCTGGGTCAGGTGGCCACTATGCTGCCCAATATGTGGGCTATGTCACACACCCAGTGACCCATCTAAAAACAAGGACCACAGCCTATTCCAAATACCAGAGACTGAAATCTTCAGCCTCGCCTTAGGGATCACTTCAATCTTTGCCCCTTTATTGTGTTCTTTTGTACAGGGCATTCTCCACATGAATCTGCTGTGGTCATAAAACAATTAGCAAAATGGCTCACATTCTATTTATTTTCTATTCCATACCTCTGCCCCATGTTTTTTTCTCCTGAAAATCCATTCCTTTCAAAAAAATAAATCTGTTGTTGAAACACACACACACACACACACACATCACGCCAAGCAGAAAGATTGCAAAAGAAAGGAAAAACATTTTTTTCAAAGTGCCTTTAAAGAAGACATACAAATGGCCAATGAACATATGAAAAGATGCTCAATATCACTAATTATCAGGGAAATGCAAATGAAAACCATAGTGTGATACCACCTTACACCTGTCAGAATGGCTAGAATAAAAAAGATAAGAAATAACAAGTGTTGGGGGCACTTGGGTGACTCAGTCAGTTAAGTGACCAATATTTGATTTCAGCTCAGGTCATGACCCCACGTTTCACGAGATCGAGCCCTATGTCGGGCTCTGCACTGTTAAGTGAAATAAGGCAGAGAAAGACAAATACCATATTATTTCACTCATATGTGGAATTTAAGAAATAAATGAACACATGAAGAAAAGAAGGGAACAAAAACATAGACTTATGCAGAGAATGAACTCCCCTTGCCAGAGGGGAGGTGGATGGAGGGATGGGTGAAATAAGTAAGGGGGTTAAGTGTAAAATTAATGTGATGAACATAGAGTAATGTGCAGAAAGAGAAAACGGAAAAAAGTACCTTTAATAGCATTTTGCCTGTTCTTTGAACAGGGGTTCCATGTTTTCATTTTGCCTTCTGCCTTGCAAATTATATAGCTGGTCCTGGGAATTATAATGGGGATTTTTGTTTGTTTATTTGTTTGTTTGTTTGTTTTAGGCTTTATTAGAATCACCTCTGATTAAGCCTCACTATTTATAAAATGGGTCACTACTGAATTGTTATTGATAGTAAAATACTGGAAACACCTACATGCCTATCAAAGGGGACTGTTTAAATAAATTACAGGACCTCTATTTAATGGAATACTGCACAAATGTAAAAATCAAAAGCATGAGAAAGCTCTATGTATACTGGTAAGGGAAGATCGCCAAGAAACACGAATTGAAAAAAATGTATGAGAATATGTGCTACGATTTTTAATAAAAAGGGGGAAATAAGCATATATATTTGTATTATCTATTTAAATATTAAATTAGGGGCGCCTGGGTGGCTCAGTCAGTTGAGCATCCAACTTGGGCTCAAGTCATGATCTCACGGTTTGTGAGTTCAAGCCCTGCGTTGGGCTCTGTGCTGACAGCTCAGAGCCTGGAGCCTGCTTTGGATTCTGTGTCTCCCTCTCTCTCTGCCCCTCCCCCACTTGTGCTCTGTCTCTGTCTCTCTCTCTCTCAAAAATAAATCAAATGTAAAAAAAAATTTTTTTTAATATTAAATTAAAAAACTACCTACTAGGTTTGGGGTAGAGGCCTGCACTAGGGACTAGACCAACAAAATTAGATTTTATACCCCCTTGACCACTGGAACATCCTTCATAGTAGGTGCCAGAGAAACACCCTGCCTATTTACAACGTGGCTATTCTTAATGCTAGTTTGAGGGAGAACCATGGTTTCTGAGAAAGTGATACCATTGCATAATGTTGGATTTATGCTCCATGATGTCCTATTTAAGACAATTTGTGCATGTTTATATTAACCTGGATGAACGGACACACACACACACACACACACACACACACACACACCCCACTATACCACTGTTACAAACAAGGGGATATATTAAGTAGGATCCAAAAAAATCAATCCTGTAAATTACAGAAACAAATTCTGTAAAATTAGAGCAATAAAATCTTTTTCAGGTTGTCTTTATTCTCAAACAAAACACCACCACCACCAGAAACAAAATATAGGTATAAAGGAAAATGAAACTTCCATGTGCACCAAGGACCACACACTAGACTGAGAATCCTAAATGATTATGAGTAAGTTGCTTTCTAACCATTCCTTCGCCCTCTGCCCAACGTAAGAACTGGAGCCCATTCCACTGGCGAACACGAGGCTCACTAGGGAAGTAGGCAAACTGTGTTACATTCTGTAGGCATTACTGTGGGGCATTTACTTTATCTGAGTTTGTTTTTAAACTCTAAGATCCTGTAAGAAGACAGTGCTTAACCTTCTCCTCAGGAAGGTTGAGAGACCACAACTAACTTAACTCTTACTCCAACCCTTTGACCAGATGCAAGGTGGTCCACTGGAATGGGCACTGGCTTTGAAGAAGGTCAGAGATAGACAGGCCTTTGCACACACTGATCATTTTCCGTGATTTTCCCCTGACCCTCCACTTTCTGACTTCGTTCAGGGACTGACCCATTCATCACCTCCACTGGGGGCTCTTCCCTGACACCATCCCCAACTCAGGTTGGGTGCCCCCATTCCAGTGTTCCTATAGCATCTGCTGAAATCTCCCAATAGATGAACTATTTTACTGTGTTGTCACCTTCTATTTAAGTGTCTTTCTCCTCCATTAGCTCACACGATCCTCCAAGGCAGAAACTACACCTCTGTATTTTTCAATCCCCAGTGCCTAAGATATACTTGGCAGCCTCTTAATAAATGTCTGCTTAATGCCAAGTAATTTACAGTAGATAAAGAAGTTAAGCTTCACTGACAATTAGAACCAGCTTTAATATCTGGTTAGAGAAATAGGCTGGGAAAAGCATAGCCTCTTGGTCTAGACTAGTCCACACTCAGTAGTGTCATTTTAGGAAACCATATGCATTAAGGTCTTTAGGGCCCCTCTGCCACCTCCTGCAAGCTTGCTTCGATGCCACATTCTAACACGTTCACCCCCTAGTGAACTCTCCCACCCCCAAATCTCTGTTTTTGCTCCAGAGTACACTTATTATTTAAACACAGTTGCAAAGCACAGAAGTCATATTCTTAGTTCAGTGGATGCCAAAAGCCCTTCGCAGCACAGATTTGTAACTGTTTATTTCCCCAGGAACTTAACAGAATTCTAAACACACTGTTACAATTTCAAAATACTTTCAGATGACAGTAGCAACTATAGACAACCTATTTCTATTTCCTGCTTCCAGCTCTTCTGAGCGCACTGAGCATCAGCCATTTTTGCTGCTATGTGAATTAGCACTTTTGTAGTGCTCTATACTATTTATTGAATTCTTCAGGGCCCAGCTCAAAATACCATTAAAAATTTTTAATATTTATTCATTTTTTTGAGAGAGAGAGAGACAGAGAGTAAATGGAGGAGGGGCAGAGAGAGAGAGGGACAGAATCCGAAGCAGGTTCCAGGCTCCAAGCTGTCGGCACAGAGCCCAACGTAGGGCTGGAATCCACACACCATGAGATCCTGACCTGAGCTGAAGTCAGACGCTCAACCGACTGAGCTACCCAGGCACCCCTCAGAATACTACTATTCTTCAAGAAGCCTTCTCTTACCAGGCAAGAAAATATCTCTACTCCTTCAGAGCCCAACTAAATACTCTCAGAGTATCTCGGAGGCTAACGTTCCCCAAACCACATCTCCCAAGCTTGCCAGCTTGGTTTTTGGTGAAGTTCTGCCAGTAGAAGAAACCAGTGAGAGACCAGAAAGTGGGAGGAAGAAAGGAAATGTTTCTATCTGCTTCTGGTGGCAGATGAGCACAGGCTCCCATGTTCCTGTGCAGACAGCACGATTCCATGGTGGCAGTGGCGGTGGCAGGAAGTGCTCCCAGAGCTTCAGAAACAGAATTCCTGTATTTGGGTTGCCCTACATCAATTACTAACAAGAAACTAGAGCAAAAGAGCCACTGGTCCTCATGGATACGAACCGGCAGACACAGAAGTAGCCCTTAAAGGCCTAAAGCTGGTAATGGAAGCTTCTTGTTCTTTGGAAGGGTTAAAGGACCTTGAATTTTGAGCCTAGGGCTCCATGCTCTAGCCTACTATCTCTTTCTTAAGCTGCGGTAGAGCCAAAGATAAGGATGGAGAGGGACTTATGACAGCTTATGTTTCCCAGAAGAAGTAGGAGACCTTAAGAAGGGAAACTAGACTCATGTAATGCTAAATACCACAGTCTAATATCAGTGTAAAGTGTTTACTGCTCCCCCAAGTCTTACTAAAAGCATATTCTCTATTCATCTACAAGACTCATAAGAAGAGAAGAGCTATTTAAAAAAGAAAAAATGCAAATGGCCCTTAGACATACGAAAAGATGCTCAATTTCTCTCAAAAGAGAAACGTAGTTAAAAGCGCACAAAGACACCATTTCTCACCTAGCAAACTGGCAACAAGCCAGAAGCGTGATACTACCCTCCGCTGGCAAAGCTGTGGGGAAACAGTCATTCTCCTATACTGCCAATGAGAACGTCAAAATAGTATAATCCCTGTGGAGGTGATTTTGGCAACACCTTGCAAAATTAAACATGCATTTACCCTCTGACCACGTAATCCCCTTTCTAGGAATCTAGCCCAAGGACAGAGTCGGAAAACCAGGAAAAGACTTCTACCCAAGGCAATAGCACAATTTGTAGGAGAAGACAGAAAGCAACCCAAATGGTTCATCAACAGAGAACTAGTTGAACAAATAAACTACAGT
The DNA here is from genome assembly GCF_027475565.1 of Acinonyx jubatus. Taxonomy (NCBI): domain Eukaryota; kingdom Metazoa; phylum Chordata; class Mammalia; order Carnivora; family Felidae; genus Acinonyx; species Acinonyx jubatus. The sequence continues at coordinate 113,444,617 of NC_069385.1, read as the reverse complement.
ACATCTATTCTAATGACTACCATGCAGCTAGAAAAAGGAATGCATCGTATCCTTCTATATAGCTAGTTTTGGGAGGAGTGTTAAGTACAAAAAGGCAAGCCACAGAAAGAAAGTATGAATAGCACACAGTGTGCTACCAATTATCAAAGAATATTGACGAGGATACAAAATATAAATTATATGTCGTATAACATAATAAAATATATTGGTTTATTTATATTTCATCATTTAAAATAGAAGGATAACCCAAAAAACTCAAGGGTTTTGAAAAGAGATCACCTATAGGAGTAGAAGGGACAGGAACAGAAGCTAGATTTCTTTAAATACAGCTTCTTTGCAGACTTCACTTTGGAACTGTGTATATAGTTTACACGGTTATAAAACAAAACAAAAAATCTTTAAAGGCAATTGCCAAACACTGAAAGCAAAATGGAGTAAATGAATCCAACTGTATACTGAAACAGTGGCATGACCACACAGAGAATTATTTTAGATGACTTTATAACACAGTAATTTTAATATATATCTCTAGTGGGATATACCCTAAGGGCCTCAAAAATAATTGCAAAAATCTTAAACTATTTTCAGTAACCATATGGTAGCAATGATACTGTAATTCTGAGGCTGTTTTGTATGTGCTGGGGACAAAGCGAATGAATTATTGTGCTGTATCACTGGTAACCAAGATTTTTAGTATGGGAAAAAGGAGCTGCAAGACGAAAGGCTAAACAAAAACTTTGCATACTGAATTTTAACTGGATGTGTCAGCATGCACTCATGATATATTTAACCTGTCAAATATATGATAAACAAATAAAGAAATGTGCACGCATTTCCTAGTTCCATCCACTGGAAAGACCCAGAAATAGTGACCATCCCAGCAGCAAGGGCTTAGACTGAGGTTTCCAAATGTCATTTCCCACTGAAAGGAAGCAGGGCTTCTTGCAGAAATGGCTGATTCCAGGTCGGGGCAGGAACTGTACAAAACGAACCCAGGATGTCATGTCCTGCCAGAAATCAAGGAATTATTAAGGACTATGGAGGCCATGTCAGAAGGACTCAAGAGCCAGTATGAAAAGGCTAAAGAAGGGGACAACTTGAATGTCAATAATAGTAACTGCAAGTGATCAAAAGGTGTTCAATTTGTTTAATCCCATAAATTGAAAATGATGTGTATTCCTCTCCCTTCCCCTGCCAACAGTCCCCACCAACAATTCTCAGCGGTCCCATGTGTAAGATGGTAGGTAACCACCTACCTGAAAATGGCAAATACACAGAAAGGGTGTGACATTTACCCTTCTTTTCCCTGGCAAATTGCATCTCAGAATTATCAAATAAGCGTCGAGGAAATTTTTCTCTTCCTAGCCACTAAATAAAGAAGGAAGGATACAATAAGAAAATAATCATTTTGCAATTCCAAATTATGAAATAATGAATCCAGGAAACAATCATGAATGAAGGGGAACATCCAAAAGAGAGAGACAATCAAAGATTTTCTGTGTTTCTTAATAAACACATATATACTACCACCTACACAGCATTTTTACAAAAAACAAAACAAAACCAACCCCCCAGAACCTGAATCAGATTAAGTCTCTATGTAACTACTAAGTTACAAAAAATACCACACACACAAAAAAAATGACAATGTTACCATGGGGATTTAATCATCCAAATCTAGCTGTTAGAAACTCTACAGGACAAAAACCTAGTTTCTTCAACAAATAAATTAATAGAGAGAAAAACAAGAGAGAAAGAGATAGACAGAAATGTGGAAGGAAACCTACAGATTTAAAGAGACTTAAGAGTCATACTGTTTATTGATAGTATGGACCTTAACTGAATTCTGATTTAAATAACCTGTAAAAGCACATAAACTCACTCTAGACTTTGATCCAATTAGGGACATCTGAACACTGACTGGAAATATTTTTTTTAATGTTTTTTTGAGAGAGAGAGAGAGAGAGAGAGAGAGAGAGAGAGAAAGACAGAAAGAGGCAAAGAGAGAGAATCCCAAGTAGGCTCCTCACTGTCAGCGCAGAACCTGACACAGGGCTCAAACTCATGAACCATGAGGTCATGACCTGAGCCGAAACCAAGAGTCACTCTTGAACTGTAACTTTTTATGAGTATTAAATATCCTGGAGCACCTGGGTGGCTCAGTCGGGTGAGTGTCTGAGTTTTGATTTTGGTTCGGATCATGATCTCAAGATTTGTTGGTTTGAGCCCCCTGTTGGGCTCTGCACTGACAGCGTGGGGCCTGCTTGGGATTCTTTCTCTCTCTCTCTCTCTCTCTCTCTCTCTCTCTCTCTCTCTCTTTCTGCCCTCCCTCGCATGCTTGTGTGTGCACGCTCTCTCTCAAAATAAATAAATAAATAGGGGCACCTGGATGGCTCAGTCAGTTGAGCGTCCGACTTCAGCTCAGGTCATGATCTCACAGTCTGTGAGTTTGAGCCCCACGTCAGGCTCTGTGCTGACAGCTCAGAGCCTGGGGCCTGCTTCGGATTCTGTCTCTCTCTCTCTCTCTCTCTGCCCCTCCTCCACTCATGCTTGCGCTCTCTCTCTCTTTCTCTCTCTCTCTCAAAAAGTAAATAAAAATTAAAAATAAATAAATAAACTTAAAAAACAATACAATAAAAAGTTACAGTTCAATTTGGGGATATTATAATGACATCGTCATTATGGGTACAAAAAAAGGGGGTCTTACTTTTTAGAGACAACATACTGAAATATTTATGTCTAAGATGATAAAATGTCTGGGACTGGTGTCAAAATAATATGACAGACAGGAAGTGGGCAGCATACAGACAAAAGTAGGTTGTCTGTAAGTGAATTTAAACGCAAGATTAAATGAAAGGAAGCTTTGGCAGTTATTATGAAAAAGTACAAGGACTTGGCAAATGCCATTGTGTATCACAAGGTGGAGTGCTAAGGCAAAGCAAATACCTTCTTTGGGAGGTTGAATGCTTGTAAAATAGCGGTCATATCTATTCTAATTATTCCTTCCATGCCTCACGGGTCAGAAGGTTAGAGTTCTATCAACACCTCCTAACAAAGAGGAGATGGTCATCACAGGCTGACTCTCGCAGGCAAGGATACATCCCAGTGCGATCCAGAAGCAGCCACCAAATGAGAAAGGGCTGTGGGGCCAGCAGCCGATGAGCTGGGAGAGGCTGACACCAGATCTGGTCAGTGTGGTCGAGGTAGGGCCTGTTCCCAGGGATTTCCCCACAAATCTGCACAAGTGAAGATGTGTGAGGGATGGACATGCAAGAAACTCTCTGCTGGGAAACAGGACTAAAACCACACAAAGCTTACTTTTTCCTGGCATCATGGTATGTTGTAAGAAATGATCCTAAAATCTGATTAAAAGAAAAAACCAACACAAATATATTTAAAGTAATCTTGAGGCCTACAAGGAGAGTACTGCCCCAATGGGAGTAGCGGAAACTATGAAACAAAGATCAGGAGCTGTGAAAGAGAGAGGTTCTGAATCTTAAACCGTAAAAGGAGGGTCTGATACCCTACTAGTCATTCATGACGATATTATGTTACTTTTTACTTTTTTCCTCCCTGAAAGCCAGGAGTGTAGCAGTGGTTCTCAAGGAAGAAGTGTGTACTTCACAGGGCACAGGAAGGAGTAAATGGCAGGCAGCTCCATCTAAAAGTGACTCCAGATGATTCTGATGTACACTGTGCCCCCATTGGAGAACCACTCCCTTCTTGGAGGCCCCTGACGGGTGGCTGGCTGAGGCCTGCGTGCAGCCAAAATGCACCTGAGATCATCAATGTGGAAAGTTGGCCATTGCTATTTCAAATGCCCCTTTAAACTAAGCAGCGCTGCCATGTCAGACAAGGATAATGCAATCCCCCTGCACTCCCGTACGACTCACACCGCCTCCCTGTCTGCCCAGCGTGGGGACGGCTTGAGCTGTGAGGATGGCAGGAGGAGGGCCAGACGGGATCCCACCGCAGGCCATCCACCACCAAGTGCACGTACATACCTGCCAACCTGCCCCACTGCTCCCATTCAGTTGAGGGACGGTGACAGGCAGATGATTGCAGTGCTCTCTGCAGTCAAACTCATGAGCATCAGAGAAAAGGGCTCGAAGAAAAGTGTTTGACCAGAAACCAAACACACTTCCTGCATCTCTGCAATCTTCTTTCATCCCCTGACATGTCTGAGACCATTATGGCTTCTGATAATGCTGACTAGTTCGCTTTGGACAAAAAATGCAGACCAACAACAACATCCCTCACCACCACTGATCCTGAGTTTCATCCTGTAATGGATTCTCATGCCACACAGACCTGCTTCTTGGATAATTACCGTGTCCACAAACCTGTTCTTCCTCCAATAAGAAGGGGAGACTGATTGAAGTAGAGGGTGCCTGCTATGCAGCATGTTCAAGAACGCAGTGCACGGGGTCGAGATGGGTAGCCAAGTGGTGTGCACGCCAGGACTAGGAAGGTTGGTTGGGTTTCTAAGATCCTTCTCGGTAAGGACACCCCTAACTACACAATCACATGCACAGTGGGGCCCACATATAACAGAACATGGGTAGCAGGTGAAAACATGCGCTCTCCTTGCAACCATTCATCACCACAATTCCATACAGCCCACAGAATTAAAAGCCTTAACAATACCAGGAAATGTTTCAGCATTGTTGACTTTCAAATTACTTACAAGTCGCCACAATGATTAACATTTGTATTTAATATTAAAAGTTACATGCACAACAAAGGTAATACCAAATTATTTATCTTAGTTGAGCCCTAAATGTTCTCTACACATTGGAATAATTTCTACTCCTGCTACACTATTAATATTAGTCTTCCAAACTTCCCTAAGTAAAGGATTACATTTAGGACACAGCAGGTATTAAGGAAATTTAGACTTAGGACCTTCCCAAGAGTTAGGAAACATTTACAAGTTACACTCATCTTTCCTGTTCTGGTCATCACCATGTTTTCAGGACGTGTGTCCGTATGTTACGTCCCAGATGGAGGGGACCTCAGAAGGAGAGAAGACGTGGATCCCTTTATAAAGGCACAGAATTCTATTTTAGAAATAGCAAGGCAAGGGCACCTGAACGTACAGAGTCCCTTTCCAAAGAAGCTGCAGTAAAGACACAGATCTGAGGCACTAGTCAGTCAAACTAGGATCTCTGCAGCACGTGTATAAAAAGCCGGGGGCATGGCTCGCGCTATCTAGGGTGCCAAGACCTGGGATGGGCTGTAAACAATGCCACGCTAAGTATTATCTAAAACAAAAACAAAACACAACAGAACCCAACCAAATAGCAACTAAAAATACTCTTCTGAAAGATCAGTCAGACAGTATTTCCCACAAGATAACCTGACTTTCACAATGACAATTCAGTTACTCCAGTCTTATTTAAATTACAGGCAGGCATTTTCTGGACGTGAGCTTGGCTAAACAGTGCAAACATGGACTGATGTGTCCATGAAAAGAAGATACTCTCACAGTGAGCACAGCATTCATATCCAATTAAAGGCCAAAATGCTTCCATAGCCTTGGAAAGCATGAGCGTTGGATCAATATTCTACAGACTTCCTCCGTGATCCTACCTACCATTAAAAATAGAAAAGCCTTTGGTGTAAAAGGCTTTGCCTGACTATCATAAGCATTCCTCACATAGCAAGTCTGAATGCATCACTAGAACATTATCAATTCTTAACTCCTAGTGCAATATTTATATTTTTTAAGGTTATTATTATTTTGACTACTTCTAAAAATATAAGACTTCTTCTATGTTACTCAGCCATAAGGCATTCAAATCAACCAATTTTTAGTCAAAAGCTGATTAAGAGGTGGGTTAAGATGAGTTAATGAGATAGCAAAATATTTGAAGATAAAATATCTAAGCATATATACAAAAATGTAATTGTGATACTTACCTATCAGCCCCTTCTCAAGAGTGAAGGTTTTGTTTGTAAACATACATTCAAAAGCCACAATGTGAAAAATCTTGTTCACTGTGTTGTGAGTCCCAACTATTCGAATATACCTGGGGGTAAAAAGAAAATCTGTTGAAGAAAACAAGCTTCTATCACAACCAATCCAGAGACAACAGAATAAAGTACATTTTGTACACATACAGTGTGCTAGGACTGAAGCAGACTTTGAACTTGACTTCAGACCCTCTACCTGCTCCTTAGGGCTAGCTCCAACTGAGCCTAGAAGAATTACGGCAAAACTAGGGACATACCACTTTCCAGAGAACTAAGCAGAACTTAGATTTGATTTACCTAGAAATTCAGACCAGGTGCTGTTCAAGCTCAACCCCTGAATGTCAGTATAATTGCATGTCCATGAGGCATTTACACTGGAGAATAACAAACCGCTTCTACCTTCGTCTTGTGGTTAGGAATGTGCCTGTGCACAGGTGCACAAACACTCGCAAAATCAAATGTTTTCCAACTCAAGGAAAGATTTCAGCCATTGGAGGCAAATGCATGAAATCAATATTGCCTTCTTGTGTAAAAGACAGATCCACTGAAACTGTTCACAGTTTCTTATATTTCAACACTGCTCCTAGATCCTTGTAGAAAGTTAACCCTATATACTTACGCCAGCCCCCACCCCACCCCACTTGACTGCTGGGGAGCCTTCTCCTGACCAGAGGAAGTGATCCGCAGAGGTGACCCAGCCTGCTCGGCAATCTCCCTCCTGGCCACATGGATCTGGCATCCGGACACAGTGCAGAGTTTCATGGGGCAGTCCTTGAGCATCCCGGCCTGCTCACCCTCTGCGTCTCCCTGGAGGCTTCACCTCCGACAAACAAGCATTAACCTTGGAGTGACTTGTTCCTTTCACTCTCCAAAGGGACCCGCCAGTTCACAGGTTAATGAACAGACAAACTCATTCTTCTGAGTGTCACACAAATCCCTGGGGAATGTGCCACACACTGTCTTACCAGGATTCAAAGGAAGAACCAGGAAAAATAACTAGATTAAGTGATAGCACTCTCCCAAATTATGAGCTACGCACTCTGAAGGATGGGGCATATTAAATGAACACATTTCAATTAGGTGATGACAGACCGGGCAAGGTTTTAGTAATATCCTTCCTCTGCTGTGTAAAACAACCTTCGACTTAGATGATATAATTTTACTTCTGAGTTAATCGCTGTTCACTAATTCGGTAATTCCCTTACATTTCTCATCACTCCAAGTTAACTGTATAATGTAAATGCCAATTTAAAATATTCACATTAAGGAGACTGTATTTGGGGTTTTTATCTCATAAGCTATCTTCCCTCCTGTTCCTTCAAGCATGAATCTCACAGCATTCCCAGTACACCTCATTTAGCCATCTGCTCCTTGACATGAGCTGGCCACTCATCTTCATAACCCATATGAATGCTATCTCCCGGGCATGCCCACTGCAGGGAGACACCATCCTTCCTGTGTGGAGAGTCACCACCACTGCTGCACTCATCAGAGCCCTCTGGCTAAGCAGGAGGCTGGCCCTGATCTGTTCCCTCGAGTCCTCAAGGCAGATAGAAGGTACTGATGTTACTGGGTTTGGGTGGGTAGGTGAGGTTCGTGTAAAATAAGTTCTAAGTGGTCTGTGTAGAACAGGAATTGTGCTGTTCTCTACTGCTGCTAGTGACAGGTCTCCACGGACTTTCTGGAAGGGAAGGGGTGTGTTAAGCCTGGAACAGTGGCCTGGATCTAATTTTGTCCATTTCCTTAAAACTGCAAGAACTCAAACAGCATAGCACTTTCAGGTGCTCATGGTCGTGACAGCCTGAGTGCTGCTGTCTGCAACCTTGGAGGGAATGGAGGGAATGTGGTTTGGGGAATTTGATCAGATCACTTTCCTGTTCCCTAGGTTGAGTCTCCACAAAGGAGAGGCAGCTCTCCTAACACTGTACAAGGTAGAGGAGCCAGGAAATGACAGATAGATCAGAGCCTTCCTCGTTGGCAGTTCTTAAGGTTAAGACTCCACGCTGACCTAAGGAATGCAGTAATGTCCACCCCCCCTTCTTTTTAAAACATTACATGGTACCATGTTCTCCAACTTTAGATAAACTTAACCCTGGTGCAAATACCAAAAATAAGAGAAAATATACAACCTCTCCCTCCCTCCCTCATCTTCCAATTGTAAGACACTGCAAACAAAAGACTGTCCTGGAATACATTTTACAGCTTTAATGATGGTGCTTATGATAACAAACAAGATAATGTATATGGTTCGAAGAGCACTGAGAGATGCCTCCAGATAGAAAGTTCTATATAAATGAAGATAATGTTATCTCTGCCGCATAATCCTCAGGTCAAATTAGCAATTCGCCACTGTACATCACACTTCTTGATTAGCCTGTTACACGTAATGCTCATAACAAGTTTAATTATTCTGGTTCTACAATACTTTCAAAGTCTCCACAAAATTATAGCATAATTCACAAAAATGGCATGAAGTCCTTATTCAAATACATTAAAAAAAAAAAAAACGGTAACCAAGTCACAAGAAAAACACCACACTCCTCTTTCTCGGCAGGGTGTTGTTTAGCACAGGACTCTGTTCTTCACTAAAGGTCTGTGCTAGAAGGTGGGAAACAGGCTTCCACTAATCCCCCAACTTCAGTGACTGGCAGGGGTACCTGGAGCTCTACACTGAGAACTCAGAGGCCTGGACCCATGAGCAGTGCCTAGAGGGAGAGGGACCAGCACAGGTACCATCTCTGATGACAAGCATGTTTCTTTCATGGTGCTCACAATGGAGCATCCCTGAGGCAGAAGAGAAGTTATTACCTGCACTATTGAAAGTCCAAGGGATGGGGATAGGAGAGGGTCCAGTCTCTCTTTTTCTTTTTTTTTTTTTTTTGAAAAACAAAGCCAGACTTGCTTCTGGGTCATAACACCTAAACAGGAGTGGATATCACATTTTCTCTGCCACAAAAGATTTTGAATAAGGGGCAGAGCTTAAGATTAATTTTTTCTCCTTTCGGCATCTCTCCAAAGCACAGTCAGACTCTGATTTAACCTGATAATAAGGGCAGTGGCAGCTAGTGACTTCATCAGTGTGCAGAGAGGAGCACTGCTGAAAAATCTCGCAGCCGGCCTTTGTTCTCTCAGAGATCCTCAACAGCAGCTCAGACAGTTGGAAGATAATTAAAACTTAAACAGCTCTGAGAAAGGCACATATGCAACAGATTGGCCATTTCTGAGGGGGATGAATGCTGTCCACGTGAGCCCTCAAGTAACCGTCTGTTTCTAATGTGCTCCTCCCTTCCCCGGGTTAGTTGTTTCCTCGTCCCCGACGGGGGCAGGATCCCGGAACACAGTTCACAACAGGATGTTTCGAGGGAGAAGTTTCCAGAAGCTATAATATTGTGGGTGAAAAGAGATTCTTTCTTCTTTAATGAAATGAAACCTAAAGCCTCCAAGGAGAGCACTCTAAAATTGAAAGGCACTATGGAGTTTTGAAGAGTGTGCTTTCGAGTCTAACAGGACTACAGTTGTCGCCCAGCCGCGTCACTTAATTAGTTCTGTCACTTTGGGCAAAAAACCAAAAACCAAAAACCAAAAAACAAAACGCCTTAAACCTTTTGAACTTCAGTTTTCTTCTCTATAAAATGTGGTCTGTAACACACACCTTATAAGATATTTAAATGAGGTAAGCATTTAAAGTGTTTAATGCAGCGCTCGGCATTAATCAGAAATTCGAAGAGTAGAGATCACTGGATACAAAATATCTTGGTTTGGACCCCGAGAACGCTGATTGTCTGGAAAAGTGTCCCTAGCTGTGGCTGTTAAGAAGGTTCATCTAGGAGGAGGCAGGCCCACCCAGGGGCAGACTTCAAGAACACAGGCTGGCACTCGCTCTTCCTCTTAGGGCACCACAGCAGAGGCACTGAGGCCACAGCAGTACACATCCCAGCTGCAAATGACCTGGCCCTACGGCATTTCATTCTTCAAGCATCTAGTCCCCAGAAAAGTCTATTTAAAATGTTCTTGACCTGAGTCAGCTTTACATGAAGAAGCAAGCCAAGAATCTTTTGCCCATATTGAGTCTAGTTACCCAAGCCCACAGAAGAGTTTCGTTTCTGTGCAAACTCTAGAAGTTTGGAGTTTTAATTCATTAAGGAAAACACATTAGCATTTCCTAACAGAGAGACATCATAATACTGTGTCCTAGTGGAATTTTGCTTTGGAGATTCACTGCATTCCCTACCAGTTCTGGGAATGTACAGATTCCTATTCCTAACCTATTGTTCTATCATTTCTTGTCAGGGTGCTACCAGATTGGATTTCTAAGTCACATACATCTTTAACATACTAAGGGAAGTACAGAAAAGTAGAAAGTATAGAAAAATAGCAACTTGTACATTCCCACTCTAAATCCTTTGGTATTCTCTAGTCTTCAGTTCTGGTGGACCACAAGCCCACCTGAGGTTACAGTTAACCCTTAACCTTTGCCTCTAGTTACAGGATCACCCACGTCTGTACTGAGTGGGTTCTGCTACCAGATAAAATTGAATTCAGTAAGAAATAGTTAAATGAGCTCTCAAGGGAACACATGAAGCCAAAATCCATCAGAATTCTATTCTTTGGTAAACAAAGTTTTATTCTCGAGGTGAACTTCATACCCTTGGGTTAAACACAGACTCTTGAGGAAACTAGATTCAGCCTGAGACTGTAATGCAAGAAGGGCTCCTTAACATTTTGGCTCTTCCTCTGAGCTAGCCAGAGAACTCTGCTGCGGCCAGATGCAGCCATCTAGCGAGAACCTTAGCTCCACATTTGCTAGGGACTTGCAACTGTGTGGGGTTTGGATTCATCACTTCTAAGACTTCCTGTCTGACTTTTCCTTTCAAGGAGGTGCTAAGAATGTACATAAATAATTCTCTGACCCAAGAAGCAGGTAATGTCTGCAGGTCTCTCCAGTATGGTATTCTCTTCCAGTTCTGTGTACGGTGTTAGTGTTCTTATAATCAAACCGCAGACTGGAGGGGGAAGTGACTTCAGGTCTTGTTGCTAAGGCAGCAAGTGGAAAACAGTTTACTGCCAGAATGACAAAAAGCTTCTAGAAAAAGCAGGTTGCAACAGAAAAGATTTGTTACTCTTAGAAAACCTTCCCTCTGGCTGATCTGTAGAGCTATAGATTCTCCTCTACTGACTTCAGCAAAGGGCCCCAGCAGCATTTGCTTATTTGGGAGAGGAAGAATTATTGAAAGGTTAAAGAGTCTGGGTCCAGAGTTAGCCTAATCAGAGGCTACCCTCTCAGAGAGCAGCCCCCGTGCTGTCTGACCATAAGGCCTGCAGAGGGAGCGATCATGTCCCAGCACCTCCACTATCCAACTTGAAGGGCAAATGAAAGAAGTCATCTTGGTTTCCCGAGAAAATTGATGCTGTATCGAATCAAGTGTGCAGAAAGGATAAGATGGGTAAATATTACTAACACATCGTAGCCCGGTGCTACCAAAATACACAGTCATTTCAACATTAGAGATAAATATTTAAGTGTTGTTTTTTTATTTGGAAAAAAAGTGGATTTTCAACAGTAGGCCTTCTCCCCACCCCCAAATATGTAGAACTTATCCTGTCATAATAATACACGTTCAACTCATGTAATTATATTTGGAATTAATATCACAAAAAGAACTTAATTATAATATTTACATAAATCCTGTGAAAATGATATAATACATAACATTTAACTTCCTGATTGCACATTAACCAGTCAACAGTCCTTGTAGGGATACGGGGTAAATCTGTTATTAACAAAGATTTAAGAAACACCTACTAGGTGCAAGAAATTGTGCTAAGCACTGTAAGGAATGGACCCAAACGACAGGACACACACCTTCATCTGAAGAAGGTTATAGTGCAGTTCAGAAGGCAAGACTAAAACACATTAGTAGTAGGGGTCAAGAGAAAAACATAAGAGCTTCTTATCTATTCATACATGGTGAAGAGGTTAGCCAACTCTTATAACACTGAATTTAGCACTATGAAGTTTAAAAGTCTTCTCTGTGAACTATTTTTGCTTCAAAGACCAAAACAAAACAAACGTGGCTAAAAGAAAAATAATCCTCAGACTCTCTCTCACATACACATACACACAAATGATCACTGACTCACCTGACAAGTATTAATTCAGTATTTACTATGTGCTAGGTACTGTTGCTGCATGTTGGGATATGGGATTGAACAATACAGATAAAATCTCTTCCCTGTGGAATATTTATTTCAGGGTCAGGGGACAGACAAGAAATAAAAAAAAAAAAAAATCAAATAATTACCCGCTGGTTGATAGGTGATCTATTTAACACTGAACTTTATAGACAAACTTGCTAAACTGGAAGAATAAACAGTTATATAATGTCTCCCTGCAGGAATAAAAGGGTCAAATGGGAAGGCGCGACACTGAGCCTGAGAACACAGATACAGTGTAAATGAGTCTGATGTACAGACACAGTTCACCTATTACAGATATTTAGCAGGATACAGGCAAAAATCTAATTAAGTAGGCTTCTTAGGATCTGGAAAGAGGAACTGATTTGAATTTCATGTGAAGAAATGTCTTATTTATTTCATGGTTTAGTTTTCTTTTTATCTTTGCTTTTTTTTTTAGATTGTAATTTTCAGGGGATTATAAAGAGACAAAATGGGAAGTGGAAGATATAAAATGAAAAATGAATAAGGGAGACAGGGAGGGAGAGAAGGAGGGAGAAGAGAGAAGGGGGGTAAAGGGAGGGGTGGGGAGTGGAGAGGAGGGAGGGAGGGAGGGGAAGAGAGAGAGAGAGGGAGAGCATGAATAGGAATAAACCAATCCCTTCTTCTGTCTCTGTTATGTGCTGATGTGAACAAATCCCCATGTGGGAATACTGTTAACCAATTTTATTACTCAATAAAACACTGAAACCAACAAAAAGTATATTTTAAGAAATACAACTAAATTACCAAAAGTTCAACATTTGCATTTTTTCATTAACTTTTCTCCTCGCCCAAGATGCTGGGGGCCGGGGAGAGGATTTCACTACTTTTATCTTTTAAATGGCTGCATTATCTTTTTCAGTTTATCCAATAGGCTGTGCATCCCCACGAATGTAGACAAATGAGTCTAATGGAATTGTGCACTAGAGAAAAAGCAGAAGAAAATTAAATTTGTTAGTTTCCCTATGAATCTGTAAGAACTCATTTGGTGACCATGACCTGTAGCAAGCCTGCTTTAGGATCATGGTGGGTAAGGAAAGGTTTTCTTTTTTTAAATCTAAGACTATGGTAGGTATATGCAATTTATTATAACTTAAAATTTTAAGGGTCGGAAGAGCCCCCCCACCTGCCCCCGCCGCCTGTGTCCTTATAGAGTAAAAGATAAGGAGAGAAGGAAGAGAGGTAAAGAGAAGGAGAAAGAATTTGCTGCTCCCCAAAGAAAAATCTAAGAATACTTCTAAGAATGTAAATATTTGACATACTGAGAAGATAAAAATTGCTCAAGACATTCAGAACAACAGAAGTGAAAACAAAGTCAAAGTCAAGAGAATAATAAAGAGATCATGGGGGTAAGGAAATTGCAGATCTTCACTCCAGACCCTTGAGAAACCAGCAGTGCAATTAAAATAAAAGCCAGCAACTTCTGAACACCTCCTATGTGCTACACTTTGCAATGCATTATTTCCTTTAACGGAAAACCCATACCCCCCACACACATACCATCAGGCTGGAGATATCAAAGATCAACAGAACCTATGTCCCCCAAAGCCTCTGAATTCTTTACATGCTATGCAAAGAAACCTGTATTTCAGGCAGTAATAGTTCCTCAGAGAACTAAGTGAAACCCAGAAAAGTCCAACACTTGCCATATACTATCCCCAACTGCTTCGATGCTCACAGGAAATTTGAGGGGTGCTCCTTTGCCCATTGAGAAGTTCTAGACCTTTACCTAGAAAATGGATGAGGAGGAAAAGAAAAAAGTCCCAGAGGTTTACCTAGCACATTAGTTTGAGCATCAATATAACTATGTACAAACCTACCAACAAGAGGCAGAGAAATCAAAGTAAATAAAAATAAAACTACAGAAAACTTGGGAAGAATGCTCACCGCCAACACCACAAAACATGCAACTGATAGCAGAAGAGAGAAGAGAAGTCTTTTTGTCCTGGGTGCAAAAGTCAGTATGGATATGTACAATGTCCTATATCTCAGGGGTCATTAAAGCTGGGAGTGAAGGGCTGATTCCAATGGATTCAAGCTTCTGAACAGCATGAAGGATTACTAATTTCAGCACTAGACTGCTGTAAGGGATTTTGCTGCTAAAATCTGTCAGTGTGGTAGAACTTTCACACGAGCAACAGAGAAGAAACAGCAAGATGCCCCAGCTGGCACTATTAGGTGGTCTACAGAATCTGCAGCTAGAGCACGGGGTGAGCAGGCATGGGCCGGGTCCAAATCTAACAATCTGCCCAATCATTTGAAGACACTTCCCCATACACCTTTTGTGTTAAGAGTCCTGTGTACTACTGAGGTTCAGTTTTGAAGCCTGTTTCCAGTCCATATTTCTGCCGGATTAGCAAGCAGGTTGGGAGGTGTAGTAGTCTGGCAAGGCTTTTGTTCCCCCTCCCCAAAGCTTCTTGAGAGTTCAACCATTCATGACTTAGACTTTACTGGTACAGTATTAGTGCTAAGCCAGTGGTCATAAAGAAAATGTCAATCCTTACACTTGTTTCAGAAATTCAAGGAGAGGAAACTTAGGAGAGGAACACACATTGAGTAAAATGCATACTTGGTAAGAGGGAATTTTCTAATAAACAAGAGAATTTTATAATATGACCAATGGTCATGGCTACTGTTGTGGTGTTTGGCCTCATTAAAATAAAACTGCCTTAACTATTTCTTTTTCTTCTTTTATATTTTTAAGATAAAGTTTTATACATATATAGTTTGAAAGGTCAAATCGCCTGTTTTATTATAAAAAAAAAATACTCCTCCGTGCTCCATTTCCTCCCCCCCCTGCAGACAACTGTTTTTACCTGCTTACGTGGATTATTTTAGGATTTACTTCACATCTATAATTATCACACTTTTAATGCTACTTCTTGATTTTCTGATTTTAGGCTTTACCAACAATCTACTATCGTGGAGGGTAAGTATGTAGCTCTCCCCTCTCCACATGCACCCTTTCCCATCGCCCAATTTAGATTACATTGTAAATTCAGCTGAATCAATAGTCAGTGTTTACATTATGATTATGTAAACATTATTCATAACAAATATATGGAAGTACTTTCTTTTCCTGCACATTTTTTTCACTTACAGAGTTAAAAATAGTCTTGATTTTTGTTTTCCTTAGTTTTGTATGTGCTCAATACTAACTCACCCCCTCTCTCCCAGTTGTCCCTTATTTGAACTAAAGCTTCCCTCAAAACATTCTGACACATCAGGTATTTCTAGTTATTTCCTCTTCCTGAAGAAGTCTTCCCAGGCCTCTGGCTAGTTTCAGTCAAGTGTGGGTACCCTTTGATGTGATGCAGGTGTTATCCTGGGATAGGTCTTCCCCATCTCCTTTCATCTATCTCCTGTGCTGGACTGTCTCTGTTGTAGCTCATACTGTCTTCTTTCCTGATCTACTCACTCATTTCAGTGGAGAGCATCTCCCAGTAGCTTGCTCAGAAATGTTATCTGGAGGGTAAAGATTTTAAGGCTTTGCTTGTCTGAACATACCTACGGCCTACCTTCATATTTGATTTTGACTGGTAATTTGCCTGGGTATAGAATTTTAAGTTGTTAGTAGTTTTCCTTCAGAACTTTGAAAGTGTTATTCTACTGCCTGTCAAGCTTCTAGTTTTGCCATTGAGAAGTCATGCTGATACCTTATCTGGTTTCTCTTTTTCTTCTTTTTTAAGAAAAATTATGTCCTGCTCTGGAAGCATGCAGATTTCCTCTACATCCTTAGTATTCTGAAATTTCATGAAGATGTGCCTTAGTGTGGGTCTATTTTCTTCCCTTAGTTTGGGCACTCAGAAGGCCCTGCAATCTGGAAACCCATATACTTCAGTTTTGGTAAATTTTCTTGAATTATAGGTACTGACTGCTTCCTTTGAATTTTGTTTTAATCTCGCTCTCTTTTTTAATGTTTATTTTTGAGAGCGAGAGAGATGCAGCGCGAGTGGGGGGGGGGGGCAGAGAGAGAGGGAGACACATAATCCGAAGGAGGCTCCAGGCTCTGAGCTGTCAGCACACAGCCGATGTGGGGCTCAAACTCAAGAACCCATGAGATTATGACCCGAGTCAAAGTCGGACACTTAACTGACTAAGCCACCCAGGAGCCCCGAAATCTCTCTTTACGAAGCTCTTTGTTTTGGATATTAGCAGTCTTATCTTCACCCACACTTCTATAGTTTCTCTATTTGCTACCATTTTGTCATTTTTTCTACTTTCTGAGAGAGTTCTTCAACTTTATCATCTGTGCTAACTACCAAGTTTTTCATATCTGCTTTAATTACTTATTATTCTCCAAATGTTCCTTTTTTATGGTATTTTCTTGGTCTAAGATTGCCATATTTACTCAATCTCTCTGAAGAAAACAATGATTTTTTTTTTAATTTTTCATCTCCATGTATAGTTTTGTTTTTGTTTTTATTTTTTTCCTGTTTCGGCCTTTATGTTTCATATTAGTTTCCTCAGATGTCTCGCTGTCAAGAAGGTTATTAGGAAGGAACCTCTGGACATACTATAGGAAATTCTGAGAATACAGTTGCCTAAATGGACCAACTGCTAGGAAAACCTGACTTTCAGATTCTTTAGCTCTTCCCACTTGGGATAGTCAAATTACGTAGGAAGAGGTTTTTAATCGTCTGCATGGATGGTATGGGTTTGCCTGCCAGAGTTCCAGAGGCTAAGTGGTGAAAGAGGGCAAAGGGCATTTGTCTGTGTGAGTGTTGGGGGGGGGTGCATAATTACTGTGAGGGGGGATTCTCAGCATATGCCACTTACATCTTTCTATATAGCATGGCCTTCCTCAACTGTGCACGGTATCTTTCCTGGTTCAGAGACACTGTTTTGCCCCTCATCAAAGAATAAACTTCCAAAGTCAGACAGAGAAAGACAAATACTACATGATCTCACCTACATGTGGAATGTATAAAAGCCTAACTCGTAGAACACAGTAGAATGGTGGTTGTGGGGGGTGGGGGGAGAGGGGAGGAGAGAAATGTAGAGACGTTAGTCCAGGAGTACAAACTTCCAGTATAAGATGAATAAACTCTGGAGATCTAATGTATAGCATGGTGACTGACTACAGTTAACAAAACTGTATTATATACTTGAAATCTTCAAAGAGAGAGATTTTAAGTGCTCTCCCCACAAAAGAAAAGGACTTCTATGGAGTGATGGAGGTGTTAACTAACTCTACTGTGGTAATCATTTCACGATGTGTAAGTGTATCACATCATGTTACACAAAGTCAGATATCAATCACACCTCAATAAAGCTGGAGAAAGAAAAGAATACATTTCTACTTTTCCATCAGAGTGAGGCAGAAGCAAAGTTCTGTGGAGTGGGGAAGGGAATCTGAGCTCTTAATTGCTGCATAAACACATAGTCAACCAATCTTCACTTTAGCCCTTTCCTATCTGCCTTATTCACTGTGGCTTCAAAGGTGCCTGGTTCCTCTAATTCCTAAGCCTTTGAGAATTCGGTGGCTTAGGAATGAGTTTTCTTGAGCCTATTAAATCTTTTACCACTCATTTATCTGCTTTACAGCTCCTTCTTTTGTGTTTTTACTTCCTCTTCCCCTCTTCCTTATCCTCGTAGGTTAATAACCTAAAAAAAAAAATCCCTTTACTGTCACTTTAGTGGAGTACTGTCCTAAAAGTCATGACAATCAATATGTGTTCAATCTGCCACCATCACCTGAAACCTTAACCATACAAGAGTATGTCCATGGCTGCGGTTATTCCTATAAGATACCGTTTTAATCCAAGATCTCCACCAGACTTGGGTCTGAGACCTTGGGTCTTCCAAGCTGCTATGGCCACAAGGGTACAACCTTTAAAACTGTCCGGTAGTTAGGACGATAATACAAGAGACAATAACCATTCTTCCTCATTTCCTTCCCTGTCTTTAGTCTGAGGGCTACAGCTCTGTATCCCTTCTTGTCTTGACATCACGTTGTCACCTTGTTGCCGTCCCTCCATCCCATTTCCTTGCCCCATTCCTTCTACCAGCTCTTCAAATGGCTGTCTCTGATGATTTAGCTATTTTATTTATTGGAGTGGTTTTTCACTAATTAAATGTCCAAACAGGGATATGTCCAGACAGTCCCACAAATTATCAGCATTCTGCAGAAAGATTCAAATCACCGAGTGATTTGGTTAGCCACAGCCTCCCTCTCTCCAGAAGAAAACGGGTGTGGGGGAGAGTGTTAATTCCCACCGAATAAAAATAAAATAATTCGGCTCATCCTCACCCTGAAACAGCTGCACAGACAGCACTGGCTGCTCTGTTTATCTTGATAACTGTGGAAAAACACCGTCTCCTCCCCTTCCCACTCTCTCCAGAACAATCACCATGCTCCACATGCAGATGGGGTGATTTAGACTCTGGAGCACAGACAGGCCTGTCTGGTGTTCTTCCTGCACATTCGCACTGCACCCTTCCTTTGCTGCTGTCGGCAGGACCCAGTTGGTTCAGATAACAGCTGCTGCAGGGGACTTGAGAGATTCAGCTGTGGGTCGCCTGGAGGCTTCCTAATGCCCCAGCTCAGCCAGCTGCATCTAAGCAGGGCCACGGGAAGCCAGTGCCAAAGTAGGAGAAAGTACATACTGTACATCCTCCTTAATCCTTGCAGTTACTGCGACCACGGCAAGACGAGAAGGGGAGGAAGAACAAAGAAATACCTCACAGGCGTGGGGAGCAGGGCGGCCAGGGGTTCTAAATTAGGCAAGGGGAGAGCTAGATGCAAGTGGAGGAGGAAGACATCTTTCAACAAGGGTCTATTCAATTTTACTGCTTACTCCAGGGCATCCAAGGAAATTCTCAAGTTTTTTGTTTGTTCTCATTCAACGAATCCAGACAGGATTTAAAGACAATAGGAAATGATTTCCAACTGACTGGGAGCTTTTCTTTAGGCCGAGGAAAGGAGTTAAAGCACACAAGATGACCAACCACCCAGGTTTTCCCGGGACTGCGATGGTCTTAGTACTGAAAGTCCCAGGGCCCAGGGAACCACTCAGTCTCAGGCAAACCAGGATAAATGTTCACCTCATGCCACCAACAGCTACTTCCCCTTCCGGGGCTTATGTGAAGCTGGCTGCATTCATATTCCACTCAGCACCTTCCTTATCTTCCAGGGCCACTCCTGCCACACAAACACTTTTCAGCCTATATCATGCACAGTCTAACAGACAAGGGCATTAAAAGGCCATTCTGTGCTTGCCTCTCAGTGGAAAAGGGAGCTGTGCCATCCAGAGTTCTCCCTGCTTCCTTTCTGGAGTCCCTATCAGACACACAGGCCTTCTAGCCCACACAGCTGAATCAAAATGACGGTGGCACAGACTGAAACCATGGCTCGTCTCAGGGCCTGGAGAGACAGTGCACCCCTCAACAACTCTAAAATGCTGAACTCTGAAAAGAAGGAAGCCAAAAAAACTCAATTACACAGAGGCTGATAATTCAGAGTGCACATTACTCTGGCTTTCTTCTCTGCTCTCCCCTCCCTCTGGCCCCACTCATTAGGCCATTTCACTGCTCATTAGCAGGGAGGAGGAGGGGGCAAGTCGATCTAGCCGATTTTTCTTTTTATGAGTAGGTTTCTAGGGAGGGCGTTCAAACTATTGGCTCCAGAGGCTCTTCCATGGAGACAGAGAATTGAGAATTGGGGATTGGGCACTATGTTGATTTTAATCACTTAGATTCTCTTAATTCCCCAATAGGATGAATTGTTGGTTCTCAGTTTTCATTGAAGGGCTAGCAAAAGTATAAATGTTAGACAAAAAGACAAAAAAATTACTAGTTAACCACACAGGGTCCCATCTTTTTAAAAAGATTATTTGACAAACTGGTAATGCTGCCAATTTACAAATTCATATAATTAGATGATTGTATGTTGTGTTTTAAAAACTTACAGACTAGGGACACCTGGGTGGCTCAGTCGGTTGAGTATCTGACTCTTGATTTTGGCTCAGTTCATGATCTCCTGATTCATGAGGTCGGGCCCTTCGTCAGGCTCTGTGCTGATGGCATGGAGCCTGCCTGGGATTGTCTCTCTCCTTCTCTCTCTCCCCCCTACTCCTCACTCACATTCTCTCTCTCTAAATAAACAAACTTAAAAAAAAAAAACAAACACCTAACAATTTACAGCCTAAATAAGAGAAGTTCCAGCTGGTTCAGATTAAATGTAAAATAGTAATTTGAGAAAGTTACCACAAGGGCAATTCAGTTCTGGTTTAATCACTTAACTTCTTAAAGCCTCCGTTTCCTCATCTGTAAAGGGAAAAATAACAGCACCTAACTTAGGGGTAAAATAATACTGGTATTAAGATTAAAAATACATGTGCCCAGCAGCCAGTACTTGACCAGGCACATAATAAGTTCAGTAATTGGTAGTTAACATGTAGTCGGTACTCAAAAACGTTAAATGAGAGGCACCTGGCTGGCTCAGTTGGTAGGGCATGTGACACTTGATCTTGAATTCTTGAGTTCAAGCCTCAAGTTGGATGTAGAGCTTACTTAAAAATAAATAAATAAAAATAGAAGAGGGGAATTTTAAAAAATGTTAAATGAACACATTTAGTGTAATTTAGCATTTTTTTTTTTTTTAATTGAGGAACTACTTACTATATACTCAGCACTGTTAGGCACTAGATACAAAAACAAATATGAGTAAGTCAATTCCTCAAAAGTCTACCATTTTAGTGCAGATAGGTAATTAAAATAGATAACTAATAAATGTTATTATGCAAATTCTATATAAAATAGCATGGTGGCACCAAGGATCATCACCTAATCCAGACTGGGAAGATTAGAGGTGGCTTCCCAGATGTGATTGCTGCGTACTGAAAGATGAGTAGGTAATTCCAGGGAAAAGACGTATGGGGAAGAAAAATCCAGGGGAAGAGCAGCACATGCAAAGTCTAAGAATGTGATACCCTGGAAGGTCAGCAAGACTGGGCAGCACAATGGGACTAGAGTCTAGACTGTACTGGGTCAGAGCAGAAAGAGAACTGGAAGCACAGGGCCTGGCTATAAAGAGAACAGCAGGATGATGGCTAGAGGGAGACTGGAGAGTCAGGAGAGGGGCCCGTTTTAATTATAAGTGGAAGTGATACAGGAAGCTTTATTTTATTTTATTTTATTTTATTTTATTTTATTTTATTTTATTTTATTTTTTTGATACAGGAAGCTTTAAATGCTACCGGGGAAAAAGCTGTGAGTAGAGAGGCAGAGGTTGCTGCTTCCTAGCAGTCAAGAGGGGAGTGGGTTCTGACTTAAGGGTACCCCTTTCCACCTCTAATGAGTCAGGGTCTCACTGGGTGCCTCCACTAACCTGTTCAAGAGTTGAGGAGGTCTGGATCAGTGGTTCTCCACCCTGGCTGCCCATCAGGATCACTGGGGAGATTTAAAAATATATGGTTGCCACCCTTAGAGATTCTAATTTAATAGAGACTGTACTATATAGTCAGGGGTGGGAACCATTAGTCTAAATCATAATAAACACCTATAGTCATACATCAGTAAAGACGCCCATTTCAAAAGCAAAGACTGATTAGTTTGGGATTAATCTTCCCCTGGATCACTGGACCGCTGCTCCACTTTTTCAGTGTACCTCCACTTATTTTTCCGGCTCCATTACTAGCTACCTCTATCATATGCCCTATGTTTGAATCATGGGTCATTCCTCAATGTGCTTCAGGTGTCTATGCCTTCCTCATGGAGTTTCTGCTCCCGGGCATACCCTTCTTTCCATACTTCCTTAGTGAAACCTTAACATCTCCCATAAATCCAGTCTCACACTGTATGTAATATCCCATGATACTGATTTATCCCGAGAAGCATTAACTGCTCCCTGATTAGTGCTCACATAACTTCTATGATAGCATATCTCACATTGTATGACAGTTCAGTGTCCACTTTCGGGCCTCCCCCCATTGGATTTTGATCGTTCTGAAAACAGAGACCTCATTTTCCTTTTCAAAGCACCCAGTACGGTATCCAGTGGAGCGCAATGAATGCCCTCAAATGTTTGCTAAATGAATGAATGAATGTGGATAAACAAAAAGTGATCATTGTAAGAAATGCATTAAGGATTTAAGAATTTTTTAAAAAGGATATAGTAATTTTAAAAGATAGTTAAAATTCATCAAAGCAAATGATATTTATGTGAAATTACTTCTTAGAGGAATATAAACTATTCCCAAAGGGCAAAGGACAAAGAATTTTCCAGCAGTGTTATACCAAGTATGGAAGTAGACGCTTAGGCTTTAGTATATTGGAAGTCTCGATTAGACAGTATTTCTTTTTTCAAAGCCTTTTTTTAATAAGGTAGCTGTATCCTGGTGGGACAGTGCACAGTTGCAGGAATGAGGTGGCAGGATTTGATGAGGATAGCAGAAGAAAGGAAAAACACCAGTAAGGATTCTAAATGACAACCGTCAGCAGGTTAGAGAATTGCTTATAAATACAATAGAATTAAATAACCGTGGTATGATAGCAGAGTTGCTCAAATATCATCACAGAGGAGAGATAAAAATTCCTCTCTAGAAAGAGGATGATATTGAAATCCGGCTTTCACTCATGGGAGTGTCAGTAATAGGAATGAGTAGCCCGGAAATGATAGAACTGAATGATTTAGGGGAAGATGAAGGTAAAAGTAAGAAAAAAAAAAACCCTCAAAACTATCCTGATTATTGCTATGAGAAGGTGCATATTGCCTACTTCTATGGGATTCATCAGCATGTGCTTTTTAAAAGTTACTCTCACTCTGAGAAGTCTGCAGGTAACACCCTCCAGTTCTAGCGGCAGGATTACGCTTGCCATGAATGCTCTGGGCAAACGTACCTGGGAGAAACAGAAAGGGAGGAGATAAAATTATTTATGTCATCAGAGAAGTACAAAGAGAATATAAAATGGCTTGAGAGGTATATTACTAGGAGTAATGGAAAGAAATTAAGAAAATGGTGAAATTAGGTTGCATATCAGACATTCTCTCAGCATGATTTTTACTGCAGTGTGAAAGCATCTTTTGGAATAATAATGCTAATTTTAAATGCCCTCTTAATAAAATGCTCAGGTTGCTATAGCCTATTAGGCAGCAATTAAAACCTTGTGAGCTCTGCCACCCCTTTCTTGGGTCTGCTGCAGCCTGGCTGTCACAGGAAAGGCCTTGTGAATCTTGGGCACCATGGGGTTACGCTGGCCAGGTAAAAGATGGAAGTCCCATCACTCAAGTCATTTAAAATTGGACACAACGTGAGAGAAAATGCAATGGAGCTGAGTGGGATGAACTAGAGAAGCTAATGTAGCATTAAAAAAAAAAGTCACATTCATTGGTGCCAAGGGACATTTGGAGGACACTGTGTTTAAATTTTGGACTCATTTTGCAGGAAGAAGTGTCAACGGTCCTTGGTCTTGCAGCTGACTCTACACACAGGCCCTCCCTCCTAAAAATATTAAGCAAAGCACTGACAACCTGATAGAGAACAGTTTAAATCTTTAAATCTTCAGCTCATGAAATAATTTCCTTTTCTTCCTTCTTTGGTTCAGTGATGATGATGTCATCATGCATCTGTGGTTTGTTGTTTTTATATGGACACAAAAGCAGACAGAAAATACATTAAAGTGATGTGTAATTTTCCATGCAAATGCTTTCAGACTAACAAGAGTTGTGCTTTATGATTAAGTGGAAATTGGTTATTTGCTTTAAATATTTATGATAAAATGTTTAGAATTAACATTTAAGTGATTCAATCCACGAGATACGAAACTCTGCAATATTCCTTGGCTGACCTTGGCAACTCATGTGATATGGTACGTATGTCAACTTAGCTGTGGAAGGGTTTCATGTTAATAAGCCACCTCCACAAGTAGCGGTCAAAGTGGTTTTGTGCCTAGTTCTGCTACCAAACCCAGGCAATCTAGAGCAAATCCTTTCACCTTACTCTTTCAGCTCTCCAAACCGGGTAAGATGAAAATACTGACATATGAGTGACTACAGAAAAACCTAGCCAAACAGGCTGATGCATGAGACAAGGTCGTGTGACACCTGAGAGGTGATGCATTCTCCCTGCTCTAAGACTTGTCCCAGAGATTCCTCAAAACCACTGAATAAAGCCCTAGGAACACTGAATCCTATGACAACAGAAATTCCCAAGTACTTGAGGGAGACTGAACAATCCAGGCCCTGGAAGGTGTTTTCAGGTCAGTGTTAAACTATAACACTTACAACATCAAGGCTAATGTCAAACGGTTTATAATGCTAACATTATAAGAAATATGGCAAGGAAAAAACAATTCAGCATGGAGTCTATGCCAGGCACTATACTGAGTACTTTACACATTTTATCTCATCAAATCTTCATAATTCATGAAGTAGACATTACTACTATCTCCATTTTCAAGATAGTAAAATGAGGCACAATCCCATGTTTAAAAAAATTTTTTAACGTTTATTTATTTTGGAGAGACAGACAGAGAGAGAGACAGAGCATGAATGGGGGAGGGTCAGAGAGAGAGGGAGACACAGAATCTGAAACAGGCTCCAGGCTGTGAGCTGTCAGCACAGAGCCTGACGCGGGACTTGAACTCATGGATCACGAGATCATGACCTGAGCTGAAGTCGGCCGCTTAACCGACTGAGCCACCCAGGCACCCCACAATCCCATGTTTAACCAACTTGCTCAAGCTCACAAGCTGGGAAGTAAAGAGCGACGCTTTGAGCCAGGCTACACATCAAAGCTTCGTTTTAAACATTCACTAAAACTGCTTGGCCAGCACACAGCAGCTATGGTAAGTCATAGGTTCCTTTTTTATTTTTATTTTTTTATTTTTAAAAATTTTTTTAAATTTATTTTTTGAGAGAGACAGAGTGTGAGTTGGGGAGGAGCAGAGAGAAAGGGAGACACAGAATCTGAAGCAGGCTCCAACCTCTGAGCTGTCAGCACAGAGCCTGACACGGGGCTTGAACTCGCAAACCATGAGATCATGACCTGAGCCAAAGTCAGATGCTTAACCGACTGGGCCACCCGGGCGCACCACAGGTTCCTTTCTAAAAAAAAAAAAACCCAAAAAACTTAAACTTGCATCTGTCCATAAGTCCCAGGCCATGGCCTTGGGGTCTAATCTCCATAGCTAAAACAGGAAGTAAAAATCTGACCCACTTACAATCATGGTATGCATACTAGTAACCGTAACAAGGTACCACAACTGGTACATAATACAATCCCTCAAGACCAAGTCAATCCGTAAGTAACACTTTTGTGTCTCCTTAATAATTTGTAGATGAATGATTAAAAAATAAATTCTGCTTTTAAAAAATGGAAGGAAAGACTGCTCACAAATTAGACAATGCCGGTTTCCAGAAGCAAGGTTCAGAAGAAACAGCAGAAAACAAAGACTTTTTGTTTCCAACATTAACTGGATACCTCTCACTCAAAAGGAAGAGAGAACATTGAAGACGGTTGCTTCCGTAAGGTATCTGATTCTGTAGTGCTCGAGAGTGAGAAAAATGCCAGCTTTACTTGTTCAGAATTAAAAAAGGAGAATATGATCTGCTTCATAAGTGGATAGGCTTGATCTATCAAAATGTAAAGAACCTGCAAGTTAAACATTTATTAAAACCCACCGAATCTGATTTTCACTTGTCAAGAAAAGAAGTGCACAATTTTAATTTGCAAAATACGCACCCCCTTCCTCGCCTCCACCACGGCAATTAAATGCCTCCTTAAAATGAAGTGCAGGCATATTGCTCGGCAGTTTCCTCCAGCTTCTTTTCAGGGAAAATCTTTTCCCGTCTACAGATTAATTCTGACAGCTATCTGGAGTCACCAAGGAACCACTCCATTTCCCCAGCACTGGGAGTGCCAGTCAGCTGACACAAAAAGCAGGGTCTGAAAAGGAAAGCTGTCCCCAAAGCATGTCATAAAAAGCATGTATATACTGTAGACTTCATTACAGGGCACAACCAAAGAGTATGTGTAAAACAGAGGCCCGGCCTTCCCTTAACAAAACAGTATTCTTGGTTTGAGAATTAAAAACAAAAGAGGCATTTAAAATCATAATTTTGGGAGTTGCTACACATCAAAATGCTCCTAAGTAGTTTCAAGCACACAACCGTGATTGATCCCATGAAAGAAAGTGGGAAAGAATGATAAATGTAATGGTGATCTGTCTTTAGGGGCCTTTTGGAAGAATGAAAAAAAAAAGGCTTTCAGTTTTATGACCATTCACTAGCAATGGGAAGAAGAATGATCTTTCCGTCTAATGATACAAGTTCAGTCTCTTCTAGCATTCCCAATTTGTTGCTATTGCAGTTTTGCTGCATTTTGGTGCTTGGGTAGGAAAGGTAAGCACATAGCATGCTCTGGACGTTTTGACTGTGGAGGCCTGAGAATAGCACCATTTTCAGTAATAAGGCTTCAAGATGAGTACAGGTTCAAAGGGCCGAGTTGTTTTCCTGAAGTGCAGTTACCCTATGAAAACCCTCACACACATATGTTTAAAAATCTGAACACTTTAGGACAAGAGTTAATGCAGATAAATGATTTCTGGCTTAATGAACCACAGTGGCCAGAAACCTGCTGATCTTGCTTTCCCCTTCCAAAACTTGCTGCTCTCAGCTCTGGCCCCAAGGGTGACCAATAATTTACATTAAAATAAAAGAATGGAAAGATGAGTGAAATTTGGTTAATTTGACCATATTTTTTCATAAGCAACTAATAAAAGAATTAAGATAAGAAACATACATAATACATTACACGGTGAAGTGAAAGCCCCTTGATACTTTGTAGTGACTTAGGTTTTCTGGGACACAGAGCGTGATCTCTGACAATGACACGGCAGCAATGGCTTGCCTCTGAAATGAACTGCTGCTTTTACTTCTGAGGGAAAGAGAAGGTCCTCAAAGAGCATACCAGGTCCTCTTTGAATTCTGTAAAGCTCCTCAACATTTAGATCTAGTGTCATGGGCAGTGAGGCCTCAATAGACACTCAGCAGAGGAACTTATTAGCCACAGAAGAGAAGGTAGAGAAAAGGCCCAAGGGAGTACAATTCTTGGAAGCTTCTAGCAAGTGCAGACCACAAACAGTGCTTTCTTTCTCACATAGCAGGCAGGGTTAGTAGACATCTCTATTAATGGGGAAGACTGGTTTTAAAATGTGCTCCCAACTCTAGATGTTCATAACCTTAATTATGTGCATCATCTTGAAAGAGGTTTGTACCAGAAATGGAACGAACACACACACACACACACACACACACACACACACACACACACACACACACACACACCATTTCTGGAAAATGCAGTGTTTTCTCTTTATTCCTGGTCCTCTTAGTAACTGCAGCTTACCGTACTAGAACTTTTCAGAAGGTATATACTGGGTATGTGTGTGGTGGTAGTGACAGTGATGGGTTGTAACAGATGGGGGGAAAAGGTGGGCTGACAGCAATAAACACTACAGATTCTTTTTGTTCTCGGCTTTCAGACACGGATGGTAAGGGACGCCCACTGCTTCTCTTACTCCACATCGATGTCTTGCACCCTTTCCTCACTGTCACTCTGCTAAGGAGCCTTTTAAGACATTTTCTTTCTAATCGCTCCAATGAAATTTTAACACCACAGGTACACCGCATATATGTAAATCTACACTTTATACAGTAAAAAGAACACGGGTTTTTTGTTTGTTGGCTTGTTTGTTCTTTGCCCCCTTTCAGAATGCATGCTTTACACCAAAGCTCCATAACAATTTTTTGATTCATGGACCTTTCTGAGAATCTGATGGAAGCTATAGACCCTTTCCTCCCCGCCCTCTCCCCGCCCCTAACACATCTGTACAAAATTTTATATACAATCAGAACATTTATTAGAACCTCTGGGGCCTGTCCATGGGCCCCAGGCTAAGCATCTCTGCTCTGCATGCTCTCTTGGGGTTATCGTATTCTCATCCCTCTAACTACCATTTGAGTACTCTGGAATCCCACTTCATCTCCAAGTTTCAGACTCAGATGCTGAGGCCGAGAGAAATATCTATTTCAATGTCCCACAGATACTTTGAACTCAATTGTCCAAACCAAGCTCACGGTCTTCCACTCAAACCTACTTCTGGATTCCAACTCAGTTCCTATCACCCTGTCTCCCAGTTTCCCAGGCAGAAAAAAATTTGCATTAACTTTGATTCCTTTCTCCTCACTTCACAGTGTCCCATCAACAAGTCTTGCTCATTGTTCTTCCTTAATGTGTCTCAAATGGGTCCCTCCCTTCTACTGCTCTGCTAGTTCAGGCCCCATCCCCACCCAGGACTCTCAAATGATGTCTCTGCCTCTACTCTTCTTGAGCCAATCCATTCTTCAAACTTCTGCCTAAGTAAGCTTCCAAGGATACAAAATCTGTCAGTTCTACTTAAAACCCTTTAATGACCAACTCTCTGGGGAAAATAGATACCCAGACAAACCCATACACACATGAAGTCCCAGATTCCTAGCAGAGCCTCCAAATCACTTGCTCCTGTCTCATTTTCATGCCATTCACGCTGCACACTTGGGGCTCGGCTGTTACCAACTGCGTGCAAATTCACTCGGCACATCATGCCGCTTCACATTCCTGCCATTTCTTCTGCCTGAAACGTCCTCGGTATCTTTTTGCCCTTCTGCACCTTGTGAAGTAATTGCTCTAAAAACGTCTGTAATGCTCACGAAAGAAAGACAGGTAGGTAAGGGAGGAGGAATGACAAGAAGCATCTTAGGCAAAACTGGAGCTTTGGCCCTAGTGCCCTTCTGGTGCTGGACTGCCCTGTCCTCCTGGACATAGCTCTTTGGCTACTTGACTACAATGGGCCAATCAGTTTCTATCTCAAGGAATCTGGAATTAGGAATCAGGATCCTAGCTGGTTGGCAGGTATTTCTTGAACTGGGAAGTAATATAAATCTGAAATGAAGGCAACCATGGTTGGTCACATATTCACAGTGAAGAAGAAAGTCTGCCTGTGCATAGAAGCAGTGATGAGAGACAAAAGACTGGAGGGACAACGAAAGTAACACGAGCTCACAATCACTTTCTAGTCCCTATTCTGGTCTCAAATGAGGCCTGACCACATTTCCTTCCTGGTTCTAATGGCTATCCCGGTCTCCTGGTTGTAAATTCCCAGTTTGTTTCAGCTAGCCTGAGTATCTACTCCTTGCAACAGTTCTGTTCCTTGCAACAGAAGGGACTTGATGATGTCAGCATCGGTACAGCACTAATCCAACATGGGATCCACATCACCTTCTTTTGTTTCAGAGCCAGTGGTACTCACTCGTCCTGCCTCTTTGAAAATAATATATTACTTTCTGTGTAAATGGGAGGGCAATCATAGCAAAAGTCATAAATGTAGCTCATTTAAATAAACTATCCAAGCTTTGATGCTCCAAAAAACATAAAACAGAATTGAAAACAAATGAATCTTTGCTTTGGGCTTTAAGGCTTATGAATTAAATCAGCTATTAATCAGACTTGGAAAAACACTGGCTTCTTTCCCGTAGTCGTTACTATAGAATTATTTTAAAGAATCAATAGAACTCACTAACCTATATGACTTTCTGATACTTTCACTCTCCAGTTTATTCCAGAACTTATTGCTAATTACTGTAGGTCTAAGAGAATACACACACAAGTGACAAAAGATATAAATTATTTACAGGGCTATTCATCTGCAATGGACATCCCATCAGATTCAACCTTGTAAGTGTCATAGGACCAGTTATTTTTAAATCAGATTGTATTTTACAGGAAATAATAAAGATGCTACAGCAGCACAATAAATTCACACCAACAGCAGATCTGCATTTCATGGCAACAAATGTCTCTACTCTATTAAGCAAGTACTGAAATTTGCCCTTAAGATGCCAGAGAGTCAAGGGTTCTCCTCGAGAGCTTCTGCAGACTTGCAGGTGACTGAGGCTAAGGGCCTGGTGTGGGACATTTTTTAAATCCTCCCCACCCCCACACCCCTGCCCAGTTTCCATGTGGGAAACGAGATTCTCTTGGATCTGAAGGGACTTGCTCTAATCTAAAAGGACCTTGTTCCTGGCATTTATTTTTCTCATCTGAAACATTTTTTCTTCTCTGCCGTGATCCATTTTGTCTCTGCAACAGAACCATGTTTATCATCCAGGACTTATCGCATTGTTCTTGCTGACTGACTGAGTGGTCAGCAAAAAAACAAGTTGATGAGTCTAGGATGTGAGTACTTGGCAGCCCCCCACTGCTTTAATGGATCTCAGCAGTATCAGTTTACTGAAAGGCGATCCAGTGTGTCTGGGACAATTTACCATTCCGTGTATTGTGCACAGATGACACCTCTTATTTTGCTAGAGTTTAACTTTGGCTTTCTCTCCAAAAGACAGAGAAATTTGCACTCTGAAAATGTTCCAATAATCAAGCAGCAATGAATAAAATCAGCCCTGAGTGATGGTGATGGATGCGAAGGCCACTCAGGATTACCAGATCATCCCTGGCCAGGGGGACTGGGGGAGACTGTAGGCCCTCCTTCTCAGGATCTCATCCCGCACATGACAGGCCTGTTCTGCCCAGGGGTGTTTGTGAGACACAGACCTGTGCAGAAGCATGGGGTGAATGAGATGGATGGCTTCTCAAGGTCACTGCCATGGCCATGATTCATTAATGTCGAACAGGCTGCTGCTCTGAGCTGTGTTTTCCTAAAGCAATAGACTCTACTGTCCACCTTCTGTAAATAATAAATCTCTCAGCTTTCCAATCTTTCTGTAATCTGCACACCAGCACATTGAAAATAATGTAAACAAGGTTAGCTCACAAAATAAGGCATGTACCCACAGTGAATCGAGTAAGCATGACGTGGTTGATGATCTTTCATTTCTCTGAACTGTTAGAGCAGTATCTAACCTGTGCTTGCAACTGCAAAAATAAACAAAATTTGTAAGTTACGGTGCCTTTTATGGCCTCAATGCCTGTATCTACTTTTTATAAAATCGAAGGAAAGATTATTAGTATATAGTTTTGGACCACGCAAATAAAACAAGAGGATTTATCCACAGGCTAACACCTCAATGTAACAACAAATCACAGCGCCTCAACATAAAACAAGTATGTTCAGTTAGATGTCCTACCCCTGAGAATCCCATGGGAAAAGGCAGTACATACGTTTTGCCATCTCCTAGGCCATCAGTCACATGTGTCAATAAGGAGACAAGTGTCCCTGGGCCATGAGCAACAGAATCTTAACCTTATCTTTGGCTCATTCATAACCCCAAATCTAAAATGATTAAAATTTAAATATCACCAAAATCCCTGGGAAATTGTATCTTTGTAAAAACTGCCAGTTTATTCTCTTCTCACATGGAGTCACACTCATTATTAAAAGATGCTAAGCCTAATCACAGTATGATGAGGTACACTAATTTGTCACTTCCTCAGGCTATTTCTGCAGCAGAGAGCTGGGGTTTTAGTGGGTTGGTATGGACTGACATAACCCATTTTCTGAAAATCAAACATAGCACTACAGCAGCTCGAAGAAAATCCTGCTCCATCAATCTACAGATCTTTCAAGAAAAAAAAAAAAAAGAACACTTTAAAGTATGAAGAAGCAGAAGAGGATAAAACCCCTTTCATCCATATTTTCAGGAAAAACAAATTTATCATTTTCTGTGTTATATTCCCTTTTTAGGGAATACACGTTAGGCACTGTCAGCATTGAGAGCATGGCCCACCCATCTGGTGCTAGAAAGTCCTAGAAGGGCTGTTCAGACTCTCCGGCTTTGCCCTCCATACCCTCCACTCAGACCACATGAGCCTCTTTTCAGTCTTCCTTCCAACAATTTCCCCAACCTGACATGATTTCTACCCTTTTCCACCTGTGATATATCCAAATGCCTTCCCTTCCAGCCAAAAGCATCTCACACTTGCCATAAAACAAGTAGAGCAAAGGTCTATCATTCTGTGAAAACTCTAAGCTGGACTTCCTTCTCCATTTGTTTCTTTTTCCACACCTTTCTCTACCATCCCCCCCTTTTTTAATATTTATTTTATTTTTGAGAGAAAGAGAGTGTGAGCGGGGGAGGGGGAGAGAGAGGGAGACACAGAATCCGAAGCAGCACAGAACCTGGCACAGGGCTCAAACTCATGGACTGCGAAATCATGACCTGAGTTGAAGTCGGTTGCTTAACCAACTGAGCCACCCAGCAGCCCCATCCTCTCCAGGTTTTGTATGCCTTGCATGTGTATGTGCGCACCTTTCTCTATCTTTCAGAGAATTAAGTTCTTCTATTAGCTTTTTTTTTTTTTTCTTTTTGCAGCTTAAGGTCTGCTGGCTAACTGTGTGATGACCAGAACCAAGAACTTAGAAACCATGATTTGAAAAAAAACATGGTGTTGGTCATTCCGGGCCACCCTCCTCAGGAAGCTACACAGAGAGCCTTAAGGGATCAAGAATAAAATGTGTCATTTGCTGCTTCCCAGAATTCTCTGGACAATACTGAAAATAACCTTAAATTCAGAAAAATTCCTGATTAAGCTTTGGATCTCATTTAGTAGGTTTTAAGTTCACTGAATATAGGAACTGTGATTAAGTCATCTTTGTATATCCCACATCATTAGTACATTATTTAAATACCCTATTTGTGTTAAAGGAAACTTATTGTGATAGTTTCCTTTTTAATGAGACCATAAAATATGCACTTTAGAAAAGCATTCTGCTATATTTAGTATTGGGAGGTACACACAAACTTGTTAATATTGGTTTAATACTCAGGTTTAAAAGTTAATATCAAAACTATCAAAGTCAACATTTAACTCTGCTTCAATGCCTAGCATTTCTCTGAAATAGAAGCTTTTTATTTTTTACTTTATTTTTATTTAATTTATCTTTGTATTTTTATTCATAGAGAGAGGCAGAGAGAGCACAAGCAGGGAAGAGGGGCAGAGGGAGAGAGGGGGGGGAGAGAGAGAGAGAGAGAGAGAGAGAGAGAGAGAGAGAGAGAGAAAATCTCAAGCAGGCTCTACAATCAGTGTGGAGCCTGATGCAGGGCTCGATCTCACGACCTTGGGATCATGACCTGACTGAAATCAAGAACTGGACGCTCAACCAACTGAGCCACCCAGGCACCCCTGGAAGCTTTTTAAATATCAACACTCTAGCTACATAATAGCAAGAAGAGACAGCATAGAGATTATAGTCTGTGAACTTGAAAGCCAAGTTTATTGAAATGTCTGTATTATTACAAATACCATTATTTGAAAATTCTATAAATTATTTCAACTTACTGAACTAGAACTGTCTCCCCAAGACTTCTCACTTTTAGCATAATCACCAGAATGAACAAACTATTTAATGAAATGTTTCAATTTAAAACAAATTATTCGAAAAAAATTTATGCATGCATGCAGATACCACCCCCCAATACACACACACACACACACACACACGTGCACGCACGCGCGCGCACACACACACACACACACACACACACACACACACACACGACCTACAGAGAGAACTAACCCTGCATAGAAATCAGCATGAAATCAATACCTTTTATGTGGCCTTGAAAACACTGATAGACCTACGGATACACTTACTGTGTCTTAGAAAAGTATCACTGGCTTTCTTCCCTGACTACAGTAACAAGGAAAGTGATTCAGAGTCAGCAGCGACATTTTAGTGATCTTTGGAACACAATGTCCAAAAAACACAAGGCAGTGTCCAGCAGCAGCTGAGATGTGACAGTCATCACTCTGGAGATTTGAGGAGGGAAAAAGAGGCTTACAGTTGTCTTTCATATGTTTTTGTCTTTAAGGCAGGACTACCGAATCACTTCTCAATATTCCTTCCATCTATGGAATTCTAAGTCCCCTGATAAAACCAGCATTGAAGGAGAAGTCAGGAGGCAAGATTCGCCAGGACTACGTAAGTACAAGGAAAGTCAGTAGAAGAAATGCTGCTGAGTTGTCCACACGAGCCCTTGCTCAGAATGCAAAGTGACTGACAGTCAGTATAATAATGAGATATAAATTTGGTTAAAATCACGTTCAACAGGAACTGTGGAAGGCTTATTTGGACAACTGAATTGCTTGTATCCTGCTTTTCATTAGCATCAAATATTTACTGAGCAATCATAAGATGCATACTACTGTGCTAGAAGTTGGCATTAAGAAGTTTTAATGTAAGTTAGAAAGTCTGTGCTCTGAAAGTGCTTATAATCTTCAAGACGAGTTCAAGCAGTACCAGATGCTAATCACCGCACCCACTAACTGCTGAAGATGGGAAGTTGGCAAGCATCTAAAGTCAGAGAGCTGAGGCTGGGAACAACGTCTTCCAGATAACAATCCAGCACTGCTAACCATAGCATGAAGGGTTACCAGATATTTGAACTCTGGCAACAATATCAGACCTTTTCTTGCTCAGAGTTATTTAACCATTTGAATTATTGAACAGACCTCTTCAAGGGAGACAAGGTCTGTGGGAAAGGGCAAGCTGGAAGATTCAGCCATGCTTGAGTCACCAGGGGTAGACGCACGCATACACATACACTGCACACTGAACAATTCTAGTTCTTTTAAGATACTGGCGGTATGTTTTGGACATCAGTTTATTACTAAACTAAAAAGTAAATTTGGACTTAGCAAAAACTTATCTAAAGTAATTAACCTTGAGCCCACCAAAAAAAAAACCATGCAGAGGTAACTATAATAGGAAAATAAAGCCATGTCTGCAATCTCATGTCTCATTCAATATAACCAGAAGCATAATACCCATATTTGGGGGCCAAAAGCTAACACCAAATTATCCCTTGCTGCTTAATGAGCATGAGAAATCACAAAGGAAAAGTTCCTTAAAAAAAAAAAAAAGATGTTATACATAGTGAAGAGAAATTAGGGAAAGCAATGCATGTGGAAAAAAGGGGACAATTCAAGCAGAAAGACTGTAAGAGTTAAGCACATACCATTTAGCTAAGGGCTGACTAAACAGGGTCATACTCTCTACAAATAACATCTAAGAGTATTCCAAGGATGAAGAATTTTTTGGGTAATATTTGTTAGTGTGCTAGGGAAACAAGGAATTGAGGAGAAAAAGGAATTAAATTAAAGGAAAGAAAATTTATCCTCGATGTCAGAACTTTTCCACATCTATATAATATAAATACCATGTATGGAGGTTAATGTATAAAAAGTACACATCTCAAATCATGCAGGTAGGTGTGCAGATAGACATTTAAGTTAAACAGAATGAAGGCTGTAACAAAATTATTCTAAACCTAGAAACAAGAGCTGTGTTAACTCTCTGATAAAAGGGAAATCATTATGTAAATCATTAACCACTAAGAAACCTCCTAACACCCTGCAATGTACATCAAATTTTATTGCAATTGTGTACAAAGAAAATTGGAGACAAGCTGATGTATTCTAATATCATTCATTTTACCTAGCCTACGCACTCTGGGTACTCAATAGCTCTGTATGCTTATTACCTTATATTTGTCCTTCTTGGAGTAGTTATAATCATAAAAAGCTATCCAGTACCTTGAATGGACTGGATAATTAGAATTACAATGACTGCCATCGGAATATACTGTGTGTCATAATTTCCTTTAAGTGCATTATCCTACTGGTGACACCTACCCTCCCAGCATGCCTTGTATTAAAGGCTGCTTTCCAAGGCACAGAGTTAAGTTTTTTGAGCAAAGTTAGGCTTATCTCAACCAATTTCTTGAGTTGATGGATGAGGTCTCGAATATTTCATCAGGTTCACTTACTTGAACCTACTATATTTCTTTTATAACTGTCTTGTTTGGTTCAGAAAGTACATAAATTTTTGGTTGAACTTGTTATAAGTGTATTTTGATATGTATATAAATGAAAAGTAAACACTTTACATAATGATTTCTTACTTCTTTGTAGAAGATGCATTTGAGAATGTAACTATATACTGCTGCCTAATATATTCTTCTCAGAAGAAACCATGTCAGGCACAGCAAGGAAGCTACTCTGGGGCTAAGACTAGTATTTCCATTGGAAACAATTACTCAGAGCAGAATGAAATCATCTTCTCTATTTAGGGATGAAGAAACAGACATTATTTATCATGGCACCTTTTAAGAATATCACAAACCAGTGAGGGTGTACAACTGTTAACAGCTGAGGCCAAAGCAATCCTACTGTCTAAAGATGAGGAATAAGATTTAACCTCTACTTTGAGTTTCTGTTTCTCAGTTTACTGTGTATTTCATTCTTGGATTCATAAAAATCAAGAACACACATATGTGTACACACACACACACACACATCTTCTTTTAGATTTATCCAGAACTATTTCTCATTTTAATAATTCTAGACTTTCCTAGGAACTTCCAGTTACAATATTTGAGAATGTGGATGTTCCTCTTTTTTTTTATAATCATGTTTACCTAACACATTAATTTTCCACATAGTACTTTTCCCATTTTGATAGAATTACTATTTTTTCTAATCTATGAAATGTTGTATAATCAATAGGGAGGTATAAGGAAGAAACATAGTAAGTTCTTTTTTAAGAAAGAAATCTTTAGATTCCTTCTTGAAAAATTCTTTTAGGGGCGCCTGGGTGGCTCAGATGGTCATGGTTCATGGGTTTGAGCCCCGTGTTGGCCTCTGTGCTCACAGTGCAGAGCCTGCTTAGGATTCCTTCCCCCTTCCCCCTCTCTGCCCCTGCCCCACTCATGCACCCCTGCCCCCAGAATAAATAAACATTTAAAAAAATCTTTTAAAAGATATAGGCAGGGTTTCCATTTCCAGCAACTAGCTGACTATATATGCAGAGAAACCCCTCCCCAAGAAGAATATCTAAAAATAATGGATAAAACATATTTTTAAAATTCTTTTAAACGTATGGTTAAGTTGGCAGTAAAGCACAGGAAATAACTGGAGGCAAGAATCTTTGAAAAAGAACCTTTCACAGGAATGAGCAAGTCTTACAGCTGGTGCTTGCCCTCTGGTTAGGTGGCCAAACGAGGACATTTTTGAGTACGGGTAATTAAGCCGTAACAAAATCGAACTTTTCCAGGCACACCAGGATATATGTCACCATACCTTGAAGTCTTTTGCTGATCCTTGGTAGCAGTTTGGATTTTAACAGGCCACATGTGTACATGGGAGAAGGTGACAAAGCCTAGGGGCTGCATAGAGTGAGATGTTGACCCAGAGACCACCCCCCCCCCACCAAACAAAGCCCTGACTCACAAAGGGTGATACCAGAATAGTGGCTATGTTAAAAAAAGAAAAGAAAATTAAAAAATGAAAGAGGGGCGCCTGGGTGGCGCAGTCGGTTAAGCGTCCGACTTCAGCCAGGTCACGATCTCACGGTCCGTGAGTTCGAGCCCCGCGTCAGGCTCTGGGCTGATGGCTCAGAGCCTGGAGCCTGTTTCCGATTCTGTGTCTCCCTCTCTCTCTGCCCCTCCCCCGTTCATGCTCTGTCTTTCTCTGTCCCAAAAAATAAAATAAAAAACGTTGAAAAAAAAAATTAAAAAAAACAAAATGAAAGAAATTTGTCTTACAGAAGAAGACAGCCATGTTTAACTGGAACTTGACTCTTTCATATATGTGAAAAGAAAAAAAAGGGGGCAAAAAGAATTCCTTTGAAAATTCCAAAGCACAAATTCACTCTCATTCAGGTTTCAGGACAGAATCCATACTTAACAGAGTAGCATTAAGAAACCCTGAAATTAAAAATTAAGTTTCAAATAATCCTTGTTGGTAGTCTGCCCTTAGGTACCATAGAGAAGCTAACCAAGTCATCCATGGAGGAACACACAGGCAGGTCTCAAATAATAATTCCCATAAAAAAAATTCCAAGGAATATGAACAAACAATAAAAACAATCACTAAAACAAGTGGAAAGAAGCCTCATGAATGAGAGTCAACAGAAACAACAAACACCATAATCAGAATGGTATAAACTGTAGAGACTAGAATCATCAGATTTAGAATATAGAACGTGCTTAATACATTTAAAGGGGAGACAAAGTACGATAATGCAACATAAGACTATCAAAGTTGAAAAGGCATATTTAAAGAACACCACACAGTACTTAGATTTAAAGATATATAATTTAATTTTTTTTTAACATTTATTCATTTTTGAAAGACAGAGAGAGACAGAGTGCGAATGGGGAAGGGGCAGAGAGAGAGGGAGATGCAGAATTTGAAGCAGGCTCCAGGCTCCGAGCAGTCAGCAAGGAGCCCGACACGGGGCTCGAACTCACAGACCACAAGATCATGACCTGAACCGAAGTCGGCCGTGCAACCAACTGAGCCACCCAGGCGCCCCAAAGATATATAATTTAACGGGGCGCCTAGGTGGCTCAGTCGGTTAAGCGTCCGACTTCAGCTCAGGTCATGATCTCACACCCTGTGAGTTCGAGCCCCGCGTCGGGCTCTGAGCTGACAGCTCAGAGCCTGGAGCCTGCTTCAGATTCTGTGTCTCCCTCTCTCTCTGCCCCTCCCCTGCTCATGCTCTGTCTCTCTCTGTCTCAAAAATAAATAAAAACATTAAAAATTTTTAAAAATATATAATTTAAATTACTATCTAATGAATAAGTCAACCAGAAAAATCAAAGACAGTTGGAGAAAATAGTAAGTTAGAGCTAAACAAGTTACACAGAATGCTGTGTAGAGACACAAAGAAATGGAAAATATGAAAGAAAGACTAAGAAATATGAAGAACAGAGTGAGGAAGCCTAAAATACATCTAGTCTAATCAAGATTCTAGGAAGAATATAAAGAATGAGAGAGAGGCAATATTCAATGAGATATCAGAACAGCATTTTGTACTGAAAAATACTAATACTCAGAAAAAGAAATCCCAAAGAACCCCAATCTGGATAAAGAGAAATCCACACCTAAACACTAGAGAAACTGAAGAACATTAAAACCAAAACGGAGATCTGAAAAGCATCCAGGAAAAAAGAGAGATTATGTGCACAGCCTGATTAGACCCTGAGACTGACATCTGACTTCTGAATAGCAACAATGGAAGACAGTGTAATAATATCAAAGAGTTATAGAGAAAGCTAGCATTGACCAAAAGTTCAATCCTGAAATCCCTTAAAACTCCTATAAAAAGATTTTTTAAAAAGTCAAAGCCAAAGGACAGGAAGAAAAGGAGAAAAGATAATAACAAAATTTCGAAGGCTGGGAACTGGCATAGCAGGCCAGTTCTCCACAGATTCCTAGTTAGTAGTGGGGGAAGATAACAATCAGTCTTTATTATGCTACAGAATCCTGAAAAGTCTCAGAAACCAGCAGTCCTTGATACTTCTGGAACTAGGGGTAAAGGAGAGGTGAGACAGAGTGAAAGCTATTAACTGTTAAGCACTTAACTGCCTAGATCCCTCGCCACTCCATGCCACTGGGTAAGCCTTTGTCCTAGCAAAAAACTTGATGGTAAACCCTTCAGAGAGGATAAAACAGGCTTTGGACTAGAAGTTGGCCTAGGCAGTTGAAGACATGGGCATCTTACTGAAATCAAGTGATTAAGTGACCATACTTACTGACTGAGTTATGCTGAGATACCCAACCCTCTTTCCCTATTCAGCAACTGGAACAATGTCAGCTGGACCTTTCCTCTCTAGGCAGAGGTTTCTTCTCTGAGGAATCTGACTAGCTTATGGGAGAAAATCCTAAAATATTGGCACCTGGGATTACACAACAAATGGCTTACCAATGGCTCTCAATATTGGCTGCTTATTAGCATCATTTTGGAAGCTCTGAAAAAATAGTGGTGCCTGGGTTCCACTCCCAAGAGTGTCTTGGGGGAGGGAAGGTGTGGGGAGATGGCCAACAGTGGAGATTTTAAAAAAATCTCTCTAGGTGATTCTAAGGTTCAGCCATGGTTAAGAACCACTACCTTACAGTCAAACTCAAAAACATATTCAAAGCTTCCAATCAGTTTTTCGTCTTCTGTTAGTAGTAAGAGGGAAATCAAGGGTTACTTAAGAGGACATATGAGAAAGTCTTCTAAAACAGGAGAGAGAGGAAAATAAAAACAGGGAAAAAAACCACCACAACTTGGAGGAAACAGAAACTCTAAAAACAACAACAACAACCTTAAGATAATTATTTAGGAGCAAAATTGAGCTCTTGAAAATTAAAAGCAGAATAGCAGAAATTTTAAAAATCAAAATAAAACTCGGAAATTAACATGTGGAAATATCACAGAATATATAGCTGAAAAACAAAAACAAACTTTAGAAAAAGGTTAAGTAAGAGAGAAAAGATAAGAAAATTGGAAGACCAATCCAGGAAGGCCAACATTCAAATAACGGAAACTTCAGAAAGAGACATCCAAAAAAAATTGATAGGAGAAAATTCAAGGATGTAGACTTTCATACTGAAAGGGCTAAGAACAATGATCAAAATGAACTAGCGCAAGCATATCCCTGAAACTTTGTAACATCAGACATAGAGAAAGGCTTAGAAAATTCCAGAGAGAGAAAAACAAAGAAACAGAAAACCAGGGATCAGATTTCTCAAGAACACTGAAGCCAGAAAGCAATAGGAAATGCCTTTAAACTTCTGAAGGAAAATAATTTATCCCAAATCATGGAATATAGGAAACAAGATCTATCAAAGAAGAGAATAAAGGGGTATCTCCAGGATGATGGTAAAGGGAGATGACCACTATGACCATCGCAGAGGGTAAGCAATCTGAATGACGGGAGCAGTGTAACTCAAAAGGCAGGAATACTGAAGGCTCTCATCACCACACCTGTGGCCACTGGACACTTTGCAGTCTGATGCAACTTCTGGAGTATGTGCTCTACTAAAGCAAGGGAGTGAAACAAAAAATGGAAGGTAGGAAATCAAAGAAACAGAGAATACAACTCAGGAGAAAGGCAGAGAATTCTGTGGATAGCTGCACAGAAGAGCCCCGGAATAACAGGTGCTTATAAGGCTGAGATAGCAACCAGAGGAGAATAGAGGTCTCCAGGAAGGATATCTATCAGGAACAAAAATGGAATTGATAGGGAGTGCTCAAAGAAAATTTTATTTAGAGGCTATTAGAACATGTGGAAAAAATCATGAGTAGCTACTAAAACCTAACTTTAGGGGGCACCTGAGTGGCGCAATCTGTTAAACTTCCAACTCTTGATCTTGGCTCAGGTCATGATCTCACAGTTCAGTTCGTTAGTTCAAGCCCCGCATCAGGCTGTGTGTTGACAGTACAGAGCCTGCTTGGGATTCTGTCTCTGATTCTCTCTTCCCCTCCCCCACTTGTGTTCTCTCTCTTTGCCTCTCAAAATAAATATATAAATAAAAAAAATTTTTTTAACTAACTTTAGGGGAAAAAAATCAGAAGGGAAACAATTATGTATGCTTGGGTGTGAATAATATTTGCATGACAACAAAATAAACAAAGTAAAGTAAAAAAACGCTTTAACTGCAAACTGTAATAAAGCTACACTGGGAGACGGGGGGGGGGGGGGGGGGGGGGGGAGGTGGGAGGGGTGGGCAATAGCACAGGAGACATGGCAGTGTAAGGGAGCCAAATCTTCATCAATAACCATCATAATAACTCCTTATTGAGTGAATAGAAAATGGCTACAATTGATTAATCAAAAGAATTAATGCATCACTAGAAAATTATAGGTATGTGTAAATGCCTGGGGAAAAAGCTGGAGTCATCACTTTTAGAGATGGAGTCTGTACTGAATAAGGATGGGTGAGTGTGGCAACAGCTGTATTTGTTATATATGCTTTTAACTGGTATTCAACTTTTTAATCCATATGCATATATTACTTTGATAAAAAGAAAAAGAATACAATCACAAACATATACCAAAATTAAAATATTTTCAAAAATAAAGGTGAAATAAAGACAGAATTTTCAGAATTTCAAAATGAAGAATCTTCAAAGGACAAGCATTAATTACCAATAGGTTCTTTTTTTTTTTTTGTAATATGAAATTTATTGTCAAATCGGTTTCCATACAACACCCAGTGCTCATCCCAACAGGTGCCCTTCTCAATGCCCCATCACCCACTTTCCCCTCCTTCCTTCCTCCCATCAACCCTCAGTTTATTCTCAGTTTTTAAGAGTCTCTTATGGTTTGCCTCCCTCCCTGTCTTTTTTTTCCTTCCCCTCCCCATGGTCTTCTGTTAAGTTTCTCAGGATCCACATAAGAGTGAAAACATACGGTGTCTGTCTTTCTCTGTATGACTTATTTCACTTAGCATAACACTCTCCAGTTCCATCCACGTTGCTACAAAAGGCCATATTTCATTCTTTCTCATTGCCAAGTAGTATGCCACTGCTTGTGTGTGTGTGTGTGTGTGTGTGTATACACACACACACACACACACATATACACATATACACATATACACACACACGTATATATATACATATATATATGTACACACATATATATGTGTGTGTGTATATATATGTATATATATATACACACACACACACACACACACACACCACAACTTCTTTATCTATTCATCAGTTGATGGACATTTAGGCACTTTCCATAATTTGGCTATTGTTGAAAGTGCTGCTATAAACATTGGGTACAAGTGCCCCTATGCATCAGCACTACTGTATCCCTTGGGTGAATTCCTAGCAGTGCTATTGCTGGGTCATAGGGTAGATCTATTTTTAATTTTCTGAGGAAACTCCACACTGTTTTCTAGAGTGGCTGCACTAGTTTGCATTCCTACCAACAGTGCAAGAGGGTTCCCGTTTCTCCACATCCTTGCCAGCATCTATAGTCTCCTGATTTGTTCATTTTAGCCACTCTGACTGGTGTGAATTACCAATAGGTTCTTACTTAAATTTTTAGTGACATATTTCAGAAAGAAGGAAGATGATCCTGCAGGGAAGATCTGAGATGCAAGAAAGAATAGTGTGTCAAGAATATGAAATATTTGTGGATAATGCTAAACACATATAATAATATGTCACATTGGTGGGGTTAAAAAAATCAAGGTATACACAAAATTCTGGGTGGGGGTGGGGGGAACAGCATTTGGTCAGATAAGGGATAATGGGAGATAAATGCCTTCTTTTTGTTTTTAAATTTTTAAATGCTTTATTTATTTTTGAAAGAGCATAAGCAGGGGAGGGGCAGAGAGAGAGGGAGACAGAGGATTCAAAGCAGGCTCCATGAGGAAAGCAGCCCAATGTGGGGCTTAAACTCACAAACTGTGAGATTATGACCTGAACCAAAGTTGGACGCTCAACCAACTGAGCCACCCAGGTGCCCCAGAAGATAAATGTCTTCTAAGGTCCGGATGAAATCTAAATAGAGGGTAAAAACATAGATTTATTTCCCAAAATCTAGTAGAGCCACTAAAGTGGAAACAGAATATGTAACTTCCAAACTAGTAGAAGGGGGAGAAAACAGAATGAAGAAAAAATAACAAAAAAATCAACATAAAAGAATACAAGGAAGGATAAAAGAAGAAATTTATTTTTTTTGTAAAATAAGAAATTTAAAGGAAAAAAACTGGGCAAATAGAAAGCAAAATATTATATCATAGAAACAGACTGAAAATACAGATGACCCTTGAATAATGTGGAGATTAGGGGCACTGACCCCTTTCCTCCCGTCCATGCATTTGAAAATCCACATATAACTTTTGATTCCCTAAAAATTTAACTACTAAGATCCTACTGTTTACCAGAAGCCTTACTGATAACATAATCAGTTACAGACTTTGCATGTTCTGTGTATTATCTACTATATTCTTACAATAAAGTAAGCTACAGAAAATATTATTAGGAAAATCATAAAGAAAAAAGAATACATTAAGAGAACCATACTGTGTGTGTGTGTGTGTGTGTGTGTGTGTGTGTGTGTGTGTCTGTGTGCGTGTGTGTATAAAACAATCCATGTGTAAGTTCCAAAAAAATCCATATGTACTTCAAACCCATGTTGTTCAAGGGCCCAATTTATTAGGAATCACAATCAATATACATAGACTAATTCTGTAGTCTGAAAGACAAGAAAGACAAGAAAGCCAAACTCAAGAAACTCAAAGCCAAACTCAAGAAAAAAAATCCAATGATACACTGTTTATAAGAAACACACAACATCAGGACAAAGGAAGCCAGAAATTAAAGGTATGGAAAATGATCTATCGGGTATATATGCAGAAGTTAAAATAACATCAAAGAAAACATTAGAGTGAAAAGCATTACTAAAGAGAATAATTACACACTGATAAATATTTTGTTTCACCAGAAATATTTAACAGTTCTAAATGTGTATGCATGTAGTGACACAGCTTTAAAACACATGAAGCAAAAGTGACAAACTTATGAGAAAATGACAAATCCACTATCATTGGAAGATTTTAACATCTTTCTTTCAGCATTTGATAGATCAACCAGACAAAAAGTCATAAAAGATACAGAATATGTCAGCAATACAATTAAAATAACTTGGACACAGGGGCACCTGGGTGGCTCAGTTGGTTGAGTGGCAGACTTGATTTTGGCTCAGGTCTTGATCTTAAGGTTTGTAGGACTGAGCCCCATGCTGGGCTCTGCACTGACAGCATGAAGCCTGCTTGAGATTCTCTTTCTCCTCTTTCTCTGCCTCTGCCCCTGCTTGTGTGCTCTCTCTCTCTCTCTCTCTCTAACTAAATAAATATTTTTTAAAAATAAGAGAAAATAAAGAGAATAACATTCCCAATAACTGGAACATGCACATTCTTTTCAAGCACACTAAAGACATTTTTTACCAAAGAAAAAAAGACTACACTTGTCTATAAATTTTAAAGGCTCATGATCACATAGATCACATTCT
This sequence comes from Acinonyx jubatus, assembly GCF_027475565.1. NCBI lineage: Eukaryota > Metazoa > Chordata > Mammalia > Carnivora > Felidae > Acinonyx > Acinonyx jubatus. Next base: position 113,399,622 of record NC_069385.1, on the reverse strand, counting down.
CTGACTGCAGTCAGTTAACTGAAAAATTAACATACAAACATATGTACACACACACTTTAAAACTAACTTTAAAAAACCCATACATCTGTAAGCTCAATATATATTTAAAAATTTTTTTAATTAATTTATTTATTTTGAGAGAGACAGAGAGAGAGCGAGTGAGCAGGGAAGGGACAGAGAGAGAGAATCCCAAGCAGGCTCTGCACTGCCAGCATGGAGCCTGATGTGGGCTCGAACCACAAACTGACCGTGAGATCATGACCTAAGCCAAAATCAAGAGCTGGATGATTAACCGACTGAGCCATCCAGGTGCCCCTCAATATATTTTTGAATAACCCATGGGTCAGAGAAGAAACCAGTAATGGAAACAAGAAAATACTTCGATATGAACAATATGAAAATAACACTAAAACTCATGGGGGGCTGTCACTGAAAATGGTGGTATATAAGAAGCTCCAGGACTCCAGTTCTTTACAAAATCAACTCATGAGCTGGCAGAAACTGTCAGAATCAACTTTTGCAGGATTCTGGAGTCTAGTCAAAAACTGAGAACCACCAGAAGAAGGCTAGGTGAAGAAAAGCAGCTGCTTGCAGGAAAAGAGTGCTTGTGAACCTTAAACTGCCGACTTACCATCCTTCGTCCCTCGCCCCTCGCACCTCCCACCTCAGGGCAGTGGCTGTGAAGAGAGCAGCTGCATTCCTGGTGCAGGTCTCCAGTGCCAGAGGGAACAATATGGACCTTATTTCCAAAGAATTGTGGTTGTGGGTTTCGATCTATCTGGTGGTGCCCTTAAGGACTGGTGTGAGGAGTTGCCTTTCTTTTGTTCAACGTGTAACATTCCCAGGGCTCAGCTGGCTTTCTGAGTGGCTATATACCAAAAGCACTTAAGTACAATTACTGGCTGAGCAGCCTGGCCAAGGGACAACAATGGGCACAAATGATAGACTGAGAAGCCTGAGAAAGAAGACGATAGAAAAAGAGACAAATGGGGGATTGAAAAGCTCCTGCACAAGGGGGGATGCAGAAATCCACAGGCATTCCAAGGGCCGAGTACACGCTCAAAAAGGCCTGAGAAACCCTTAAACTTTCACTCCTGGATGGCCTGCAAGCTCTGTGCAAGCAGGAAGTAAAGGCTAAATAAAGCAGAGTTGTAGACAGGTTGGTTAAGCACTGAAGCAGTTCCTCAACATAGAACCAATCTGGGAGAGGTTTTTCTTTTCTTTCCTTGGCTCCAAGCATTTAAGGAAATTGTCAAAACACTAGGTCAAAACACTGTGCAATAGAACACAGACCTCAAAAGCTGCACATACGAAAAAATACGTTTTTTTAAAGTAATTTAAAAAAGTCATTAGCTGTTAAATAATAGCAACCCATAACTAGCAGCAACGACAAACCCTGGGAAGGGGGGGCAGATTTTCAGAGTTGTCACATTATTATCATATTCAGAATGTTCAAGTTTCAGGAAAAAATTACAAGACATGCCAAGAAAAAGGAAAGTATGGTCCATAAATGGGGGTGGGGGGAGAAATTAATACAAACTATCCAAGAGGAAGCCAAGAAGATACTAGATTTACTAGACAAAGACTTTAAAACTTGTAGGCCATAGATTATGTGCACCATGGTGGGAAATCTATAGTTTAAAATGCTTACATTAGAAAATAAGACTGAAAATTACTGAATTAGATATTGAATCAACTTGTTATTAATTGTTAAAGTTATTAGAAAAACAACAGCAATAGAAAATGGAAGAGATAATAAAGATAAGAACAGAAAACACTGAAACAGGAAACAATGATATAATGTAGAGAATCAGAAAAACCAAAATCTGTTCTTGGAAAAGGTTAACTGTAATAAGATGGATCAGAAATAACATTAAAAAGGGATAAATAAACAACAGTAGGCATAAGAAAGAGAACATAATTACAGATGCTACAGAGATTAAAAATTTAAGAAATTATGAATAACTTTAAGTCAATAAATTTGAAAACCTAGTTGAAATGGACAAATTTCTAGAAAAATATGAATTACTAAAACTGACTCAATAAAAAATAGAAGACTAGTTCCATAAATAATAAGATATTTAATTAACAGCTAATAATCTTCCCGCAAGACCCTGAAAGTTTAACAGGTAAGTTCTGCCAGACAGTCAAGAAACAGACAAATTTAGTATCTAAAAAAAAAAATATTTTGGGGGGGGGGGTGAAGAAAGCAAAACCCCACAACACATTCTATGAGACTGATAAGACCTGAAAACAAAATCAGACAAGGAACTACAAGAAAATTCTAGTTGACCTGACTTACGAATGCAAATGCAAAACTAAATATTTGGTAAAACGAATCCAACAATATACAAAAAGTTATCATGACCAAATTAGATTTCTTCCAGGGATTCCAGGTATGTCTAACATTAGAAAATATTATAATCTACTTCATTAACTTCAAACAAGAAAAAACATATGATCATTTCAACATTTTCAGAAAAAGCATTTGATAAAATTCAGCCACTATTCAAAAATTTTAAAAACTCTTAGCCAACCAGAAATATAAGGCAATTTCCCTAACCTGATAAAGGGTAGGTATCAAAATCCTGTTAGCAAATGTGTTTTTAATGGTAAAATACAAGCATTACTTTTAAAATTTAAAAACAAACAAATAGGAGAAAGATGACCACCTGTGCTCTTTCTGTTTAATATCATTCTGATTTCCTACAATCAGAGTAAAAGAAAGGGAAAACAAAACCAAATGAAATTATTATCCATATAAAATATTGCAAAGAAACTACAAACAATTATGGTAAATAAGGGTTTAGCAAGGTTGCCAGATGCAAGATCAAAATCCAAAAGTCAGTTACTTGTCTATACATTTTGTAATATGCAGATTATATTAAAGATACTATATTTATATGCAGTAAATATATATATTTATGCATATATATTTTTTTGCTATATATATATTTGCTATATATATCTCACAAATGTTACAAAATTTGTAACAAAAAGATGGAAGATGTAGAGAAAATTATAAAATATTATTGAATGACAGTAAAGAAAACCAAAATAAATGGAGAGACACATCACATTCATGGATAAGAAGACCCAACATTGTAAAGATGCCAAAAGTACTGGTAATGTTTGATCTCTTTTAAACTTAGTGATGAGTAATGGGTCTTCATTTTATTAAAACTATTTAAACTGTACCCAAACATTATATGCCTTCTTTTGCATGTATGGTCTATTTCAGACAAAAATTTTTACAGTCCAACTAATAAGGTTTTAAGAAAATTTTAAAGGGACAGTCTTAGTTTAAAGAAGTTTAAAAAATTCCTTTCAAAAATCATCAAGTATATCAAATGTTCAGCCAAAAAATTAATAATAGCTCACATACACATGCATATATATGCACACACAACACTCAATGATAAGGAGGACTGGAATAAAATCAGAAGGTAGGTTCTGTGGAGACAATGACAAAGATGTTGGTGAGACAGAGGGCATGGACTTTGGGTGGGATTTTGCCCTAATCCCAGGATGACTGAATGCACTGTAGCAGAGACAGTGCCTTTTATATTAGACAACTGGCGAGCCACATGAGAACAATATTCCCCTCTGGCAGGCTGACATTATAGGGCTCAGTGGGAAAACCATAAGCCTAATGTTCACGGCAGCACATAAGGAACAGTGACTGACTCAGTTGTACTATAAGTACAAAATAAGAGTATTTTCTATCCTTAAATCTCACCTAAAAAGTTTTCTTTTTCTTTTAAGCTTGCAATTGATTCTCTCTGTAAAGTGTCTTGTGATACTGTGAATTAGGCTATATAAAAATAAAGCACACTGCATTATATAAAGTTTTACTGCCTCTCTGCTATAACATCAAATGTGCTTGATTCTCCAGGCCTAATTTGTATATCTTTAGATTCACTGAGTAGTTTTCACCTTATGAAGAATTCAATAAAATGGTATTAAAAGAGACAAAGATTGCTGTCAGATATAAATTCTTTTTTATCTTTCCTCTGAGCCTCGGCCTTTGGCAAATGGTTCTTTTGGATTTGCAAAATGTATCCCAGCAGTAAAGGTCTGCTTAGTTCATACAGAAGTTAGATCAGTTAGCATTTATAAACTAGAATAACCCATTTCTAAGAGATACATATTAGAAAGTCTTCACAACTAGTGTTTCCTTAGTCACATAATTGATAAAGAAAATCACGGTGTTTTCAGGCCCCAATAGACTGGAAAACAGTTTGGCTGGGGTATATTTGATAACTCCTGAATGACTTCAAATGTCACAAGAAGACAATGCTTGAATATGGTGGCCAATTCAATAGGGGGAAAAAAAAGGATAAAAGACATCTAGGCTTCATGGGGAATCTTCTCTCATCTTGCTTGGAATATACTGTCAAAAATACACTTGGTTCATATCAAATCTAAATGTGCAGGATTCTTTTAGCTTTGACCTCAGTTCTCTACTACTGGCTTCAACCTTAGTCTTTGGAAGGGGGTTAAAAGCCTACGATCTGCTTCAGTGTCATTTTGGGCAATTGAATGTATGTATTCATGATAATGATCATGTGATATGTAGGCTCCTGTAAAACCCAACTAACATAACAACCAAAGTACTATGAACAAGGTATGCCATTTGGACTTATCCTTAGTATCTACTTATTCACTTTCAAATATAGTCAAGCATGCTAGATACAACTTGGTGTGAAAAGCTCTTTCTGTAATTTGGATACTGAAATCTTAATCAGCTGAAGTTTGAATCTGTGTTCATTACTGTGAGACTAAAATGCTATAATGATAATTATTACTGTGTGAACATCATTACAAAAGTATTAACTTTATGTATAAAATTATTAAAAATCAGAATGGTCATATAAAAAGGGGTATAGATTAATATTGCAAATATTAAGAAACAGATTCACGAGTTATCTTTAGGAAGACCATTATATGCTTTTTGAATCAAAATATCTCTACAAAATTTTTAAAAATACCAGACCAACTATTAGAGATTAAATAGTATCCTAATTCTAATCTTCTTAATATTATTTGGTGAACGGTTATTCATAACCATAAGCAAAAAAACCTCTATTTAAATTTATTTTCTTTCACATAGGATGCAAGTTTCAAGAAACAATTCCTTTTTTAAAAAGTTTTTTTTTTTAATTATTGAGAGCAAGCGAGAGCATGCATGCAAGCATGGGAGGGGCAGAAGCAGAGAATCTTAAGCAGGCTCCACGCTCAGCGCAAAGCCCAACGTGGGGCTCCCATGACCACGAGATCATGACCTGAGATGAAATCAAGAGTCTGATGCTTAACTGGCTGGACCACACAGGCGCCCCTCAAGAAACAATTCTATTTGAGAAATCTTCATGTCATGTAAGGATAAATTTAAGATAGGTGTCAACTTCGCTACCTCAAACTTTCATAGGAGAGAAGACTCTAACATAAATAACATCCATGATACTTATCTTCAATTTAAATAGAATAAATACGAAAAGAAGAATACAGAATTACAGAAAAATGAGCTGCCGCTAGGAATCATCAGACTTTAGTTCAAAGTGTCTATTATCATGCAATATAGTGGTCATAGGATCAATTTAACAGGTGGTAGTGCTGAGGGTGCTGGTTCCTATCATATTGTGTCAAACTTTAAAATTCTGATTCCTAAACTTGTAGAAATTGTAATGATATTTATATTTGGGATACATTTTCAAATTCTTTGTCAAAAGTCCTCTCTCTACTTCTGGTCTCAATTTTACATTTTGCCAAACTATGTATCCAGTGTACCTCTAAAGTGACATTCTATATTATGTTGCAAGAAGAGATAACGTACAGTATAACATACAGTAGAATGAACAATGAAACACTTATGAATTTCCTTGCGGACATTCACCTTATTAGGAACTTCAAGGTAAATAATCATTTCTATTTCAACTACTTCTATGTTCTGAGTGAAGATCTACACATATTTGTTTATTTTGGGGAGACATTATATTAAGTCTAGATTATAAGACAAAAACCGTAGGAAGGGATCCTGTGTCTAATGTGCATCATTCAGCAGTTGCTATCCGGTCAGTGCAGCAGGGATTATGGGTGATGGCCACATGACTGGCTGTATGGATTTGGGACAGACCTTCTAAATGAGTAACATTCAGCTTGTTCCATCTGTGCCCAGAGGAGAAATCAGCCAAATAGATAAGCTACTCCACTAAATTCTTGGGGAAAGAACTTGCCCAGATGCCAAATACATTTATGCAGAATCATAAAGGAGAAGACCGGATTCACAGGGTGTCAGACATTTGTGGGTCGAGCAGGCCTGAAATCCAAAAGAGGAAAATAATGGTCCGTTTCATTAGCATTCCCTGTTCTCAGAACTAGGTAACATCACTTTGATTTAAAATGCATGTGCTCAACTCACCCTGATAGGATGTGCCGATGCTACTCACAGTCCATAGGGCTATCGTCTAAAGTGAAATGTAATCTCCAAGTGAAAAATATAAAATGATGGAAAAAGTATTTTCCTCACTCAAGTGAAATCTGGTTTTATGATGCTCTTGCTCAAGAGACATCTGTTAGCATATTTGGATTTAAATGTTCTGATGTGTACTTTGTGCCAAGAAAATGCTTTTAGTATGACTGCCCGACAAAAAGTCTGCTTTAGTAAAACAGCTTCGAGGTTCACAGTTTAATTGGCTGGAGCCGCTGTAATCAGGGCCCCTTTCCTACTTGGCTTGTACAATGACAGCCGCTTTAGCTCTCCAACATTAGGGGCTGTTTTGTTTTGCTTCTTAAGGAATGAAGAAAAGGAAGATGGTAACACTTAGCACCTATATTAGCTGTTAGGATTATAGTCCACTTAGACTTTTATAATGATTTGTCTTACAGCTTTCTGTTTTTCACCAAGGAAAAGGGAACAAAGATGCTTTGGAACAGGGAGCTATTTGTGGATTTCTGCACACAGTGTATTAGCTTTTTCTTATCTCCTCTGTATTACCAGAGTTCTTACTGACCGAAAGTGAATATACCAGCTGAATTTAGCGTGTTGGAAGATTTGATATGGTCCTTTTCAAATGAAGTGTGTTGAAAACAGCAGTCCCCATCAATTCTTTGGCCGGTACCTTCTTTCTGATGGTACATATTTTGTATATATATACAAACACCTATGCTGTTTCTAAACTTTAACCTTGAAATGACTTTGTTCCTAATAAATACCAATATCCAAAATCCGAAAATCGTATAAACTGGAACTTAAAGTTAAACCTTCATGACTTCTGAAATATTAAAATGTCACCATAAAAAGTACATTTAAAGGGGTTACATAAATTGTATTTTATGATGCATTGTCTTATCCTTTCTCAAGAATGAAATTTGAGCTGTGTTAGACCACAGGTACTAGCAAAAACAATTTTTAAACAAAAGGGGGCAAATGACAATAGTACAATAATTTATTTTTAGGACTATGTAATGCACCAAACTCTCCACTTGACCTTTTAACTGTCTTTAACTGGCAGGAAATCTGTGATAATTTATAGTTTACTTGATAGAGGTGAGGATTTAATAAAGAATCTTTTTAACTTATTTTTACCAGATTTTAAAGACATATATTATATCTAGAGCCAAATTTCTTTCTGCTTAATCTTGCTGGGGAAGTTTCATTTCCTTTAACTCAATACATAAAATCTGCACCTTTGTCTGCCAGAGAAATATGCTCAATACGTGGTCTGTTTCATGGCTTGATACACCACAATAAATTGTTAATGATACATTACTGCACCAAAAAACAAGCAAATGCAATACCATGTTCTTTGTACATTTCAAACAGCGCCTGGGAATTTGAAAATATTCCCCTTTTAACCCTTCAACATCAATATCACTGCCAATAAATATGTATTAAACACGTGTGCACTACGCTTATAAACCCATGCTAAATGCTGCTGGGTATTCACATTCGTTCACAACTGAGTATGCTTTAGAGTGACTACAGTATACAACAATGTAATGAAAAGTGTGTAATTATTCACCATCTTTTTCATGAACCACTCAAACAGAGAAATATCCAAACTGATTACTGCTGGCTGATATGATAAAGAAATTACACAAGGGATCAAGAAGACTAACTCACCTGAAAAAAAGAAAATACTGAATAAAAAAATTGGATGCCTTAACTTAGTATATGATAGCCTTAAAATCCTGGGTGCTATGAATATTAAAATACACCAGAATGGTACATTTTATAGGTTATATTTTCTCTTTGGCTTCTGGGCCTCAAGCTTCATGTTGGTGATTCATGATTTATATTGTCAGTCAAAGCTCTTAATAAAAATACAGCTTTATGTCATTCAGTTGGGAATAGGATTTCTTCCTTCTCTCTCTGTAGAGTCCCACATACATATTGAATATATTCTACTAGTAATTATGAAATATAAGGTTATAAGGGCCTTCAGTGATTGTTAGCATATGCCACTCAAACTTCTCTCTGATGGTACAATGAAATGATTGGAAATGCTGGTGCCATCATCTATCTGTGTATGTAGGGCTATAAGAGGGGAGAAGGCTCCTTGGACTTGCAACACCTAGCCTTCCTGTGCAGGCTTGTCTCACATACATTGACCTCTATCATGTGGTCACAAAGAGTGCTTTCCAAAGTGGGGTACATGCACTCCAGGGGCTTGTAAAATTTTTTTTTAATCTTTTTCTTTCTTTTTTTTTTTTTTTTTTAACATTTATTTACTGTTGAGAGACACAGTGCATACAGGGGGAGGGGCAGAGAGAGAGGGAGACACAGAATGTGAATCAGGCTCCAGGCTCCGAGCTGTCAGCACAGAGCCTGACGTGGGGCTTGAATTCATGAACTGTAAAATCATGACTGGAGCTGAAGTCAGACGCTTAACCAACTGAGCCACCCAGGCGCCCCAGGGGGCTTGTAAAATTTTGACTCATTAGTTCCAGAAGAAAATACTAGATTTTATATTACCATTACCTTCATTGTAGGCTTTTAAAATGCTTATGTTTTTGTGTTTTATAATATACATACTGGTATGGGAATATATGCATATAATTTATAAACAAATAAATATACTGGGGTGCCCACCTGAAAATATTTTTTGTAAAAGCTTCAATAAGATAAAATTCACATACCTTATAATTCACCTATTTAAAGTACACAGTTCAGTGGTTTAACAGTTTATCCACAGAGGTGTACAACCATCGCCACAATCAATTTTTAGCACATTTCATCACCTCAGAAAACAACCCTGTATCTTTTAAGTCATCAACCCCCTATTTTCCTCCCATTTTTCTAGCCTTAAGCAACCACTAATCTACTTTCTGTCTTAATAGATTTGCCTATTCTGAACATGTCATATAGTAGGAGTCACAAAATGTGTGATCTTTTATGACTGGCTTCTTTTACTTAGCATAGCATTTTCAAGGTTCTTCTGTGTTGCAGCATGTATAGGTATCTCATTCCTTTTAATGGCTGAATAATAATCCCCTGCACAGCTGTAACACATTTTCTATATCCATTCATCAGCTAAGGACATGTGGGTCTCTTCCACCATGTGGCTATTGTGCATACTATTGCCATAAACCTTCATGTTCAAGTTTTCATGTGGATACATATTTTCATTTCTCTTGGGCATATACCTAAAAGTGGAATTTCTAGGTTAAATGGTAACTCTATATTTAACTTTAGGGGCAACTGTCAGACTGTTTTCCAAAATGACTGAACCATTTTTACATTGCCAGCAGCAGTTTATGAGGGTTCTGTGTTTCTACATCCTTGCCAACACTTATTGTTATCAGAGACTTTTTTTTTAATACCACATTTTTTCCTTTCATTTGAGTATAGTTGACACACAATGTTACATTAGTTTCAGGTGTATGACTTAGTGATTTGACAAGTTTGTACATTATGCTATGTTCACCAAAGTGTAGCTAACATCTGTCCTGTTACACTGGCATTATAGTATCATTGACTATATTCCTTTTGCTATGGCTTTTATTCTGGTGACTTATTTGTTCCATAACTGGAAGCCTGTATCTCTCACTCCCCTTTACCCATTTTGCCTAACTCTTCACCCCTCTCCCCTGTGGCAACCACCATCAGTTTGATTCGGGCTATCCCACTGGGCATGACGTGGTGTTTCACTGTAGCTCTGGTTTGCACTTTCTTGATGACTAATAACGTTGATTATCTTATTCACATGCAATTCTTTAAACTAATGGTGTGCATGACCAAAAAAATTCTGAGACCACTGGTATAAAGTTCTCTGGCAATTTCAGGGCAGTTATCCAATGAAAACTCCAGAGAACATTCTGAAGCAAACACCGCAAGGCATTTAGCTCTTCATAGACAAGAAAAAAGACACTTCCACAGATGACATACAAATTAAACCAAAAGGTATGGGAAACCCGTGGGAGAATCAAAGATCCACCAGATATAGACATCGAGATACTGCCTCCAATTCAGGGATATTACACCACTCTGAGGGACTTGTCGGGAATCACCTTCACTGTCACCATCGCGTAAGCTAATGCCTGTCTCTACCCTCATTGCAAAGAGGTGGTGGCAGTGATCTTAGTTACATCCTGGGCACACCATCAGCAGTCCATGAAAGGCAATCTAGTGACAACTCTGAGGAGGCACTCCACCAGGACCAAGATATTAGAGGCTGTCGCCTGTATCTGTGCAAACAGCTCTTCTTAGTACAGAACAGAAAGAACTACAGAGGATTTTAAAAATATAGCAAAATATATAAACAAGTGCTCTTTTGGAGCCAAAATTATATACATTCTATATTTTGGTATTACGGGACAACAGACAGTCAACATTTCTGCTTAGCAAAATTACTTTTGGAAATTACACAGGCTGGTGAAATCCCAGTCTGAGAAGTATATGCCTTCCACTCTAGATAGGACCTACAGTCTCTCTAACTTACTCTAGTCATTCCTGCCTTTTTTTTTTTTTTTTTTTTTTTGAGAGAGAGAGAGAGAGAGAGAGAGTGGGTGTGTGTGCATGATCTTCAGCTGGCTCCGTGCCCAGTATGGAGCCTGACACAGGACTCTGTCTCACGACCCTGAGATCACGACCTGAGCCGAGATCAAGAGTCAGATGCGCAATCGAGTGAGCCACCAGGCACCCCTCATTCCTGCTTTTATATGCTTGTTTCTGCTCTTTCCCTAACCCTGGAACACCAAGTTTTCAAATTCTACCCAGTCAATTTGTCAGTTTACTCAAATATTTACTGAGCATCTAAATGGAAGGCACCATGCTTGGCTGAAAGAATTAGGAAGAGGACTGTGTGTGCCAAGATGATTAGCTCATGAACCCTACTCTCAAGGGTTTTATGTACTATGCTCTCCATCAAGTCTTCCGTGATAGACTGATTAACAATTTCTGGATCACATCAACTGTTAATAGCACTATGAGGGGCAAGACTATTTAAAGTTGGAGCTGCTATGGAAAATCTAGCACATATAGGTCATGGTACCTACTACCTGACGCAGTCTTTTAGAGAAGGCTTTTTGGATGAGTCAAAGCTCTAAATAGGAAATAATAAAGGCTTGTACCTTAAGTCAGATCAGCCAAGCAGCACTTCCTATCTCCCTAAATCTAAGAACTAATGTCAACAAATCTTCTGATTATTTTACCAAGAAAGAAAATGCTCTAATGATTAATTCTTTTTTAACTAATCCTTTTTATACCTCTAACACCAGAGTGGCTGTTTCTGAATAAAAAGTCTCTTGTTTCTCTTTTTTCACTGCCTTTCTCTCTCTAATCCTCACCCTGCTGAATTTAATTGCCTTGGCAATGCCAAAACAATGTCTGATCCTAATAGGTCAGCATTGATCGCTCTAAACCAATTGGTTCCTTCATTAGCAAGAAAATGAAGTAAAGAAAAAAGGCAGGTGGCTCTCTGAACAGGCAGCTGGGCTTCTGCTCCTCTTACAGTGCCTCTCTCTCATTAAACAGTAGCTGATCGATTGGCAACTTGCTCAAAACCCACAAAAACTATTCATCACTTTTGACACAGACCTGTTTTAACAGGCCACTCAACTCAAGATCTGGATACCCACACGGTTTATTTGTAGGTCCCATCACAGTCTTCCCAGACAGATCTCTCTGAAGATCATACGGAGAAAAAGGAGGACACATCACCAAACAACCACTCTCTGGCAGGATGCCAACTAAAGCCCAGCTAGGAGCGCTGGGAGCAAAGGCTTCCCAGGAAGACAGTCGGGAGTCTGTGGCCTGGCAAAAGCAGGCAGGGTGAAGAACGAGTCTTGGTGATACCAGAAAATGGAAGTAAGCAGGGATCTAAAAATATCGGTCATCATCAAAGGGAAGGAGAAAAAAACAAGGTCAAAGAAGGAAAGGGAATGCAAAACAGGAAAGAAAAGAAAACACATACAGGAAAAGCACAATACTCTCTACACTACTTTGGTTGGTTGAGAAATAAACTAAGGAAGAGAGCAGAGTAGGAGTTTCATCAGATGGTCTAGAGAACCACCTCTCTCTGCCAGAAGAGATGTGTATCACTTACTGCTGGGGCAATGCTGATGAGGGAGTGTGAGGCAAGCTGAGGGCAAAGTACAGGCTAACAGCACCCCCTCCCCGCCCCCCAGGTGGGCTATGGGTGATATTCCTCAGATACTCTTGGCTGCTCAAGAACAGGGGAAAAGAAAGAAAACAAACAGTTGACTGACAGAAATCACAGGCATGCAGGACACGAGTCTTTCAGTTTACGGATAACTTCGTATACTGCAAGAAAAAGGCAATCTCATCCATAGCCTAATCTCCAGGAACCTATAGACTCCATTTCCTGGAGCCCTAATATCACTCTCATCAAGATGTAACGGGATTTAAGTGCTTGCCGTGGTGATGTGGAAAACAAAGGCAAATGAGAAATGAAATTCCCTTACTGCCTACAGCCCACTGACAAGTCCTTGAATCAGGCCGAGTGACCTTCCTCTAGGAGCTCAGTTGCCTCGGTGATGACACTTCCCTAGGGGCAAAAGGGAATCTTGGCTTATTATTATCCTGATCCCCACCCATAGGTTGGCCAGGATCCTATGGGTCTCCTTAAACACACAAAAATTCCTTTATCTTTAACCCCCAAGTATATGTTGGCAATCATCTTCCAAGCATATAGCCCACTGATATCCATCTGAAGGGTCTCACGACTAAAGTTTTACTAAATAGTAATAAATGATGTTTTCCTAGCAACAGCTAGCCTCTCAAAGTCCTGGAAACCTTGCTTCCAAAATTCCTTAGAGACTTAACACTGTCCCTAACCCCCTCCCAACCTGAAGGTTTATAATCACTCTTCACAACCCCAGAGCAGCTCTTTCTGCCCAGGGGTCCTGTCCCCGTGCTTTAATAAAATCACCTTTTTTGCACCGAAGACCTTTTCAAGAATTCTTTCTTGGCCATCGGCTACAAACCCCCACCATCACTCCAAAACCCCATCAATGTGACTCAGATCGTCATGACACGCTGCTAAGCACCGCTTCAAGCCGGGCAAACCTGTGTAAGGAAGGGGTATTCCCCAGTCTTGACGACGAAGCATCTACTTACGATACACCAAACACCACACTAGGCTTTTACATAAAATACCTTACTGAGCCCGATGACAATCTCACGGAGGGGTCATTTCAATCTTCATCTTACACATTAAAAAGGTAAGATTCAGAGATATAAAGTAGCTTGTCCAATGACTCAAAGCCAGTAAGAAGCAGCAGTCAGAATTTGAATGTAGTTCTGTTCAATTCCAAAGCCCACAACCTTTTAATGGACCGCTAGTAGGGAATGTGAAAATGAAAATGCAAACAAAAACAAATATGGACTTAATTCATAAGGTATAAAAATAAATAAAAATATGAAATAAGACCATAATTTTTAAAGGAAATGAAAAGAGTAAAAGGACCACATCACCACATTTTATTTACCAGGTTATTGCTTTCATCCTACTGGATTCTTCATAATTGGCCCTTGGTTCTGTACCCTCTGGGCGGCAGGACCAGCATTACTGATAATTAGTCTCCCTTTCACTTGCTACCTTTATGTTGCTAGCAGGGTAGCTGAAGAGGACTGGCCTTAAAAACAATCCAATGCCACAGTAGTAGGTCAATTTTCTCCTAAATTTCAAATCCAGAAACAGAAACAATTTACTTCAACTCACATGTCAGTAATTCCTTGTGTTAACAGAATCAAGACCTAGGAAAAACTATTCACTTCTCACACGACTTGAAGCTTTACCAGTTACTCATTAAAAAGCACTTATTGATATGTTGAATTTATTTACCATTCACAAAACACCTTTCATGTTCAAGGCATCCACTTAAGCTTGAATAAACACTGCTACAGTTATTAAACACAAATATAAATGATCTGAAAACTTATTACAATGTTCACTTGCAGGGGAATATCAGCAATAATTGAAATTAGAAATAACCAACAGGTAAATTTTTGTAAATAATCAGATTTACCCCTAATGACAGATCCATAGAGATGTTGAGTCTCTAGAAATCTTTATTCCACTAAGAAGAATAGGGGGAAAGAGTAGAAAAGAGAAAGGGATGTTTATTAGGGGCCTGTCATCTGCTGGGCTCTATGTTCTATCCTGGAACACAGAAATGAAAAGACCAGTGCACTGTTCTCTAGGACTTCAGATTCTAGTAGAAAAGATAAGATGTCTGGTAAATCATTCATCCATATATTCACACATCCTTTCCTTCATCTTTCCAACCAACCTGCAACGTTTGCCAAGTGTTGTGCTGGGCACTGGGGACACAACAATGAACCAGAAAGACCTGGTCCTGTGAACTCAGAGCCTAAATGGGGGAAATAGGCCAGGAAACAGGTAAATGTTACAAAATGTGATAAGTGCTATGACAGGAGAAAGACAGGGTACTCTGATAGCATGGAATAAGGACACCATTGGTGAAGGATAAACAGGAGTTAGAAAGGCAAACAAGGAAAAGAGAAATAAGAGAGAATTCTTTTCGTGGTAAGCACGAACAATATGTACGAATGCTCAGAGATAAATCAGATCATGTTAAAAGGACTTAAAGAAATTCTGTAGATGCACCATTCAGTAGTAGCCAGTCTCCCATATGGCCCTTGCTGGCTGCCTTCTGTTATTCATACCCCTACAAAGAGCTGACCTTTGCAAGCAATAGGATATTATGGAAATGACGATGTGTGACTTTCAAGGCTAGGTAAAACAAAACACAACAAAGCACTGTGGCCTCTGCTTTATTCCTTTAGATCCTTCTCTGGGAGAAAGCAGCCACCATGCTGTGAGGACTCTCCAGCAGCCCTCTAGGGGAGAGGAACTAAGGCCTGCAGAGAACTGGCTACCTTTAAAAGTGAATTGCTCAAACCTAGTCAAACCTTTAGATGACCATAGCCCTGCTGACATCTTGGCCACAAGCCCATAAAAGACCCTGAGCTAAAACCACCCAGCTAATCTAGTCTCAAAATCCAAACCCATAGAAACCATAAGATAATAAATGCTTATTGTTTAAAATCATTATGCTTGGGATAATTTGTTACCCAGAGATAGGTAAATAATACATACAGCAATCAAGATAGGGATGGAGGTGGTTGAGACCAGAAGTTAGAAAGGTAGACAGGGCCAGATCAAGTAAAACTCTGAATAAAACATGTGTTGGACTTTATCCTGAAAGCAATGAGGTGTCATGGGAGGTTTTGAAATAGGAAAATGATGGAGTCAGGTTTGCATTTAGCAAGAGCACCTGACTACAGTGTGGAGAATGTACTGGAGAGACACAAACCAGAGACACAAAGCTCATTCACTGTACTGGATGCAAACTTGACGTAGACTCTGTGATTCTCTCGACCTTCTCCAACATTCTCTTTAAGCCATGCTGAGGCACCCTTCCACAGGTGCACTCGGATAAAATGTCACACTACTTTCTAAACAGTTGTCAAGGGGCAGAGGAAATACAGAGAAATTAGTTTTCCAAGTGGTGAGCCCTAACTGATGGTGACAGAAGATGGGAGAGAAATATGTCCACTGAACAACCTGCTATGTGTCTTTGCACTGGTTGTGAGGTGGTGACCAGCATGGTAATTTACTGCCTCACATTTGTCCTTATCTGACCTTTACCCTCACCACTCTGGGATGGAACGTACCAGAGGCAATGTCAGCACTTTAATCCTTGCTTCAGGCTCCGTATTTTATAGCTATGATGTTGCATTTAGCAGCCACTAACTACAGTTGCCTATTTACAGGTAGAAATGTGGCTAATCCAAATTGAGATGTGCTGGAAGTTTAAATTACACACTGATTTTTGAAGACTTAGTATTAAAAGAGAATTTACAACACCTCATTAATAATTTTTTTGTATTGGAAAATGTGGCATATGTAAACAATGGAGTATTATTCAGCCTTTAAAAAGGAGGAAAACCTGCCACATGTGATAACATGGATGAACTTTGGGACATAAGAACATTATGAAATAAGCCAGACTCAGAAGGACAAATACTACATAGTATCAGTCATATGAGGAATCTAAAATAGTCAAATTCATACAAGCAGAGAGTAGAATGGTAGTTGCAGGGGCTGAGGGTGGGGCAGGCATCAGTCAAAGTCAAAGTTTCAATTACACAAGACGAATAAGATCTAGGGATCTACTGCACAGCATATGCCTATAGTTAACAATAATAATGTATTGTTATACTTAAATATTTGCTAAGGGGGGTAGGATGTATGTTAAGTTGTCCTCGTCATCTTCTTCTTGATGCAGATCATCAATATCCTCAAGATCATCTATAAAGAGGGCAGTAGGAAACTTTAGGAGGTGATGGTTATGTTGTTAATGGCCTAGATAGTGGTTTAATGGGTATATGCTTACCTTCAAACTCACCAAGTTGTATATATTAAATGTGTGTAGCTTTCTGTTATGTCATACCTAAAAGTGATTTAAAATGTATAATAATAATTTTAAATATGGATTACATGCTGAACTGATTATATTTTGCATATAATGGTTTAAATGATTACTGAAGCAACGTGGATGGAACTGGAGAGTGTTATGCCAAGTGAAATAAGTCATACAGAGAAAGACAGACACCGTATGTTTTCACTCTTACGTGGATCCTGAGAAACTTAACAGAAGACCATGGGGAGGGGAAGGAAAAAAAAAAGAGAGGGAGGGAGGCAAACCATAAGAGACTCTTAAAAACTGAGAATAAACTGAGGGTTGATGGGGGGTGGAAGGGAGGGGAAAGTGGGTGATGGGCACTGAGGAGGGCACCTATTGGGATGAGCACTGGGTGCTCAGTGGGCACCTATTGGGATGAGCACTGGGTGTTGTATGGAAACCGATTTGACAATAAATTTCATATTAAAAAAAAAAGAAATGATTTTCCAACAACAAAAAAATGATTACTGAAGTTAATTTCACTTATTTCTTCTTACCTTTTTGAATGTAAAAGTTTAAAATAACACACATTTAGACAAGAAAAGGGCAGTTAGTTGTCACAGTGGAGATGTAGAAAAGAGGATGCATGGGAAGGAATCTGAGGAGAAAGGACCTGCCAAGACTGACCGGACCGGCTGCAGAAGGAGAAAGAAGGGAGAAACGAAAGATGATGCCGAGGTTTCTGGTTGGCACAAGTGGGTGTCTTTCACTGAGATGAGAACATAGGAAGAGGAACGTGTTAGAGTGTAGAATTAGTTAGCTTGAAGCATTCTGTTGTTCACTCTAAGGAAACTACACACTGGCCATTTCAGTGTGTTAGCTACAAGCACAGGGAGATATTCAGGCAGGAATTGAAGATCTTGCTGGACTGGTGTCACATGAGCCCATGAGATTACCTGGGGAGGGTGTGCAAAGTGAGATGAGCAGGGGACACAAATAAACAAATACATTAAGGATATTCTGGATTGTGATGGGTGTTATACCAGAAATAGAGCAGGATCAAAGGACAGTGAGAAATGGGATAGGGCTGGGTCGCTATTTAAGTCTGGGAATAACCGAGATAGGAACAAGGAACAATGTTGGATGGAGAGAGAAGGAGCCTTCTACATAGAAGAAACACCAAGAGCAAATGCAGGCAGTTGTGGAAGAGCCTTGCAAATTCAGGAAACAGCAGGAGTCTGGTCCTACTGGAATCTAACAAATGAGGAATGGGACAGGAGAAACCACAAGAGCACAAAGCGAGCAGATGGTGAAGGGCTTTGTATTTCAAGCTAAGGACCCTGGATCTCATTCTGTAGGCCAAGCAGGGTGGGGGAGGGAGGGGTCCTGGGAGTTTTAAGTAGAGGAGTGACATGACCTCATTTGATCTTCACAGCATTCTTTAAGGTACATGTTCCTAACAAAAAGGAGTCCCCATCCACTTGGCCCTGACATATCATTGAGTTCCATGGTGCACAATTTGAAAACCACTGGGCTAGATGATTTCTCCACACCTTAAAATCTAAACAGCCTATGGTTCAAGGTTTGGTGAGGAAAGTATAAAATGGTACTCATGCCAGTTTCACAAGTCTCTCCCTCTCCCCTTCTCCATCCTCCTTCCTTCACTCACTCTCAGGTGATAATATGTGGTGTAAGCCTGAATGTTAGGAGTACATAGGCATACGAAGGAACCAATGTTCACTTTAAAGTAGCATAGCACATATTTAGGCAAAATACTCAGGAAGAAGGAAGTTAACACCTTCTTGAGGGTTGTCATTGAACAGCTCAAACTAAAAAGAAACAATGAAAGTTACAGGCTGATTATCCAGCAGAGACCTCATCCAGGCCTGCTCACCATCCCCCATCCATGTGCTCTTCAGCTCTTCATTGCACACTTATCCTCCCCTCATAGGCAAGCAAGTCAGGAAAACAAGAAAATCCCCAAACAAATTAATTATGATAGTGAAGGGGAAGTAAGCTAGTGGCTGAAAGACAGTTTAACATTGTCTGTTTATTGCAAATGTGTAAGTTTAAGCACTTCATTTTTTTCCCCTCTAATTTCTCATACCCATTAAAAAATTTTTTTTAATGTTTATTTATTATTTTGAGAGAGAGACTGAGTGTGAGCAGGAGAGGGGCAGAGAGAGAGGGAGACACAGAATCTGAAACTGGCTCCAAGCTCTGAGCTGTCAGCACAGAGCCCGACACGGGGCTGGAACTCACAGACCTCAAGATCATGACCTGAGCCGAAGTTGGACACTTAACCGACTGAGCCACCCAGGCGCCCCAATCTCATACCCATTTTTAAAAAGTAATTACTTTATTTTATGGCTAGGACAAATGACTTGCCCAGAATCACATACTATACTCTTTGCTCCTCAGTTCAAAGCCTTTGCAATCACACAGCTTTTCATTCCATTGCGGGTTTTCTAAGATGAAATGCATTTCACAACACTAAGATGGAGAAACATTTGTTTTCACTAAGAAAAGGTTTGTTTTTAAAATAAATGGTATTCAGGAATAGCCTTCATCAATGTTACTTATGATATAATAGTAAGTCCTATGGTGGGAAGAATTTGCAAACATTTTGCAAAACACTGAGAAATGACTGTGTCTCAAAAGCCAAACGAGTTTCTGAACAAAAACTAAATTAAACCCATTATAAAAAGCTTTTCAATGGACCACATCTAAATCCCACTGACTTCTTAATCTCTCTAGACTTTAATATAATGCATATAATACTACCTAGATTCAAAATATTTAGATATCTGGAAGTAAAGCTCTAAATCTTAAAATTGTCAATTAGTTGAACTACCAATACTACATGCATATAATCACATGAAAAGCAATAGTGCAAGAGAAAGAATGCTAGATTTGGGAGTATGAAGATTTTAGTTTCTGCTATGCTATCTACTCATCATGTGAAATGTGGCCACTTAACTTTCCTTACTGTCAGTAAAATGAGGTAACTGATGAGGTAGTAAATAATTTTAACTCTACACATGCTTACCAACTAGGCTGGATGGGTCTGGTTATCTATGGCAGAGACTGTGAATTACCTACCCCAAAATCTATTCTCCTTGTCTTTAAACAACCTTGATTTTTTTTTTTTTTTTTTTTTTTTTAAGCTCAGCACATAGCTGCCTGAAATAAAACCCACATTTCCCAAATTTCCCTTCAGCTAGCTAGGAATAGCCATTAGACTATGTTCTAACCAAAGAGATGTAAGAAAGAAAAGTTGTGCAAAACAGCCAGGAATGCTCCTCAAAAGTTGCTAATTCAACTGGGATATGCATTCTTCTGCACTTCTCTTCTTCCCACTGTCTGGAATTTTGTCTTGATAGCTGGAGTTCCAGCAGCCATTTTGGACAAGGAGGCAATCTTGAGAAAAGAAGCTAGTACTCATGATGGCAGAACAGAAAGATAAAAGCAATCTGGTTCTTCAGGTTTTTGTGGAGTCACCATGTCAGTCATAGAATGCCTACATTCAACTTTATTTTACATGAAGGTATATTCTTGTGTGCTTAAGCCATTGTTATCTTGGGTTTTCTGTTACATGCAATGGAACCTAATACTAGTTGATATGGTACTTTTCCTATGTGGTCTCATAAAACCGTACATTTCCCTAATTTTACTACTTAACACACTTGTACTGTAATTGCTTGTTTACCTGCCTGCTTCCCCAACTAGGGCTTTGATTTCAGCGAGGGCAGAACTGTGTCTGTTTCATTTGCTTTTGAATCCACAGTGCCTGGCACATAGTAGATAATAAATACCTGTACAATGACTGACAACATTCTCTGTAAGGAAAAGGAGAAAGAAGGAAAGACAAAAATGAAGGTGTGACAATCAATGCATCTAGGCATCTGCTTTATAGGGTTACCAGAGATCAGAAAAAAACAGTATATGTAAAGGCACTGTGTAAATTATAAAGTATATTATACAAATTAATTAACACCATGTAAATGAGAAAAAACACATTATCATACCTCCTAGCTACACCATATTTTGCAAAGCCACTAGAATTCACAATTACTTTTTTCTGTAGACCTCTCTTCCTTATGGAGATTGTAAACCTTCACCTCTCTCCTGGAGCACTCTACTCAATCCCTGCCCCCTACTTCATGGAGAAAATGGAGGCCATTGACATGGTGTCTTCCAACTCTCCTTTTCACTATTTTCCTCCTTCCCTGTCAATCTTCCTTTCTAATACACACCTCTCCACTCTGTTCTGGCCCCCGCTCCATCCTGCCTCCTTCACCAATTCCTTCCTCCCTAGTATCTTTAGCTGCTCTCTCTCCACCAGCCACTTCCTCTCAGACCAGATCCTTAAACAACACACCTGTTCTCACCCTACTTGCTCTGTATGAAATTATCCCCTTTCTTATCACACTTCTTGAATTCATAGTTCATACATGCTCCTTTCATTTCTGCATCTCCAGCTTAACTTCTTAGTCTACCCTCTTCGTTCCTTGCTCTACTGAAACTGATCTTAAAGACTGACCGGTGACAACATAAGGGCCATGACTTCTCACAGTCTTTGTCCTACTTGACAGCCTTAAGGGCATCTAGCATAATTACTCACCCTCTCTTCTCAAAAGTCTTCCCCCCCCCCCCCCCACCTTCTGTAACACTCTCCCCATCTCCTCCTGCCTGTCTCATCTTTCCTTCTCAGGTTCTTTTGCACCTGCATCCTCTTGGATTTACCCCAATGGTCATTCCCTAAGAATCCCAGATCTTCTTGTTTCAGCAAATTCACTCTCCAAGGCTAATTCAGTCTCTTCCAGAGCTTCAATGACTTTTAAACAATAAAGTTTACCTGGCTTTCTGACTATAAAAGTATTCATGCTAATTATAAGCACCTTTAAAAAAGGTTTTTTGTTTGTTTGTTTGTTTTAAAGCATATACTTTGTGACAGGCCTAGGCTACGAATTCTTTTTCATTCCCATATATAACTGGCTTCTTTTTTTTTCAACTTTTTTTAATTTTTTTTATTTTTGGGACAGAGAGAGACAGAGCATGAACGGGGGAGGGGCAGAGAGAGAGGGAGACACAGAATCGGAAACAGGCTCCAGGCTCTGAGCCATCAGCCCAGAGCCCGACACGGGGCTCGAACTCCCGGACCGCGAGATCGTGACCTGGCTGAAGTTGGACGCTTAACCGACTGCGCCACCCAGGCGCCCCATAACTGGCTTCTTGATTCTACTTTCAAAATGTCTCTCAAAGCCATAACTTTTCTCATGTTCCCTACTGCTCCTTAATCACTCCTGCCTGTTGAGAACCTCCTGCTCCCAGGCTCTACAATGGCTCACGTGTTCTTGCTAAAGTATCTCTCTGAAATTAAAATTTACCCAAAGAGGGAGAGAATCACCTCTGTACAAAAGAAAAATGATCAACTCTGATAAGGAACAAAAATTAGAGACCAGAAAAATATTTCCATGTTACTTAATCTATTGCCTGGCTTTCAGGGTAGAACTACTGTGTATTTTTCCAGTAAGACAGTATGGTCGAATGGTTAAGAAGCTAGGCTTTGGGGTAAGAGATCTGGGTTCAAGTCTCAGCTGTGCCACTTATATTTATTAACAGTAGGGATATGGGCAAGAGTTTGGCACCATAAAATGGAGATAGAGGTAAACATTAAATGAAAATAATTCAGTGTAACATACTTAGTGTATGACATGTAAGTGCTCAATAAATGTTATCTATACATGTTCTCATCTTTAAAGAATTTCAAGGAAGATAAAACTGGCTTTATCAACTGGTTCCAATATATTTGAAATTATAACAGCATGTACTCTTAAAAGTATTGAATAAAATCAGAATATAAAAATTAGTTGCATTTCTATACATGAGAATGAAAAAAAAAGAAAGTGAAAGGAAAAACATAATACCATTTATAATAGCATCAAAAGAATAAAATGGTTAGGTATAAATTCAATAAAAGTGAAAGATGTGTATACTGAAAACTACAAAATATTGTTTAAAGAAATTAAAGAAGCCCTAAATAAATGAAAGATATTTTGTGTTCATGGGTTGAAAAATTTAGTATTGTTAAGATGGCAATACTCCCCCCCTTCCTCCCACCCCCACCACCACTAAAGCAATCAACAGATTACATGTACTCCTTTTCAAAATCCCAGCTGGCTTTTTTGTAGAAATTGACAACCCAATCCTAAAATTCTTATGGAAAGAACCCAAAATAGCCAGAACAATCTTGTAGGAAAAAAAAGTTGGAAGACTCTCATTTCCTGTTTTCAAAACTTACTACAAAACCACAGCAATCAAGATAGCATGGTACTGGCATTAGGACAGACATATATAATAAAGGAGTAGAACCGACAGTCTAGAAATAAGCCCATTCATCTGTGGTCAATTTTTGACAAGGGTGCCAAGACAATTCAATGGGGAAAGAAGATTCTTCCGATAAATGGTGTTGGGACAACTGGATATCTACACGCAAAAGAATGAATTTATAGTCTTGCCATACACCATATGTAAAAGTTAACTCAAAATGCATCCAAGACCTGGGGCACCCAGGTGGCCCAGTCGGTTAAGCCTCCGACTTCAGCTCAGGTCATGATCTCACAGTTTGTGAGTTCGAGCCCTGCATCAGGCTCTCTGATGCCAGCAGGGAACCTGCTTCTGATCCTCTGTCCCCCTCTCTCTCCGCACCTCCCCAACTTGTGCTCTCTCTCTCTCTTTCAAAAATAAATAAAAAAACCTTTAAAAAATGCATCCAAGACATAAATGTAAGAGCTATGATTACCAAATGCTTAGAAAAAAACACAGGTATATATTTTCATGGCCTTGGTTTAGGCAACCATAGTTTCTTAGATATGAACCTAAAGCACAAGTAAAGAAAAAATTAATTGGACTTCATCAAAAGTAAAAGTTTTGTGCTTCAAAGGACACTATCAAGAAAGAAAAAGGCAACCTGTAGAATAGGAGGAAAATATTCCCAAAACGTGTATCGGATAAGGGTCTATAATACAGAATAAAAAACTCTTAAAAGTCAGTAATAAAAAGACAACCTGATTAAATAATGGACAAAAAAAAAGAAAAAGAATAACTAAATGAAAAAGCAGGCAAAGGACCTGAATATTTCTCCAAAGAAGATATACAAATACTCAATAAGCACAAAAAAAAGATGCTCAACATCATTACTGATCAGGTAAATTCAAACAAACCACAATATGCTACCATTTTATAGCCACTAGGATGTCTATCAACAAAAATTCTGGTAATACAAGCGTCAGTCAGGATGCTGAAAAGTAAGAGCCATCACACACTAATGGTGGGGATGAATGTATAATGGTGCAGCTGTCAAAAACAGTCTGGAGGCTCTGGAGGGGCTCAGTCAGTTCAGTATCGACTCTTGATTTCGGCTCAGGTCATGATCTCAAGGTCCTGAGACTAAGCCTGCTCTCCCTCCCTCTCCCTCTGCCCCTTCTCTGCTATCTCTCTTTCTCCAAACACACACACACACACACACACACACACACACACACACACGGTCTGAAAGTTCCTTAAAAAGTTACACATAGAATTGGCATATGACCTAGTAGTTCCACTGCTAGGTCTATGCTCAAGAGAAGTGAAAACACATGTCCACACAAAAAGTTGTACATGAGTGCTTATAGCAGCATTATGTATAACAGCTAAAAGGTGAAAACAAGCCAAACATCAAAAACTAATGAGTGGGTAAGTAAAATAGTATATATCCATACAATGGAACATTATTCTGCCATAAAGAAGAACGAGGTACTGAAACACGCCACAACACAGATGAAACCGATAAACATTACGGCAGGTGGTAAGTAAAAGGAGGCAGACACAAAAGGCCACATATTGCATGAAATACGTGAACTATCCAGACTAGACAAGTTCATAGAGACAGAAAGTAGATCACTGGTTGCCAGTGGGGGGAAAGGCTAATGGGGAGTGGCTGCTTATGGGTGTGGGGTTTGTTCTGGGGTGATGAAAATGTTATATTAGGTAGTGGTGATGGTTGCACAACCTTCTGAATGTTGTCGCACAACTAGAACCCACTTAATTGTACACTGTAAAATGGTGGCTTGTATGATATGTGAATTGTATCTCAATAAAAAACAAATTTAAAAAAGGTAAGCTAATCTAGATCTATTCCTTTACAGCACTAGACTGCTGGGCAGACTTACAGAATAACCCTCTTCTTTTAACATAGAACAGTTCTGTGAGTCTTGAATATTTTTTTAAAAATTTAAGTATTTTTTAATAATTTTTTAACGGTTACTTATTTTTGAGAGAGAGACAGAGTGTGAGCTGGGGCGGGGCAGAGAAAGAGAGTGAGACACAGAATCTTAAGCAGGCTCCAGGCTCTGAGCTGTCGGCACAGAGCCCGATGCGGCGCTCGAACCCATGAATGTGAGATCATGACCTGAGCCGAAGTCAGCCACTTAACTGACTGAGCCCCCCAATTTTTTTAAGTATTAAATTCTATCCCCAATGTGGGGCTCAAACTCACGACCTTAAGATCAAGAGACACATACTCTACTGACCAAGCCAGCCAGGTGCCCCAAGCCTTGAGAATTTTAAAACAGCATCAGGCCCGGTTGGGGAAACTCACTAGATAAAGGAACAGGAGAGACAAATCTGCATCTCATCCAGCACAATTCCAAAATAGAGGACGCATTTATTACTGACAGCATAGCTAGGACAAGGAGAGAAGAGGCAGACGTTTAAAAACTGAAAGCTTCAGCCCAAAGCAAGTCAATAAAAGAAGAGAAAGCAAAGCCCCACACTACTAAACACACATGCCTTGGTCTGCCTGGCACGCAAGGGATATCATCCTGCCAAAAACCAAATTCAAAACAAATACCAAGATTCTGGGGAGGGCAAAGCTCAAACAAGCAAAAAGCATTTCTAGTTGTTACCAGCAGATAAGGGAAAATAAACAGATGTGTTTCATTCTGGGCTTGTTATTATCAAATTTGCCCTGGCCAGCAAAGCAGGGGATAAAAGTGGGGCTGTTCAATACAGGTGAAAACGTAGGGCTCAGCTCCGGGCGGCCCTCACCTGAAGCACTTTCTACGTCAATTAATTCTCTCAGGAAAGAGGCAAATTCAGAATTCTCTTCCGATTAGAGCCCTGGCCCTTTCTTTTCAGTGTTTTAAAATTCATACTGGGAAGTGGCTGAGGCAGGAAATATTAGTATAATCACTGAGGCTTTTAGTGCTTATTGTCAATCGTTACAAAGCGATCCTTGTCAGATTCATACCTCTAAACAACCAGAAGAAATCAAAGTCGCAGTGTGAGAGTTTCAGGAACAAATACAAAACTGCCTGATGGTTGTGGCTTTGGCTTGGCACAATTCTAGGAATGAATGGTGATCTCTGGCTTCTGTCCAGAGCACTAAATAGAAAGTCTTTGTCTGAGGGAGGGCCCATCCCCTCACAACTGACCTGGGCAAAGCTGTCACTACATGTGTATCACTCGCTTTGAACCTTTTTAAGAAAACAGATGCCCTATAACTGAAGATAATTTTGAAATTGGCACAACACTTAAAAAAAATAAATCCAATTGGACAGTTGTTGTAGGGCTCCTGCCAACTTCTGGTTTCTTGCCATGGAGAGTAATGATTCCTGTCAGTCACTTAGAAAAAGGATAGCTTCTAGAAAAGCCAAATCGCTATGACCTAAAAAACAGCAACCCTGCATCAGCACATAAAAACTTATAGGAAGTTGGAAGTCTGAAAAATCGGATTCAAATTCAGAAACTTAATCTCTGTTCCAGTACTGAAGCTGTAATGAGAAGTAAGCTCTGGCAAAAACACATACTAGCCATTTTATTGGTGCTATTGTTAAAAAAAAAAAAAAAAAAAAAGAAGAAGAAGAAGAAAGGAAAAGGAAGGAAGGAAGGAAGGAAGGGAACACACAGCTAGTGTTGCATTCCCAGTGCAAATGATACATTGTTTTGTGACTGCACCTTCAAATTATTTTAACCCGATTTGTTCTTTGATTTCTAAAAGCCAAATGTCCTCAAATAAGTAGAAAGGAGTGCAATCAGGAAAAGTAGCCATAAAGCCTACTCGAATTTCTTCGTTAATCATAAATATTCTAATATTAAAATAATAAACAATTCAGCACTTAGACTAATTCTACAAGTCATGTGTGTGCAACACTTACAAACTGAATTGCTAAAGAGCCTCTGGAGGATTAGTTGGTGAAGCGTGGAGATGTTGGGGGGTGGTGGTGAAATATGGGAGCTTCAGAGCTCAGTAATAGTGGTAAGAATGTCAACAGGCATTGGCACCAGCAAAGAGATGTGTAAGTACGCTACCCTTCAAATGGGCTAAATTTTAGGCCTCTCAACCCAGAATCTGAGCTTCTATCCAACAGGCCGTCATAGGTCCTTAGGTGAAGGATAGGAGAAGATAAGGAAACAAATTCTTTGCAGTTCAGAAGGAGGGGGACCTAGCACCTTTTTACAAATCTTTGGCTCCAACAGAGCTCTAACATTTTAGAGTCCCCAAAAGAGAAACTATGTGGAGTATCAGCACAGGCCAAAGGCGAAATTCTTTGCCAAGTTGTAAGTACTGTTGACATTTTGATCTATAGTCTGAGAACTGATAAAAAAAAAAAATCTCCAAATTCTACTATCAGCAACTTTATCAGCAAGTCCCACGTCACACTGTATAGGAATATACATACATTACCATTTCATTAAATTTCTTATCAGAATTGGCACTTGGAAAGGAATCTTAGATTAGGGAATTAAATTTTCTTACAGTAAGGACTTGGCATTCCCAATTCCACAGAGTTTGGTGGGAGTACAAAAGACTGGGAAAGTAGTTTTCTGATACCCTTACCCTCAAAAACAGCGTCAGAAGATTAAAGGACCGATCCTGGGTGTGTGATCTCATTATGACACTGGGATAAATTAAAGTTTCTAAATGCATCATATCGTCTGAAATCAATAATCGCCCTGGTGAGGGAGGAAAGACAGGTACTTTCACCACCTTGCTCAAGGAAACTCAGTGACCGGTCTGAGAAGGATTCACACAGCTAATAAAGGACAGAACCAGGTCCTGAAATGAAGTCTTCAGAGTCCAAATTCCTTGTTCTGGTCCCGCTACCTGACTGACTTCTGTAAACAAAGACACAAATATAACCAGTGGTGTAGAGATGGGAATGAACAAGAATAAAAATCTGTGTTGCATCTGAGGGTAATTCTCAGATTTTGATTTTATTTTCCTACAAGTCTGGAAGATTATTTGATGACCACACTCTAACTGTTTAAACTTTTATTTTCATTTTGAATCCGACTTGCAACACATCTGTTGATCACATAATGAAACAAAATTGCCAGAGATTAAGCAATGAGTTGTTTTCAGTAAATTTCAACATTGTGTTCTCAGTCCAATTCAAATGGTAGCTTTCAGAATGAGCCCAAATTGAAAGATCACTTCTGAGCAATAAGGGAGGAAGCTCTTTTGGTGGGGCATCAGTTTTGAATTCCGGTTCTTTGAAATTTTATGTTCAATTCTTTATCAGGTATGTTTACCCTTTCTCACGTCTGTGCACAAGACTGGCTGTGTGCGAATCCGGCTAAGGAGTTCAATCAGTTACTGTTGTTCCTGTGTGCAATCTGTAATATCCGCTTGAGTAGTGTGGTGGGGTTTTGAAGAATTCTGGTTATGCATTTAAAGTCATTCTGCCAATGTGCTAGACTTCAGTTCTAATTTAGAAAAGGGAGATAGCTTGGGTGGTTAAATGTGGGTAAGTATGCAGGATAAAATCCGTTCAGGGATTGTTTTCAACAAAAAGCAAAATACTATCTCATTTTGCCAAGGTGTTTTCACAATGTTTTCCTATGTTAATGGCTACAAGGATGATCAATAGGAAACCTTGAAAAAACTATGCAAATGATCATCAGACCTGGATTTAATTAGAAAATGAACAAAATCCATGATGCCTGTCTACCCATCCAGATAGATTCAAGAATCCTTGCATTCAAGAACCTGCATGGGCCTCTCTGATGGATGATCAGATGTATGATCAAAAGAAAGCTGCTTTATGCTTTCTTTTTGGAGATAATGGATTTTTTTTCTCCAGAAAAGGAGTACCAATGAAACAGTTAATATATAACCTGAAAGTAAGCTTTTTTATTTATTCACACTTGAAGGCTGTGACTTCAAATCATAGCATCTAAGTAGTGAGTGAACATGATTCCCTGAGGTGGCCCTACAGACAGCAGTAGCCAACTTGTGTCACTGCCACCTGTGACTCACTCTCTCCAAAGGCCATCCCTGCCATGTACTTTCCATTGTCATAATGCAGTATGAGTGACAATGCAACATCTTATCCATTTTCCAACTTAAAAAAAAAATGTTCTCACATCTCTTATTCCTTCTGCCCACTTATTCTAATGCCTGAAGGTTAAATGCATTGGAAACTTGGAAGAATCCAAAGCTTTGTAATGCAGATAGGGCAAGAGGTCCACCAAGGCTTGTTTTTCTTCTGCCTGGGTTGAAACAGTTCTAAGACATTCATACCTTAGCCCCCTGTCAAGAGACGCAGTCTGAGGGTCATTATGGCTGCATATTGGCCCAATAAGAAAAATTCCTGAAAAATCATTTAACATACAAGCTAGAAATACTCCAAAGAAAATAGCTTTTGACTAGAATCCACAAAGGAAAAAAAAGAGATCTATACAAAAAAGAGGCAACAGTTTCTGTTATTTCCTAAGTCTTGGCTGCCAACAAACAGGACTTCCAAATTACTTTTGTCTATATCCCTCTTTCTCTGCCACTAAGGCTAAAGATAGGCATTTCTTCCATTCCGCCCTCAGTCCATTCTGCGCACACACACAGCCTAAAGCAAGGACCAAGAGAGAAAGTGGTATGAAATTCAACTGCTTTAGGTACTATTGCAGGCACTAGTGCTAGAGAAAAATAGATACCCAGACAACTCTCCAAAGAGAAATATCTGGTGGCCTAGACTGTGAAGTTAATTACCTTAATTCCTTAAGCAAGTTTAATTTGCAACACCATGGCATTACTTTCAGAAGATGGTCTACACAGGTCTAAGAGGTATTAATTCGTTTTGAAATGAAGGATAATGCATAAGGTAGAGACTAGCCAGCAGTTGCCTTAATTTTAATTTTTAATCTGTAAAAATATTTCTAAAATACAGAAAAACAGATACTTGTGACTCTACCTTACTTTTCTGCTTACAAATTTCTTTAAAAGGCTATCTCTAGAATGTGTGTGTGTGTGTGTGATTTCCAGAGTATAAAGCCAAAAGCAAGGCATAACTCAAACTAACTCACCTAGTCATCTCCTTATAGTGAACCCAATTCCATAATTACTAAGTTCTGAAGCTAAACTATTACATTTTCTGGGCTATAACGCATCACTGAGTTTTTATTTTAAAACACTGCCATTTTCTTTGCATTTTCTAAGAAATTGATGACTTAAAAAATACTGATGGTTTTATTTGAATATTTCTGTGTACCTGATAAAGTGGAAAACATCTATCTTTCTGTCTTAGAATTAGAAAGAAATTTAGCCAATGAAACAGTCTCAAAAACTTAAGTTTCTCTAGTTCCACAAAACTGAAAAATTGTGCTACACAGGATTTAAAAACAGTTCTAAACATTTCTATCACTGATAAGGCATAAAAATGTTACTTGGTCCTGTATCTAGTATGAATTAAATGTCTTAAAAGAGGTAGTTCATTAGAAAATGTTATTAAATAACTAACTCAAAGATGCAACAGTGAAAATGTCATTTCATGAAATCATCAATGATGAATGAAAGTGGTTCCGAGCATATATTTCTAGCCCAACCTCTTTCTCTTGAGACTGCCTGCCTGCACTGAACTCTTCAAAGCTCTTCAAATTCAGCCTGGCCCAAACTGATGGGCAACATGTATAAGAAAGAACATGGCATAAAAGTAGATTTGAACAAATGGTTAAGACATTCTATGTTCCTGGAGAGGAAGACTCAAAATCATAGGATATCCCTATTCCCTAATTCCTAACTTGTAACATCCCAACAAAAATACCATCAGTCCCCTCCCCCCTGAAATGACAAGTTAATTAAAAGGCTAATTTGGAAGGATGATCAAGCAAGAAAGGCCAGGAAAAACCTTGAAAAAGAAGAGCAGATATTACAACATGTTATAAAGCCTCTATAAATAAAGTAATGTGGTCTTGGCACATGAATAAACAGCTCAGTCGAATGGAGGAGAAATCCAAGACACAGGATCAAATTAATTGTACATGAAAATATATACATACTTTACAAAGGAGTTAACATCTCAGATCAGGGCTTGGAAAAGACTGACATTTTTGGTAAATAGTTTCGGGTTAGCATTCTTCACATCGTACATGAGGATAAGTTCCTAATAAATCAGAGATTTAAATATAAAAAAATGAAAAAATATTAAGTATTAAAGAAAACGGGTAAATCGCTCCACATCCTTGGAGTGGAGAAATGTTTCCTAAGGGACTCAAAATCCAGAAGTAGAAAGAAAGAAAGCTAGTAAATTTGACTACATAAAAACAAACAAAATTGTACACAGTGAAAAGACAAAAAACTTCCAAAAAACCTCCATATACAAAACAAAAAGTACAAATAACAAAATGAGAAAAAATATCTGTGTAACTCCTATCACATACACAGGTTAATATTCCTAATGCATAAAGAACTCCTAAAATTAAAGAACTAAAGCTTGTGCCGAAAACTGGGAGAGAGAACTGAGCAGAGTTCACAGAATTGTCAAGCATCCCTGAAACATGAAATTATGCTCAACTTCCCTCCCCTTAAGAGAAGTAAAGATCTCTCCTCAGCTAGATTTCCAAAAGCTTGAAAAACATACTCTGTTGGCAATGTTGTGGGGGAAACCAGCCTCTCATGTATCGCAGGTTGGATCTGCATTTGAGGGAAGGGATGAGGTCCTACCACTGTGTGACAGGGTACTATGGAATCGGCATGCCATTTGCACTATGTAAAAAAGTCCACAGTTGGAAATTTTGTACACTGCCTTAGAGATTCTCAATCCAGCCTGCTGCATATATAAAGCTGTACATGATGGGTGTGTACAACACCACAGGGGGACCTTCACATGGCTATTCAAAGTGGTGCCCATTGGAGCTGTTCAATATATAGCCCTGCTACCAAGTACCTAACCCTTAGGAAATCATTTCTTCCTACCAAACTCTTATTTTGATTCAAATTAAGTTTTTTCCTTTCTTCCTCACCTCCCTCTCCTTCCTTTTTTCTTTTCATTTTCTTAATGACTCCCTCAAGGAGGACAATAACAACCCTCTTCTCAAAAAAGCATTCTGTCTCAAAGTTAGACCCCTCTCTAACCATATGGCCTGAACTAGGAATGGCAAACTGTAATGTCCATGTGGGTGTCATGGGCAGAGGGCAAGGAAGGGCATACTGGAGAACATACACTTCTCTTCAGTGTAGCCAAGGGGGATTGACAAAGTTTCCTATTTTTCAAGAGCAGCTAGGGATTTGGATCTTTTACGGGAAATTCCCCAATTTTTAAGTTAACATCCAATTCAGACTTCTTTACATTGTACGGGTCAAGCAAAAATGCCACTGTTTAGACCTCCAGTTTGTAAGCTCTATTTTAAATGTTTTTGAACGGGGCTTATTTTTTAACTGATTCATCATCTGGTTGCTCTTCTCTAAAGCAGCCGGTTAGACATCATTTGTCCAAATACAGATCAGAAGGGGACATAATTTTCTACGAATGTGACAGGACTGGTGCATTGTGTGACATCTTAGTTTTACATGTCATTTTCCTATAGAAGCATTCTAGAATCTGTCTTTAAAAAAATAAAAACGAAGTAGTGCATCATCCTGTGTTGGGACTTTCCCACAGTCACAAAACTAATTTTTTTCCTGTAAGAGTTCGGATTAGAAGCCAGCTGCTTTGATGCCTGATTCAGGCCCTCTGTCTCACTGACTTACTGTGTGATTTTTGAGAAGCTCCCTATGCATAAAACGGGAATAATAATATAGTATCTACTTAATGGGGCTGTTGTGAAAACTGAATGATTTGATACATATCAAGTGTTCTGCACAATGTCTGGCACATAAATTTATCAAAGCGACTAATGCTATCAATGTACCTATGTCAACTTTATGCACATTTAACAATTATACAATACAGAATACCCCCAAAAGGTTCACCAAAGTTCAGATGCTACATTTATTATTTCTTCTGGTTTGTGGCCTATCAGTGAAGGAGACTTAACAACTGACAAAATTTGCTATTTGCAAAAATAGTCATTGCTATTCAGTGCCTAGTATTTGTCAAGGTGTTTCTTTTAAGTGGATTGTTTGATGATATGTTGTAGTATCTTCCTTGCTATCTGGAATAGGAAGACATCTGTAATTACCAGGGTCATCCAAAAGCAATTCTCCAGTTTTTTACAGCTGTCTTTTGTGCTCCCTGGCATCTCAAAAGTAATAGCTAATACTGGCTCTACCAATACATCTCACTAATTCTTTGAATCATACAGGATGCAAGTCACAGGGCCCTGCTGTTATGAAGTCATCATTTTTTCCCAACCATTTATTCTTTAAAAAAAAAAAAAAAACTTTTCTCAGACCTGTATCCTCCCTCTAGCTATTGCCCTTTCTCTTTTCCGTCCTTCATATCAATCCATACTTTCCTTTTTCCCATGCATTCCTCAGTGTGCCGCCATTGCTCTTCTGCCCCACCACTTCACAGGACTTGTTCAGGTATTTTTCAGTCTGCTGACTGCTGGGCATTCTTTTGTGACACCATTCTTTCCTTTTATTCTTCTCCTCTTCTTTCTATGTTCCTCATCAGTACCTTCCTCTTTTATGCATGGCTCTTTTCCTTTAGTTTGTTCCTTAAACACAGGTGTTATCCAAGATATCACCTGGCCTTCTCTTGTTTTTACTCTGTAGACCTATCCTAGGCAATCTCACCCAAAATCATGACTTCAGCTACTATTCTTAAACTAAGAACACCCAAATTAATCATTTCTAAGCTCCAAACCCACACTTCCAACTGCCTACTGGACATTTCCGCTGTAAGGTTCCATGGGGGACTTTAACCCACAAACATCTAAGACAGTAATCATCAACTCAATGCTCCCACCACAGAAACTTTTTCCTTTTCCAACACAGCAATGGTACCACTATCTACATAGGCATTTATGGTAGGCACAACAGGTAGGTAGCCCTGTTCTCCAAGATGTCCATGTCCTAATCCCCAAAACCTGTGAACAGTCCAGGTTACTGGCAAAGAGGAATTAATGTTGCTAATCAACTAACCTTGAGATAGGGAAATTACACTGCATTATCTGGGTGGAAAAATAAAGTCTAAAAGGTCTTTAAAGAAGGTAGAGATCCAAAGTCAGAGGGATGTGATAGGAGAAAGAATCAACCAGCCATTTCTGGCTTTGAAGATGGAAGGAGACCATGAGTCAAGGAATCCAGGAATGTGGGCAATCTTAAGAATCTGGAAAAAGACTGAAATAATAATAATAGCAAAAATAATAAATTAATAAAAAGGCTTCTCCCATAGAGGCTCCAGAAGGAAATGAAGCACTGGTGACACCATGATTTTAGTCTGGTGAGACCCATTTCAGACTTGTGACTTCCAGAACTGTAGGGCAATAAATTTGTGCTGTTTTTGAGCCACGAAGTTTGCGGTAGTTTGTTATAGCAGCAATAGGAAACTAATGCAGCACCCAAGGCAGAAGGTAGAGTTACTCTCTAAGTATTATTGATGTATCATCTAATAACTTTCAAATCTAATTCCTCTTCTTCATCCCCATCACCACCATATCATCTTATTTTGTCAGATGATGATCATAGTTTCCCACTGTTTTTGGTTTGGTAGTCTCATCCAATTTCATTCCTATCCACTGATACTTGTTGCCTGCTAGAGGAGTTCTAAAACAAACAAACAAAACAAAAAAAAGCATCCCTTCCTTCATCATATTTCTTCAAATACTTTATCAATGACTTCAGGACCAAGTTCAAATATCCTAGCAGAGCCTATGAAGCCCTATCAGAACACTGGCTATACGGGACATTAAAATATTGCTGCGGGCTAAACATTGCTAGAAACATAAAGAGACGGAGGAAAACTACACTTTAGAGAATTCCAAAGTACCAAGCACTGTATGAGGTTAGAAGCAAACACTGGGATATGGGAAGGCTGGGGAGGGGTGAAAGTCCCTAGGGGTAGTCCTGAGTGGCACAAACAGATGTTGAACTGCCATCTAAGAAAGGCCTATCCCTTTAACTTCAGAACATGACCAGAAAGGCTCTGCAATTTGGGACCCAGTCACCAGAGCACTTGCTCAGCCCCTTTCTTCTATAGCCCTCAGTATCTCTAAAGTACTATTAAACAATACTTCTAAAAAGGGAACCAAGTAATTTGTCTGCTCAAATCTGGGAAGCTATGTTCTCTCTCATCACCTGTGGCTCTATCTGCAACACCCAGGTTCTGCTCAAGCACCTTATGTGTCTGTAAGGGCAGCTCCTAAGAGGTAGAGCTTGAGTTAGCCCCACCTGCCTGAGTTATGTGCCCCCTGTCAACTCTTACACTGCCTGGGACATTCTCCACTGTTGCATGCATCTCATTGAGATATAAGGGTTAACTGCTTTTTCATCCATTTCCTCTGCCTAGAATGTAACCTCTCTGAAGGTGAGCCTTTGTCATATTTACCTCTCTGTCCCAGTACCTAATAAAGTATTGACAAATAACTGGTAGTCAAACATTTGTTGATAAATCAGTATACGAATATTAGTTTTAGTTGACTTTTTCATTTTCCCACAGTATGAGTAACATTTGTTTTCAGTAACTGATTATCACAACTTACATTTTCCCAAAGGGGAAGATGGAAAAAAAAAAAAAAAGGAAAACCTTTTAAAAGTCATTTATCAGCTTTCTACCATGGGAAAAGAAAGCAGCTGAACAATGTACCCTCGAACTCTTGCCTGCTATAACTGAAGAATGTTTTTTTCTATTATCATTTATGTCTTTGCTTATGGCCCATAAAGAGTCAGATTTAACTGCATTGAAATTTTAAGGGAAAAATATAAAGGATCTTGATGAAACAAAAGTGTTGGTATGAGATGAGCCTTCCAAGGGAAATAAATTACACAAAATCACTCTTTCTGACTCTAATATACGGAGAAATACGTTTAGGTTTGCACAACTATCATGTAAATGTGTTATGGTCCAGATGCAGAAATTGGCCTAATTGTATATAAGACTGTCCCTTTACAGAATGGTCTGGACTTCTCAACACAATTGAATTCTGGTCCTTTTTCTCTCTTGAGCTCTACCACTCCCAACACCTCCTACCCTACCCCTAAAAAGAGGAGAGGAAAAGGAGGTAGGAGGAAGAGAGAGTGAATGTGTATATGAGTGCAGTGGGCGAACTAAAGTTTCCTGGCTGCTATATGAAATCCTCAGGAAAATCCCCAAATGAAGCCAAAACTGTTCCAGGTTCCTCTAGAATAATGATTTTCCTCCTTATGGCAGTATTTCTCATCATACTTTTCATTACCATCCCTCCTAAGGAGCTGTTGTAGACTTTTTTTCCTAATTATCCTCACCCCCAGTGAAATTTTAGTAGCACAACGATCTATTTATTTATGTACTGCATATACATCTGTGTTTTATACATAAAAGTAAGATTTTTTTGACCCTGAGCGACAGTCTTCACCCCTGTGTATAATATCCTCCCTTGATGAGAATGCATGAGGGTGTGAACATGGTAACCCCTGTTCTTAAGCAAGGTGGGCCAAAGATCACTAAACCCATTCTTATAAAATAGCCATGTGTTTGCATTTGAGGAAAATTAGTGTGATGAATTTCAGGTATGGAACATGCCTTTATATAGGAATACTACTGGTATGCATTTCGTAATCTTCTTATGTGGCAATCCTATCTCTTTACTTAATACGTGGGATAGAGCCCTATGTTCTCTGCTCTCCCTCCCACCATCCTGATGCCCCAAGGGGGATTCTGTTTATGGGACATTAGGAATAGATTTAATTTTTGTCTGCAATTTCTGTTCCCAAAAAGTTCTACAGAAAAGGGTCAAGACATCCTTTCCACTTGCTGATTATTTGTTTTTGGGAGGTTGGCTATGGGCAAAACATTCCATATCCATTCCTATTACTCAGTAAACCCCATTAGTTCTAGGGTACTGGGATTTCAAGTTCTTGAAGAATCCTACTTTTCCATGATGAATGTATAAGCAAAATGGGGCATATCTATACGATGGAATATTATTTGGCCATAAAGAGGAATGAAGTACTTATCAGTGCATGTATCATGCTACATCATGGATGAACCATGAAAACAGGCTGAGTGAAAGAAGTCACTCACAAAACACCACATATTTTATGATTCCTTTTACACGAAATATTCAGAGCAGGCATATCTAGAGATAGAAAGATTAGTGATTGCCTGAAGCTGGGGTTGGGGGTGGAGATGGGGAAATGGGGAGGGTGATAGCTAAAGGGCATGGAGTTCCTTTTGAGGGCAATAAAAATGTCATAAAAATAATTGTGGTGATAGTTGCACAACTCTTGTGAATATACTTAAAGCACTCAATTGTATACTTTAAGTGGTGAATTGTTTGGTATGTGAATTATATCTCAATAACAAAAAAAGAGGTAGTGCTTGTAATTTAGAAATGTTTGGAAATCACATTTATGAGACCCTCTGATCAGTCCCTTTCTTCTTTGTCTAAAATTTCAAATTCATGGTAATTAAAAGAATCAGAGTATGATGTACTCCAGAAAAAAGAGAAAATGTACATTTTAGAAGACTCCAAAATAAGGACTCAGAAGAATTAAGAGGGGCACCTGGGTGGCTCAAGTTAGTTAGGTATGTGATTCTTGATTTCAGATCATGTCATGATTTCCCAGTCATGAGATTGAGTTCTGCGTCATACTCCATGCTGGGCTCTGGGCCTGGAGTCAGCTTAAGATTCTCATTCTCATTCATACTCTCTCTCTCTCTCTCTCTCTCTCTCTCTCTCTCTCTCTCTCTCGCCCTGCCCCCCCACTGCCCCTCCCCCACTCATTCTCTATCTTTAAAAAAAAATTTTTTTTAAATAAAAAGAAGTATTAAGAGAAAACATTTTAACACTTTTTATGGTGGTCAAAACAATCTTCCTTCTCTACCAACTACATGTCCAACAATGGAATATAAATTGCACTAGACCTGAAACAGTCAAAACTGATTTATCCCAAGGTACTCATAAATCTACAAATTTTGCAAAACTACTGAAAACATCTCACTTCCCTGACAAAGAAGTAAAAATAAATAAATAAATAATTAAATAACCCTGTCAAGCTTTTAATTACTCTATAAGTAGATGACTAGAACTTTTTATAAGACTAATAGATTCTGTCATTAAATAAACACTATCCTGCATCGTTACTATGGTGACAATATCTAAGAACTTATATGAGTCTGTGAGGGTATTTTTCTTTAATCACTTTATAAGAGTTACTGTGCACATAAAGACCAGTGGAAAACAACATGAATAGACACTTTTCCAAAGAAGAATTCCAGATGGCCAACAGACACATGAAAAGATGCTCAACATCACTCATCATCAGAGAAATACAAATCAAAACCACACTGAGATACCACCTCACACCAGTCAGAGTGGCTAAAATTAACAACTCAGGAAACAACAGATGTTGGCAAGAATGTGGAGAAACGGGAATCTTCTTGCACTGTTGGTGGGAATGCAAACTGGTGCAGCCACTCTGAAAAACAGTGTGGAGGTTCCTCAAAAAATTAAAAACAGAAGTACCCTATGACCCAGCAATAGCACTGCTAGGAATTTATCTAAAGGATACAGTAGTGCTGATTCATAGGGGCACATGTACCCCAATGTTTACGGCAGCACTTTCAACAATAACCAAATTATGGAAAGAGCCTAAATGTCTATCAACTGATGAATGGGTAAAGAAAATGTGGTATATATCTACAATGGAATACTACTTGGCAATGAGAAAGAATGAAACCCTGCCATTTGCAGCAACATGGATGGAACTGGAGGGTATTATGCTAAGTGAAATAAGTCAGTCAGAGAAAGGCAGATATCATATGTTTCCACTTATATATGGAACCTGAGAAACTTAACAGAAGACCATGGGGGAAGGGAAGGGGAAAAAATAGTTACAAGCAGAGAGGGAGGCAAACCATAAGAGACTCTTAAATACAGAGAACAAACTGAGGGTTGATGGGGGTGGGGCAAGGGAGAGGGGAAAATGAGTGATGGGCATTGAGAGGGCACTTGTTGGGATGAACACTGGGTGTTGTATGTGAGCAATGAATCACGGGAGCACACTGTATACACTGTATGTTAGCCAGCTTGACAATAAATTATATTTAAAAAAAAGGAAGTCATACAATAAATTCAATGCAGACACACACACACACACACACACACACACACACACACACACACAGAAAACAGCATGAAGGTACTAAGGTGGTATGTTTGGCAGGGGACTCTGCTCACTCACTATGTAAGAAACTCATTTGGCATCTCTGGGGCAATGCCAACAGTGACCCAAACTTGTGCTTCAGTAAAATCCCTGGATCGTAGACCTTTGTGATTGCTTCTGACTTGTTAAATTCAAGATCACCAAGATGTCAACAGTAGGTTTTATCAAAATGGTAAAATACTATGCAGCCATTAAAACTGGCACCTGTGTTGACTACATACAAAATGTTTGAAAGACAATGCTACATAAGAAAAGCACAAAAATTTTAATTTAAAAAGACCTTAGACTATTGAATATGGTAAAAAAGAAAAACTAAAATGTTACACTGATATGACTAGATGAAACTTTTCGGATTTTTATTTCCTTTTATGATGTCTTAAAGCGTATTTAACAACAAAAGTGTTTTAGAAAACATTTAGTTTTAGAAGGAAAAATTATTTAGATGGCAAGATTATTTTGTTCACTTGTTTCTGAACATGTTTTGGTTTTAAAATTTATTCTTATCTTTTAACACTTTCCTTTGTATATATACAGATTCTACGCTGCCTTCTAGATGGGACAGCTCATCTCAAAGATGCCTGCTTCTGTATGCCAGCCTCAGGATAAGGCACGTGGAGCAAAGGACTTAAGGGGTTCATGGTAACGTGGCCAGCTTTAACAGTGCTGCGTGTTTAACATTTGCATCCATGACCAGACAACTGCATGAGAAGGAGACGCCACTGAATTCTGAGGTGGTACCAAATAGCAAGCCATTAGCTAGACACTAGAAGTTCTCACTAAAGCTAAAGTGTCAATGGAATAAATAATTAAGTTCATTATGACAAGTATACGGTACATCAATAAAGCAAAAGACAATGAAGAAAGGACTGGAAATAGGGAGTACAAATACTAAAATACAGACAGGTTGGCCAAAAACATGCATGTTTGCCTCTGGAAATACTGATCACTTGCTCTTAGTTTCCACAGACGATCAGAATGAGCACGAGGTAAGACTGAGAATAACAAATTAAGAAACAGGTCTTCAACCGGTTAAATAAAAAACCAGTGCCATCAAATACAACTGTAAAACCTCCCTATCAAGTTAATTCTCTAAATCGGAGGTTTTCCGTGGAGGGAGGGTAGGGTATCACTCTAGGAGGCGTCCTGGAAAAGGAGCACCTTATCTTCTAGTCTAATCCTTTCCTTTTATTTCTTCCTTATGCCACAGCAAGAACATAATATTGATTTATTCAAACCCCCTTTTCATTGTGATATAACCAACATGTAGAAACATGGATAAAGTACAAAGGGACAATGTAGCGAATAGCTGTAAAATAAACCCATGCCCAGCACCCCAGAAGCCCAGCACATGCCCCTTCTGGTAAGTCCTGGCAAATAGTCAAGCCAGTCTTCCCACCCTGCTCTTCTCCTTCATAGGTGATTTATTTTTGTTCCTTTATATTTCTTTATACATTTTAGAATCAGCCTATTAAATTCCACT
Organism: Acinonyx jubatus; assembly: GCF_027475565.1. Lineage (NCBI taxonomy): Eukaryota > Metazoa > Chordata > Mammalia > Carnivora > Felidae > Acinonyx > Acinonyx jubatus. The sequence goes on along the minus strand of NC_069385.1, from coordinate 113,358,679 downwards.
AAAAAAACAGTTGGGGTTATACTGATTTTTTTTTTAATTTATTTTTGTGGGTAGGTTATGTTTTCTAAAATTTTATTTCAGGATGTTAAGGGCCATTGCATAATATTTCTTATAAAAAAGGGAATATTGGGCCTCATAGATATAACAACCAATGTCCTAAATGATTTAAGGTTGCGGAACTCTCCTCTATTTAATATTCTAAGACTAGATCTTCCGTGAAACACAAAATTTACTGAAGATGATAATTGAGAACATACCCATTTAAAAACCCCATTTCTCAGATGTCATGACTTGCCCATTTAACTATTTTACCCAGGGTTTTCCAGGCATAGGTATGCTTTGATACCCTTTAGGAGTTTAAGTGATTTCACCAAAATCCATTAGCTCCTTTATAAATTATCATAAGAGGACCAAAGCACACGTACACTAATGCCAAACAGGTCATTATAAATAAACTCCTCATTTTTAATTTGGGCAATAAAAGTCAAAATGGTTAACAAAAGTGGAAATCCATCAGGTCAAAGGATAAAAGTTACTACTGGGATTCTGTAGTTAAATCATACAATCCAAAAAATGATAAATCAAATAATGAAATGGGTTAAAAGAATGTTTCTGGAATCTCAAAAAGTTAAACCAGACCTGTTGGCCTATTCCCCCAAGATGAATAAATGGGTGTATTTTTAACTGGCTCATGACATGAGCCAGTGCCATGTTCGGCACTTTCACTTACTGGTTGCTTGACCTTGGACAAGTTAATTGACCTTTCAGAAGTTTGGCTTCCTTATCTGTAAAATGGAAATAATACTGACATTCAACTTTTTGTATGGATTACTGGAGATGAGTACACAAAGCACCTAGGAGCTAGGTATCTAAGAGGAACTAAGGAAGTGATGGCCGTCAGTGTTATTTTTATACTTACTGAATGATTTGTGAATGAGTGAATGAGTTTCAATGGATTATGTCTCCAGGCATTTGCATCTTAAGGCTTTTACTTCTAATTGTGGAATGAAAATCTTTTTCTCCTTTAAAGGAACTTCAGGCATCAGCAAGCAGATGGCAGAGTACATTCAAAATTCATCCCACAAGGTCATACTGTCCATGCAGTTTATAAGGAAGAAATTCTGAAGCAGTTGAGAAATTCTCTGTGATACAGAAAAAGTAATCTTGCCCAACAATTGGCTCGATCACAATGCTCAAGTTCATTGTAAATTTTCTGTCAATTATAGACCGCAAATATTAGGTAAATTTTCCATCCTACTAGGCTTGACTCTGAATGAGTTACAAAGTTTCTAAAAGTTAATCTATCTTCAAAATACAAAGGTATTTTCTACTGGAAATATTCAGAAGAATATACTAGAAGATAGTATGATGTATAGAAAAGACAGTGAACTTGTGGCCAAGAGAACTGGGTTTTCATTTTATTTCTAACACAACATTAGTGTGACATTAGGCAATAAATTTAATTTCTATAGGTTTCAATGTCTCATGTAATTTCTATAGGTTTCAATGTCTCATGATAAGTCATTCTTCAAACTCTGAGATTCTAACTACAAGTTACACCCAAGGCAGGGAATGGGAGAGGGATTGCCCCTCACAATCACATCGTATTTAATGGCAAGCCCAACCCAGAAACTAAATCTGATACAATTCCGGCGTCTTTATGAAAAGGAGGATCAGGATGGACCTCCAAGAAGAGAGGAGGGGCTATCTAGAGCTGCTACAAGCCTATTCCTAGGGGTTGCAAGAAATAATGAAGAATGCCTGATGTGGGACAATGTGTGGACTAGGAAACAGAAATCACCCAGCCTTCAATACTCCCTTAAATGCCTGAAATGAAGCTTTGATTCCTGGTCTCCCCAGGTTCCTAAGTGCAGTCTCTCTAGGCTCTGCATCTTACATTCCAGGCTGGCATGACCTCTCTGCCCTCTACAGCAGCACCATAAGGCTCACACTGACCCTCCTGGGACACATCAAGAAGCCAATATACCTCCAACCCTTTAGATGCAGTGAATGCTCAGCCCTAGGTGCATATTAAAATTACCTGAGGAGCCTTAAAAAAATTCTGATGGTAGTAGACCTACCCCAAACCTACCCTCAAAGTCTCAGTGAGGGGGGTATGTAGACATCATGGTTTTATAAAAACTCCCCAAATGATCCCCAATATACAGCTGAAGTCAATACCAGGGGAGCAAGAGCAGCCTTATACTGCTGCTCTTATACTGTGCGAGTTAAACAAGCACAGAAAAGACACCTCCCTTAGAAGGGAGAAGAGGGAATCCCAGTAACTAGAAGGACTAGAGTTTTATTTTTCTAACCTGTGTGTCAAAGTATTTGTGTGTGTGCTTATGAGCTCACAAAATGATTAGGTTATATTGGTCTCAAGAAAAACTGTTGAGAGTAAAGATAATTATAGGTAACAGAGAATTAACAAAAAGAAAACAGCACAAAAGATCTACTTTCATATATAAAAGAAATGCTAATTGTATTCTCTTAGGTCAACCACTCTCTGTTTGACTAATTACAATGCAGCACAATAACGATAAGGTACGTTATTACGTGTTTTGCGTTAACTAGAGTAAGTTTTATTTGATTACAAGATTAAACTGTTCCTGTACACTTAACCTTCATAGTTTGTTACTCCAGAACAGTGTAATGTTTGAGGGAACATTGCTCCTGGGCACTAGGAAGTGTTAATGTTCAACATTTGCATAAGTGAAGGTACTTTTCCATATTTGCATAAAAGGAGGTAACTAGGTCCTTTCAAAGGTATGGGGAACAAAGAACAGCTACTCCCAAGGTTACCGGTTCTCAGAGGGGTGCATTGTCAACGGTGGTGGGAATGAGGGTGGGGAAGAAAAGATGGGGCTGCAAAGGTTAATAAGTGAGATACTTCCACGTGACATTTAAACATCAAGAGGTGCTACACAGAGGACTTTTTTAAAAGGGGCCAAGGAGCCTGAAGTGATGACTTTTCGACAGGTGTTGGGCACTTGGAAGAAAAAACAGCACAGCATGGAACAGCACCCCAGATGAACTGACCACTCCCTTCCTGATGCCCTAAAGACCTTTGTACACTCCTCTATATTGAAAACTGCTCTATTAATGCATTCTTTTAGCATACTATATGGTCCTTGAGGGCACGGACCATGACTCATTGCTCTTTGTTTTCCCATGTATTCCCAACACCAAGAAGAGTATTTGATACCAAACTCTCAATAAATACCAATAAATGAACTAATGAATGGTTCCTGAATGACTGTTAAATAACACAGCTTATCCAGTCATTGAGATGATTTATTCATTTGGCTATGTCATCTACTGCATTAGTTCTCTCCAAGTGCTTATTATATTTTCATCTAGATTGCTGAAGACCATTGGTTAAGACACAGCCAAGAACAGAATTCTGTGACACTCCACTATGGGGGTGGCTGATTTAAGAACCAACATTCAATATAATTTCACCACCTTATCAAGTGCCTTGCACACATACATACTTAAATGTTAGCTCATCCTTACTTTTGAAAATGTCATGAGAAACAGCATCAAACACTTTGCTGAAATCAAGACATACTATGGCTACAGCACTGCCCTGATTTTCCAATAAAACTCTAAAAGAAAATCCATTTATTTGGGAATGACTTATTTTTAGACAACTCAAATTGGTTACTAGAACTATGCATTTTTCCTTAAATGCTTATAAATCATCAGGTTAATTAATCAATCACTAGTTCTAGAATTTTACCACGCACAAAAAAATCAGGCGTATTGTTATTTGTAAAGAGAATCTCTTTTTTTTTGGGGGGGGGGGATCACCTGTATTATTAGTCTTCTGTCTAGAAATCGTAGTAAATGAAAAATCCCAAATCAGATCTGAAAGTTCCCTGACTCCCCTGGGGTGTAATTTAGCACAGCCTACAGATTAGAAACTAATCTAAAGCTACAGATACTTCTTTACTCTTCCTTTGGCTCTCTTACACCCTGGGCTTCAATTTCTTCTCAACCATGTTTGTTTTACTCTTTCCTTTTTGAAGGCCAAACTCCTTACTGAAGAAAATAGAAGTCAGGAGTTTAATAATTCTGTTTTATCAGAGGTAATACATGATACCAGATCATCTTTGCAACATGAGGACTATCCCTTCCTTATTATTTCCTTATTGTATAGAATGTAGCTTTGAATTTTTTTAAACCAATTTTTGTTACCTTATAATATTTGTCCAGATCCTGAGCTCACTGTGAATAGTTCCAAGTCTTCCTCCTTTTTTTTTTTTTTTAAACTGCTTCACCTTATACTTCATTTTGAAAGGTATGCCATGAAACAAAAATTACCCCCGTTCCATCCTCAAATCCACTATGGCTGTGTCCATATTCTGCCTCACCTCCACATACATGGAAGAAGTATCTCTGTTCCCCTTCAATGTCTCTCTTGGATCATATCCTTTTCTTGACTACTCAAGGACATTTTCTTAATAATTGTTCCCTTTCCTTCTTTCATCATAAAATTTTCCTTCTCTGCGGAATCATTCCAGGTAACATACAAATGCAAGACATCTTCCAAGCCCCTCCCCTTTCTAGTTACTGCCCCATTTCTGACCTCCCCATTCTCCCCAGCCTCTCCAATAGGGACTTCACTCCCACCATGCCACTGATGTGGCTCTTTGTTAAGGTTGCCATCAATTTACCCTTTGACAAACCCAATTATCAGGTCTGTTCTCCTTTTTACTCTTAGTTTACTTTCAGCATCATTTGATACAGTCAATTTTTGTCTTTTAACACTTTCTATACTTTGCTTCCATGGTGCCATCCATACACACCCTTTGGGTTTCTCTCACATCTCCTTACAGCATCTTCTCAGTTCTTCGCTGACTCTGCCTTTTCTCCTGACCTCTAAATGGTGGTGAGGTCCCATGCTTCAGTCCTTGTCCCTCTTCCCTTCCCTTCCCTCTCCCCTCCCCTCAATGGGCAATCTCATCTAGTCCCATGGTTTTAAATATCCACCTGTAATACTGATAATTATCAAAGTTCATCTCCAGTCCTTACTTCTGAGCTCAACTTATACATCCTATTGCCTACTCAACATCACCCCTGAATACATAACACTTCAATCATAACAATATTAATAATAGTAGCAGCAATAGTTAACATTTATTGAGAACTTAATAGGTGTCCAACCCTGTGTGAAGTGCTCCAGAGGTATTAATTCCCTTAATTTTCATACCAACCATATACCACAGGTGCTGTTACAACCCTTCTTTTTAATGATGAGAACACTGGAACAATTTGCTCAATATTCCACAGCCAGTAACTGTTAGAAATATGCATGTGAATTGTAACATGACCAAAACAAAACCCTTGATTTCCATCCCTGAAATGGGCTCTTCCCATGGTCCTCCTCACCATCTTGCATCTACTTGCTTAACCCAAAAACTTCTCTCCTCCCCAAACTGTATCTACTTCTCTGGAAAATTGCAGATACATCCTGAATCTGATCACAGCTCTCTTTTTCCACTAGTAGCACACAAGGCCCAGCTCTGATCACTTCTCCTCTAGGCCATTTTAACTCCTTACTGGTCTCTCTGCTTCTTTTCTCCTCAGCCTATATCGCCACTGCAACAAGAGTAAGACTTCTTTCAAGTTTCTTAAAAGTTGCTTAAAATGGCATCCCATCTCACTGGAATAAAACTCAAACTCCCTGACAGAGCCTGCAGGGCCCTAGTTCATTAGGATTCTAGCCACGTCTGTGGCTTCACACATTCCACCATCCCTCTGGCCACACGGGCCCTCCTTCTGGTCCTTCTACATAACAGAGCTCATCCTAGCCTTGTGGCTTTTCCAGAGCATTCCTTCTGCCAGGAATGTGTCCGTCCCCCTGAGGTCTTTACTTACCTGATTCCTTCCTGCCATTTAAGCCTCAGCTCCGATTTTATCTTCTCTGACCATGGAATTTGAAGTTTTCCATTCCTAAGCCATGTTTTATTTTCTTCTAGCATTCATCATATCTGCAACTGTCACATTTATTTCAATGTTTATTTACTATCTTTCTTTCTTCTACCATAAAATATAAGCTCCACAACCACCTTGTGGACCTTGTCTATTGGGTTCCCTGCTGTATCCTCAGTGCTTGCAACAGTGAGTGCGTGGCACTCGATCAATATTTGTTGAATGAGTTCATCCGAATTCAAAGAGCTTTCTCTTTCATTCTCTCTCTGGTACTAGTCCACATTCAAAGTCTATGATTATACATTAAATTTAATTTTAATTGTTTCATGTATGTACATGTATGTATAAATATACAGTAGCTATCTATACGTAGATATAGATAACATGTATATTTACATATACAGATAGATATATATACTACACAGATGTAGATACAGATAAGGATATAGAAGAGATTATCTGTGTCTATCCATGTAAACACTTTTAGAAAGGGGAAATACGCTGTTATTTCTTTAGTATCCCCCCAAATCTAAGAACATATACAATGCTTAATACAGGTTTGATTTGTTTTACCACAGCTAAGTAGCTATGTCCTTTGGTTCACTGTTAGCCCAGGGAAACATGTCGGGTTTTCCTCTTAACCTTTCACAAGCATGGGTCACAGAAAACTATTAAATATGACCCTAGAGAAAAAATAATTAAACATTTGCTCTCAAAAACAAAAATCTAGAGCATACCAAAAACCACCAACCTTTAGAACAGAAGTACTCCATAAGATCTCTATCTTTCTAATAATCCACTGAGGCATAAGTATATTCTGGTATAACCACAGGTCTAAGGGAATGTTCAATATTAACACTCTGAATATAAAGTTAACAACATGGAGCAAAATCACTAAATGTCATAAATCTCTTAAGTATCTTGAACCTGATATTATACAAAATCTCTGCCTTGTACTAATAAGCAGATAAATAGGAAGTACCATTCTATTAAAGGTAAAAAATGAGGCTAACAGTTACAGATTCCTGCCCACAGCTAATAGAAGCATTAGAGTGAGGAACATCCAAAAAACACATTCCAATTTCTCATCTTAAATCCCAATCTCCCACTCACTCCCACCCCCATATTTTATTGTCTAACCCTGCAAGAAAAGGCTACAGAATATTTTATAAATGAAACTAATGAAGCAACAGCCACTCAAATTCTAATCTGGATGGATATATGTTAACATCAACATTCTCATTCATGAAGGCTTTCGTTTAAAAAAAGGGAGCAGGACAGGGGCGCTTGGGTAGCTCAGTTGGTTAAGTATCCAACTTTGGCTCAGGTCATGATCTCCCAGTCCGTGAGTTCAAGCCCTGCCTCGGGCTCTGTGCTGACAGCTCAGAGCCTGGAGCCTTCTTTGGATTCTGTGTTTCCCCCTCTCTCTTCCCTTCTCCCACTCATGCTGTGTCTGTCAAAAATGAATAAACATTAAAACAAAAATTTTTTTTAAATTAAAAATGGGAGCAGGACAGGTTTGGATGCCTCAGTCCCTAGCTCTGTGCTTTTCCCTCAGCAAGAACCAGAATCTCTATCTGAGTCAGCTGTTGGCATTATTCAGGTCACACAGTGAACCCCTCACAGTATCTGTAAACAGGAAGTGCAATAAATTACAAGCCTATGATGATGATAGTTGTAGTCACAGGAATATGTATGTGTGCCCCACTCTTCGAGCAACCAGCTTTTCCTCTGCTTCCTGTGATACCTGAAGCAAACTAGTTTCTTCTATCCTCTGAAAGATGCAGAATCAAACATGGTATCACAAAAAGCTGGGCTGAGGAAAATGTATACTACACTAATATACTAATTAATACAAATTACAGTAAATCCAAGGCTTAAGGAGTATGAATACATAAATGTAGAATCGAGGATGATGTGTATGTTTTAAGACTGAAAGGTCAAAGTGACACAAAGATAGAGGGAGAACAGGGACATTAATGGCAAGAAACCCTGGATGTGCCCTACTCCCCTACTGTACACATGGAAGGGTGACAGCAAGTAGTAACTCCTTACAAGAGGGAAGAAGGTCCTGCTCAGTATCTTGCCCCTGGCTCCAAGGCTCTGAGGTTTACCAACTCAGCTCACAACAGCTTGAGGAAGAAGAAATAGAGGAAGATGCAAATACCTCATTTAGATTCATGTTCTTTTCCCATTATTATTCATTTTTACTTCTATTCACTGAAAAAAAAAAAGAAGTGTGAAAATAATATATGTCCTTTTCTGGGTTTCTTGTTATTTCTTTGAAAAAGAATGGCATCTTGAGAAGGACTGTGAAAGCGGTAATACCCTTTCCACATGTTTTCTAATGCAGTCATCTTTAATCTTACATCCAAGACATATCTGTCTCACTTTGCAACGCCTGTAGAGCACAGATTCGAGGCTTTCTCAGTACACAGTCACGTAGAGGAGGTGGTTTCATTAATAACAATTAACGGGGAAAGATCACACTGAAATGTGCAAGATTAATCTAAAATACAGTTTTAAAGCACAGGACAATGTCCAAATGGAGACCTCTGTATTTAAGGTTTGAAAACCCAGCAGTCAAGTCTCTTTTCTGGGTACAGGATGGGAAGGGACAAGGGACAAAGGAGCAGAAAAGGAAAAGGGAAGCAACTTGTGCTGAAGGGTGACATTTCAGACCCACTCTCAGATTTTAAGAAACCTTTTCAAGGTTACACACCTGGATGAGTGTCAGAGCTGGAATTGTAATCTAAACAAAACCCACCAGCTCCAAAGTCCAGTGATCTCTGGGGACAGAGAAGGAAGACACTTTCACCTACATCGACAGCATTGACTTTGAAGTTCTGAAACATCTGTAGAAGAGATATGACTTTGAGAATGCTACTGTCTCGCTGCTCTATGGCAATGTGGTACATAAAAAATTGCTTTCACATACTCTGGACTTTTCATGTAAGTGTGGGTAGCAGACAAACGGTAGAAGTGGGTAGATGATGATTCCTATGCAAGGTGCAGACTAGGAGCTAACAGCCTTTCACAACTAGGGTGGCATGTAGATGACTCCAATTCTTCTGGCAGGGCTATGGGAGTGATGACAGGGCACAAGCTCAGAGGGAAGACACAAGTAGATCTACTCAAATATCTCCCAAGTACTACCAATAAGGCAATGTTTTCAAATGTAAACAATAGGCAAGGAACTTTTGGTCATTCAGGCCTCAGTTAAGTGAACAGATTCCTCTGAAAGCTACCAAGGAAGAGCAAGAGTTCATTCTTTCAATCTTTCAAGTATGTTTATTGAGCATCTACTGTGTTTCATGTACAGCTCGAGATCCTGGAGGATCTAGGAGGCATTTTAGTGGGGAAGAGACAGATAGTAAAAAAGTTAAATAAGACAAAATAAATTAGTAGAAAACATATGATGGGTGGTGATCAATGCCATGAATAAAGAACAGTGAAGGATGATACATACGCATTTGGCAATTTTCAAAATAGGGTAGTCTGTAAAGGTCTTACTGAGAAAATGACATTTCAGTGAAGACCTGAAGGGAGGTTAGGCAATGAGTCATGCCGATAGCTGGAGGAAAAAGCTTCCAAAAGAGGGGACAGCAGATTCAAAGATCCTGAGGCTAGAGTATGCCCTGTGTGTGCAAGGAGCAGCAAGGAGGTCAGTGTGGCTGGAGTGGGAAAAATAAAGAAAAGAGTAGTAGAAAGGAAAGTCTATGAGGTAAAGTGGCACTAGATAATGTGGGGCTCTGTAGGCTACTGTAAGCAGTATGACTTTTAATTAGGGTGGAATGGGAAGTACAGAGGAAGCTAGGAGTGTTGCCAGCAGTAGAATAATCTGACACTTTAAAAGGATCTGTTTGGAGGCACCTGGGTGGCTCAGTCGGTTAAGCATCCAACACTTGATTTCGGCTTCGGTCATATCTCCTAGTTTGTGGGATTGAGCCCACTTCGGGCTCTGTGCTGATGGGTGTGGAGGCTGCCTGGGATTCTCTCTTTCTCTCTCTCTGCCCATCCCCTGTTTTCTGTCTCTCAAAATAAATAGATAAACATTTAATAAAATAATAAAAGGATCAGTTTGGCTGTTAGGTTGAGAGAAGACTCTGGGGGTGGGGGCAAGGGTTGGAGCTCAGTTACTGGGCTTTTGTAATAATCCAACGGGGGGGGGGCAGGTGTTGAATAGGGGTGGGGGCAGTTGAGACACTGAAAAAAGATCATGTTCCAGAAATATTCTGAAGGTAGAACTAACAGGACTTGCTGACAGACTAGAAGATGGCAAGGTTTTTGGCCTGAGCCAAATGATGGAGTTGCTATTTGCCAAAGTATGGAAGACCACAGGAGGATGGGGGTTTCAAAGGCTAACTCAGGAGTGTGACTCTGTTTACGTTACATTCCAGATGTCTCTTAGACATTCAAATAAAGGTATCAAGTAAGCAGATGAATTTATGAGTCTGGAACTCAAGGGAGAAGTCTGGGCTAGAGATATAAATATGGGCATCTTCAGCCTAGAAATGGTTTAAAGCCCTGGAGCCCAGATGAGATCACCAACAATGTGAGCCAGAGTATGGACATAGTCCAGGAAACTTCAATTTTAGAGGGCAGGGAGACAGGGAGGAGCCAGTGAGGTAGGAGGAGAGTCAGGGAGAGTGCTGTCGTGGAGTCAAGTAGATGAAGTGTTTCAAGGAGCAGAGTGTGACCCACTGAATCAAACGCTGCTAGTCGGTGAAAGAGGACCAGGTAGTCCTAACAGACTGCCGGGCTCAGCACAGTGGCAGTAACTGGTGGCCGTGATGAGGGCAGGTGGATGGTGAGTACAGCATCTCCAGACCTCTTTTACTACTTGTAAAATGAATGTCAGACCAGATCATTTCTAAGTCCTCTGCCACCTTAAAATCATACAATGTTTAGCAATTCATTTTAAGTGAAAGATGTTTCACTTGATCTGTCTTTACTTTTCTAATCGAGCACTGGCCAAAACCAGAATGTTTTTTGATACTGAGGTCTAAGTTAGCGAAGTAATTTACACTTGTATTTTTTCTATAGAAAACTATAACTCATTTTATTGTAGGACTCCCAGAAACACCCTGTGGAGAGGTAGAGAAGCAGTATGACCACCTATGAAACTGCAATAAAGGGAATTATAAGCCTGGGGTAAAACAAACAAACAAACAAACACTATTCAACAGAACTGAGAGCTAACATACTAAGGTAAAAGAGAAAGTCCCTGAGGAGCACAGAATGCTAGGTGACCCAAACCAAGACCAAAGCTTGTGGCACTGCTCACAGCTCAAAAGGGTTCAGTTTTGACGCTGGTTTTCACTTCTCCTGGGTGCTAGTGGTTCCTCTGGATATAGTGAGCCTCTCTCCATTTATCTCATTCCTACAACTTTCTAGAGAGAAAAGAGGTTGCAGGAGGTTTCTGAATACAGAATCCTGTATCAGATGCTACAGTGTCACAGAAAGGAAAACCTATCACTTCCAACCTGGGGGACAGAGGGAAGGCAATCGCAGGTAACATTTATTGAGCACCTACTATGTGCCAGATCCTATTCTAAGTGCTTTACGTACAGTACCTCATTATTCCTGACAACAACCTATGAAGTACAGTAGATGTTACCAGCAGTCTCATTTTACATATGGTACAAATACAGTCACGCAGTCACACTGCTCAGTGACACCGCTAGAAAACACAGAGCCAGCTCTGCTGTGAGCACTGAGCCCCACTTCAGAGCCTCTGTCTCCCTCTCTCTCTCTGCCCCTCCCCTGCTAGCACTCTGTCAAAAATAAACACACATTTAGAAGGCACAGAGCCAGGACATAACCTAGGCATTCTGGTTCCAGGGTCACTCCCTTAAACATGAAGCTTCCTCCCCAGAATTCCACAGAAGAGCAAAAGTTCCTATTCTAAGGGCCCAAGCAAAACCATGGCAAGACAGATTGGCTCCCCTGTACCAAAATGTATAGAAACACTAAAAACAAAATCACAGGACCTTCGTAATGCTAGTGTTGGGGAGCAGGTTTTTGTTAGATTCAACTATTATTTTGTGGGGACAAGATTTAGTCTGTAATAAACTTGAATTCATATAATAACAGAATCTTTCTGGAGGTATGTATAAAATAAAAACAAAAGTACTGAGTTCTAGACAGTAAGAAGATACCCACGCTAATAATGATGCCACCAGAAAGCTCACCTTATCTGCTCTGGTCAGTGACAGCTGCCCCCTTCCTATGAAGAAGGAAAGTTGGAAAGAGTAATGTAGAATGATGTCACTTGTGATAATGAATACAGAAGTAGCAAACCTTTAAAAAAAAAACACTGTAACAAGCTCAAACTGCACAAAATCATCTTCATTTCTGCTTTTGTATGTGCAAAAAATATTTACTTAGCAGGCGAATGGACTGTGGTGATATGACCTTGTGACACAAAAAGCCACATGGAACAATTTCCCACACAAGAATGGATAATACTTCTATACTGACTTAATCAAAGAAAATAGATTCAGGCCTTTGTGAGAGATTCTAACAAAGACTGAAACCTGAGTGGCGCCTGGGTGGCTCAGTTAAGCGTCCGACTTCAGTTCAGGTCATGATCTCACGGTTCGTGGGTTCAAGCCCTGAGTTGGGCTCTGTGCTGACAGCTCAGAGCCTGGAGCCTGTTTCAGATTCTGTGTCTCCCTCTCTCTCTGCCCCTCTCCCATTCGCACTCTCTCTCAAAAATAAATAAACATTAAAAAAAAAAAAGACTGAAACATGATATTACAGACAAAAGTCCTCTATGAACAGAAAATACATTTAGATTGGTTTAGATTGGTCCTGAGTCCATGTGAAGAGATGCAAATGTGTCTTTCCCTGGCTGAATCTTTCCATGCCTCAATACCTAGAGATGTGTCACAGCCTAGCTGCTCACTTTAATTTTTGGCATGTTTTTGTAGTCATTTCACGATGCATACCTGTCCCTGTCTCACTCTCCCCTTATCTTGGCATTTCCACTCCTGTTTCCCACTACAAGGGTCCATAATGCTACGTCCTTATGTCTTCCCCTCCAAAGGCTTCTCCACTATTCTCTCTGTTGATGGTAGGGAACAGCAAGCACTCAGCATTCAAGCCAGGAATCAAGAAACTGGCCTTAACCTCTCTCTCTCTCTCTCTCTCTCTCTCTCACCCCTCCCTTCCTCTCTTTTTCTCTCCTTCTCACTCCTTTCCAGACTCTCTCATTCTCTTTCCACCCACCTTTCTTCTCCCTCCCTCTCACACCACTTCTAGCTCCCATACACACATCCGGGTAATCAGCCCAGCTGAAGACACAGCACAGTCAGTCAATGTAAACCACCAAAAGGGACTGACCACAGAAAAGCAGCCTCTTTAAATGGACCCTGTATTTTGCCCATGTTGCATAGGTAATCAAAATCAAACAACTATAGGCACACCTCAGAGATACTATGGTTCTTCCAGTTCCAGACCACTGCAATAAAGCAAGTATCTCAATAAAACAAATCATTTCTTTGGTTTCCTCGTGCATATGAAAGTTATCTTTACACTATACAGCAATAATAGCACTGTGTCTAAAAAACAATGTATATACCTTAATTAAAAACATTATTGTTGGGGCACCTGGGTGGCTCCGCAGGTTAAGTGTCTGACTCTTGATTTCGGCTCAGGTCATGATCTCACAGTTTGTGTCAGGCTCTGCGCTGAGCACGAGCTTGCTTGGGATTCCTCCCCTCTCCCGGCTCCTCCCCTGCTAGTGTGTGCACATGCACTCTTTCTCAAAAACAACATAAATAAGCATTAAAAAAAAAACTACATTATTGTTAAAATATGCTAACCATCATCTGGGCTTTCAGCGAGTTGTAATCTTTTTGCTGGGGGAGGATCCTGCCTTCATGTTGATGTCTGCTGACTAGTCAGGGCAGAGTGGTGGTTGCTGAAGGCTGGGATGGCTACGGCAATTTCTTAAAGTAAAACAACAATGAAATCTGCCACATTGATCAACTCTTCCTTTCATGAACTGTTTTTCTGTAGCATGTGATGCAATTTGACAGCGTTTACCCCACAGAACTTCTTTCAAAATTGGAGTCCATCCTCTCAAACCTGTTCCTGTTTTATCAGTTTTGTTTATGGAATATTCTAAATCCTTTGGTGTCATTTCAAAAATCTTCACAGTATTCAAAAATACTTCACAGGAGTAGATTCTATCACTGTCTTTGCTCGTCCACAGGAAACAACCCCTCATCCATTAACAGTTCATCATGGGATTGCAGGGGCGCCTGGGTGGCTCAGTCGGTTAAGCTTCTGACTTCAGCTCAGGTCATGATCTCGCAGTCCGTGAGTTCGAGCCCCACGTTGGACTCTGTGCTCAGAGCCTGGAGCCTGTTTCAGATTCTGTGTCCCCATCTCTCTGCCCTCCCCCGTTCATGCTCTGTCTCTCTCTGTCTCAAAAATAAACATTAAAAAAAAAAACAACTAAAATCATGAGATTGCAGCAATTCAGTCACATCTTTGCTGTTAACACCCCATCTGCAGATACTTCCTTCACTGAAGTCTGAAACCCCTCAAAGTCCTCCATGAGGGTTGGAATCAACTTCTCCCCAAATCCAGTGGATGTTGATATTTTGACCTCTTTCCATGAATCACCAATGTTCTTAATAGCATCTAGAATGGTGAATCCTTTTCAGAAGGTTTTCAATTTACTTTGCCCAGATCCATCAGAGGAATTGCTACCTATGGCAGCTGTAGCCTTATGAAATGTATTTCTTAAATACATTTTGAAAGTTGAAATGACTCCTTGACCCATGAAATGGATGCAGAATGGATGTTGTGTGAGCAGGCATGAAAACAATATTAGCCTCATTGCCCATCTCCATCAGAGCTCTTGGGTGACCAGGTGCACTATTAATGAGTAGTAATATTTTGAAAGGACTCTTTTTTTTTTTTTTTCCTGAGCAGTAGATCTCAACAGTGGATTTAAAATATTCAGTGAACCAGGGGCACCTGGTTGGCTCAGTCAGGAAAGCATGTGACTCTAGATCTTGGGGTCATGAGTTCCCCATACCGGGGATAGAGTTTACTTAAAAAATAAATAAATAAAATATTCAGTAAACCATGTTGTAAATAGATGTGCTGTCACCCAGACTTTGTTGTTCCATTTATAGAGCACCAGCAGAATAAATGTGGCATAATTCTTAAGGGCCTTAGAATTTTCAGAAAGGTAATTAAACATTGGCTTCCCCTTGGAGTCACCAGCTACATTAGGCCCTAACAAGAGAATCAGACCATACTTTGAAACTGTGAAGCCAGGCACTGACTTCTCTCTAACAATGAAAGTCCTAGAGGGCATCTTCTCCCAATAGAAGGCTGTTTTCTGCTTTGTCTACATTGAAAATCTGTTACTTAGTGTAGCCATCTTCTTCATCAATATCTCAGCTAGATCTTCTGGATAATTTGCTGCAGCTTCTACATCAGCACTTGCTGCTACCTCTTGCCTTTCTGTGTTACACAGATGGCTTCTTTCCTTAAAGCCTCTACTAGCTTCAGACTTTTTTTCTGCCTCACACCTGTCTCAGCCTTCACAGAACTGAAAAAAGTTAGGGCCTTGCTCTGGATCAGGTTTTGACTTAAGAGAATGGTATGGCTGGCTTGATCATCTAACGAGACCACTAAAACTTTCTCCATATCAGCAATAAAGCTGTTTCACTTTCTTGTCATTCATGTGTTCATTGGAGCAGAACTTTTAATTTCCTTCAAAAAGCTTTTCCTTTGCATTCATAACTTGGCTAACCATTTGGCACAGGAGGCCTATCTTTTGGCCTATCTTGGCTTCTGGCATGCCTTCCTCAGTAAGCTTAATCATTTCTAGCTTTTGATTTAGAGTGAGAGACATGCGACTCTTCCTATCACTTGAACACCTGGAGGCCACTGTAGGGTTATTCATTGGCCTAATTTCATTATTGTTGTGTCTCAGGGAACAGGGAGGCCCAAGAAGAGGGAGAGAAAGAGAATAGCTGGTTGGTGGAGCACTCAGAACACATACAACATTTATTGCTGTCCTATGTGGGCGTGGTTCATGGCTCCCCCAAAACAATTGCAATAGTAACATCAAAGATCACCAACTACAGATCACCATAACAAATATAACAGAAATGAAAAAAAACTGAAATATTATGA